>NC_137462.1:245716209-246316209 GCF_964235325.1 Thermobia domestica
GCATGTGAAGTAAATTTACGGGCGTGCGACACGTATCAAGGTGGAGGGGGGGGTAAGGCCGTTCCCACATTTTGTTAAGCGATGTTCAAGATATTTTTGAAGTTGAAAAACTGCTGTAGAGGATCAGGAGAGCAGAGTTGTCTTAAACATTGGGAGGCGGACAGATTTGAGGCTTACTCTTGGGAAGGAGTGTGAGATGATACTCATATTATGGCAAATGAATCTAATTCTGAGGTGAACCTGTTGTGTATAATACAGCAAGGGGCATCAATTTCATCTCACTTTCCTTTGTGGCAGTCGGACACAAATCATTACATTTCTTCCCTCCCCACCAAAAAAAAAACTTTTTAAATCGAATTTATTGGAGGGACAGTACCCCCACTTTCAAGATTGGTGGGGACATGCCCTCATTCCCCTGGGATTTACGCCAGTGGTTTGTAACATAGTATGGGGGGGTCAAATTTTAATGGAAAAAGAAACATGCATTTCAAAGTAAGTTTCACCACCTTGAATCCTAACCAATAAAAATAATTCTAAGTTTCCAAGAAAACACATGCCTTGTTTCAAGTTTTTTTCCTTTTTTAACGAAAGTATATACAAAAACTGTCTAAATATAATTCTTACAATGAGGTGCTGCGGTGGCTCAATGGAAGAGTGTTCACCTCTAGTACATAGAATCCTTGGTTCGATCCCAGTTCGCGACAAGTGAGCTTCTTGGTGGATAAACACCGTGTGCGCTCCCGTTTCCTCCCACTTTCATCATTCATCATTTCTCATAATCACCGTCTCCTTTAGCCAAGCTGGTTTAATTCTTACAATTAAGTTATTTTATATGTCATGTATAACTGAACAAATAATATGCCTAATAACAGTAAGTTTTAGTATTTCTAACAGCCGTTATCGTTGGCATTAACTGCGTTCCTAAGAGCATTGTGACAACTACAGAACTGTTGCAGTTTTGTGTGGTGGTGGTGAATTTCAGAACTAAACCAAGTGAATGGAACATGCACAAGTTTTAAAAATTAACTAGGTACACTAGTCCTAACAATCATTTAGCTGCACAAGTCCTAAACTGCTTAGGACTTATAAACATGACCCGAAGAAGTAACCCAATAGCAAAGGTAGAGCTCAGAAATTTATCTGTCTATGTGAAGCAAATGAGAAAAACTATGATTTCCTACGAAGACAGGTATGAGAGAACGGACCTCATAAAATGGAAGGAAATAAGTAATAAAAAAGGCTCAAAATCAAGGAAAAGCAGGGTTTATTTTTGATAATTTTCTTACGCTTTGCGGCTGGTCTGCGGACCTCATTCATATGTACGGGGGCCGTCGTATAGTCTCGCCCCGGGCGCTGATTTTCCACGGCACTGAAGGATACTATCCACGTGATGTCAACTTTTGTTTCAAATAAATATTGAAAACATAGTTGTGTTAAATTTACTAAGGGAAAGTCAACATTAAACTTGCATACAGACCCCTACTACACATTCTTGCTATAGTCATAACTTAGTTTCAGTAATATTCCCCGTAATTCCAAGTTCAGCTGTGTTGACAGAGTAACTTTATTTTTATTTTACTCCTTAGCACGAGATGCTACACTCTATAGCACGGTTTCTCAACCTGGAACTCGCAAACCTTAGGGGTCGCGAGAGGGTTTCATGGGTGTCGCGAAGATAAGCAGAAGAGATAAATATAATTAGAATCTAATACCGGAAAATGTTTTTAAATATTATTTTGAATTTTGTTCTGATCGACATGTATTTATTTATTTTTATACACACTGTTTAGAACAAAAAAAAAAAAGTCGGTCTACTAAACATTTTCAACAGGTGCAGAGTTATTTAAAAATCAATTGAAATGAAAGAGGCAGGCTGTAGTCGAGGATACACGGCGGTACCAGGGGCGGATTAAAGCAGGGGGCGAGGGGGGCGATCGCCCCCCCCCCCAAGAGCCCTCTAAAATATTAAAATTACACACACTGCCGCTTGTAGCTTACCGCCATAAGAACGTTTGGGATCGTTCTTGCGTTATTTCTATTTAAAAATAATCTATCCGCATGACGCGTTTACGCTAATGATAACTCGAGTCATAATATCAGATAAATCAGGAAGAAGGACGGTGTTACTTGAGGCTAGAGCATCCTGAAAACTATCCATGGCTGGTTCTTTCCCATAAGGAGAGGGATCCTTTTTGTAAATATTGCTCACTTTTTGCAACGGTTTTTTTTTTTTGGGGGGGGGAGCTATCGAAGAAACGTGCCCCTCCAAACCCTTAAGACTAAACATTTGAAGAAATTCGCTACTTTCTACGGTATTTTAGAAACTCACAACAAGGCACAATATCACATTAACGCTTCTGAGGTCGGAAAAGCGTTTCTGAAAAACTACTGGGAACCAGTGAGATCAGTCGAGAATCAAATCAACTCGTCAAAAGACAAGTCATCCAAAATCGCGACAAACTGAAATTAATGTTGCGGAATGTGATATTCCTTGGAAGGTAAGGCATTGCTTTTCAAGGCCACAGGGACTATGCTTATGCGGATAATTGGACCTCAGATGGTGACGGTGGAGAAACTAAGTTCAACGAGGGCAATTTTCGAGAATTGCTCAAATTTAGAATGGCTTGTAGTGACGATCTCTTAAAGAATCACTGGAAGAAAGCGTCGAAAAGGACCATTTTTGCCAATAGAACCACACAAAATGCCCTCACCGAGGGTTGTGGATGAGAAATCACGTCTGTAAAATTGTCAATCGAGTGCGAGAGGATCAGTTTTATTCTATTATGTTTGATGAGACTACGGTCGTTTCGCACACATTTCAGGTGTGTTTGATTCTAAGGTACGAACACATGGGTGAAATAAGAGAAGACTGCTTCGGTTTCATTGATCCTCCGCCAGCAGAGCTGAAAGGTGAGGGCATTGGTTCGAGCTCGGAATCCGAAGACGCAGAACCGCCCGAACTCTCACTGACTGGAGGGAAAATTGGAGAAATTGTTCTATCTTTGCTACGAGATTCCTCACTCGACCCGAAAAACTGCGTTGGTATTGGTACAGATGGTTGCGCCGTCACGACCTCTCAAAGTCGACGGGCAGTGCAGAAGATCCAGAAGGAGGCTTCAAACGCGCTGCACCGTTCATACTGTACTCACAGCCTCAACTTATCCATCTTCAGGTCGTCGTCAGAACAGTGCGTGAGGAACTGTCTGGGAACAACGAAAGAGATCATTGCGTTTTTCACCGCATCTCAAAACGTAATACTGTCCTTAAGCTTACGGTTAGTGGCCAGTTGGAGACATTGTGTGAAACGAGATGGGTTGAACGGAATGACGCGGTATTACAATTTCACGTGAAATTTCAATAAATAAGCGAGGCTCTACAGTGTGTTCCAAGTGGTCCGAGTTAGATACAGCAGCCAAAGCATGGGCACTTTCTTCTGTCATGCACGACATCGAGTTTATCGTAACTATTATGTGCCTTCAGGGTGTTCTCACGATAACCCTACCCTCAATCGACTTTTGCAGAAGACAAATTTAGACATGAACGCAACGTCAGATGCCATTCAGGACACTATCGCAGCATTAAACAAGAAGCGTTCAAACAGCAAAGAATTCAAGGCAACTTTCGAAGCAATATCCAGAATGGCTGCTAGTGTCGACGTGCAGATTCAAACTCCTCATCTCACCCAAAGACAAACACATCGTACGAACTTCAGGGCAGATGACACGACATCTTACTACTGAAGAACTTTTTACATTCCGTTTATAGAGTCGGTTGTAGAGGACCTCAAAACTCGTCTTGCACAGGAAGTTTTCAATGTATACGGACTCAACATTTTATTGCCAACACGTGCAACTGACTAAACTCTGAGCAACAACTTCCGCATTCTAGCAGAAAGATTTACAAAACTATCGGAAATAAAGAAAAAATAATGCTTTCCCTCTTTAGTCTGAATTTGCAATCTGCACTTCTAACTGAAAGAGAATTAAAGAGGAAGGTGAAACTCTATCACGGACTGCGTCGGAGGCCTTGACCACCAGCGACGAAGATCTCACGTGACTATTCGAAAACTGCTGCGCATACTTGTAACCCTGTGGTACGGATTCCACGTTAATCAGTAGGTCTCATATAGCCTCGCTGCTGAAAGGGACGTTTAACTCAACATCAACTCAACTTGTAACCCTGCATTCGAGCGTGGCCAGTGCAGAACGATCTTAATCCACATTGCACCGACTGAAAACGTGGTTGCGATCTCGTTCTGGCGAAAAGCGGCGGAAGGGACTAGCACTTTTAAATGTCATAGGGACATTGTCGTAGATCGCGACATTATTATATCGACAGATACGCCTTGGGCGGTATTCGCCAAAAAGCGTATTTTGAGTGTAACTTCTAAGTTCTTTTGTCGTTTTGTTTAATTCATTTTACTAAAATACAGAAACATTATGAGCGTTCTAAAAATGTTTAATCTGATATTTTTTCTAGCGAAATATTTAGTAGAGCATAGCCACGACCAGGACTGCAGACAGAATATCTTTTCGGGAGAGGGGGCATTGTCGTGAAAATTCCGTAGCAATTATATCTTTTACTCTCTTTTCCTAAATCCGTTTTACCTTTCTTTTTGGGGGGGGGGATTTCGGGGAACATATCCCACTCCGCAACAAAGAGCCCCTCCCAAGACGTTTGGTTTAATCCGCCAATGGGCGGTACACGCCGTATACTGTTGCGAATAACCACAACATACATAATTCAGCGCAATATGCAAACCTCCACCTCGGTAGACCAGCCCTAGCTCCTACCTTCAAAACTTTTTTTTTTTGGGAGGAGGAACCAGTGGACAAATTCACCGAAATACAAGTTTACTTTTGCACTACGTGTAATGGAGCAATCGATACTTTCCATAAAATATTCCACTTCAATTTCCTTTAACCTTATATGCAGAATACTTTTTTTTTTTTTTTTTTTAATGAGTACCAAATTAGTGGGGTAAGGATTTAATCTACGTTCTGAAATTGTGAATCCCCCAAAATCCAATGTAGTTAACAATTTATTGTAACAAATTTTACCCTCTACTTAATTTTAGTCCTCAGAGTGTACCTTCAGCTTCAAAGTGTATAGTACTTGTTTCTTTTCTTTCGTTTATATTTATTTATTTAACTCTTTTAGGATTTTGGTAACTTTTGTTACCATGGCGTAGTAACCTCTTTGACCGCTTATTTAGGTTCTACAACAGGTATTTAAGCAGTTTTTTTTTATTAGCCAAGTCAATGATGGACCAAAGAACATTCTAGATGCGTTTTGGAACCGGATGGTCAACTTCGTGGCGCCAAGTGGGGGCGGAGGAGCGCGACTTTCATTTTCTCTTAAGGCAAATTTCAAAAAAAAATTCACTCCTTTAGTTTTCACGATATCAGATTGCAACTTTGCATATGGATTGTGTGTACATTTGGGTATTACTTACTTTTTCTGAGCTCTCTACGTGAAATCGAGGCAGGGCCCGAGGGGCGCAAGTGTTCCGAAGGAGTGTTTTTTCCAGAAAAAAAAATCCGGCTTTTCCCGATTATTTCGGTTCAGGTAAATGATAGGATATGTGAGTGGTATCGTTGAAAAGGGCTTGTTATACTGAAGAAAATAATGTTTGATCCATGACTCTAGGTTAAATAGTAATGACGCAGCAAATTTTTATAATTATATATATATATATATCAGGGGTGTAGCCAAGGGGGGGGGGCATCGGGGCCAGCCCCCCCCCCCCAAATGACCAGCTTTTAAAACATCATAGTAAATTATCTCGCTTCATTCATTTAAAAGTAACGAAGTTTATTGACAGTTAATAATTTATGGTAAAATAGTATGGAGAAATATTGTTTTTCCATACCGATCGAAAAATAGTATAGTATCTCTTCCTTATACCGATCGAAAAATAGGATATTTTTTTGTGACAGCAGATTACACAATTTACTGCGATTTATATTTGACAGTTTGAAGACAAACGTTTTAACAAGGTACTACAAATACAGCCATAAAACAAAGGCACTAAACTGATTTTTAAGTACAGTATATTTTTATATGCTTTAACAAGTGTTTTAAAAGACATAGAGGATGGAAAATTTGGTAAGAAACAATGTTTTTGTTCAATTTGGATTTCATTCGGTCCTCAGTGTAATAAAATAATTGTTTTTTAGTCACGAATAATAAATAAATATTATTGTCAGGAAACCGTAAAGAAATTAAGTGAAATTTCAAAGATCTTGTGTAGATAGGTTCTGTATACAAGGTCTTAAATTTAAATATAAAGGTAACCAAGAAAAGTTCTGTTGCTTTTTCACCCACCACCTTCGAACATCGATATGTCACCTAACCTGGAAGATCAAAAATAGTCCCCATCAGCATCGACGACCTTCTGAAAACGGTCTGGAAGGCCATGAAATCCATCGCGGTAGAACTTGGTGGGCCGTGAAACGAAGAAAGTATCAGGTGCATTTTGAACTTTTACTAGGGATTTGAACTGGCGTCCTCTAAGGTGATTGTCCAAAGAATGGAACAGGTGATAATCGGACGGTGCAATACCCGGGGAATATAGTGGTTGCAATATTGTTTCCCATCCAAGGCGAAAAATGCTATTCTGAGTCATCCTAGCCACGTGGGACTTAGCGTTGTCGCGTAAACGAGGACCCATTTGCAATTCAGAAGTGATGGCTCCAGAGTTTTGAGTTTTTGTTGAGCACAACTCAACTGCTGACACTACACAGTTGCATTGATACTCTGACCAGCTGGTAGTGGTTCCCGATGCACGATACACCAAACACACAGAAAGACCTTCTTCTGGTACAGTGCTGGTTTCGGCTGTTTTGAAATCGGTTCATGGGATGCTAACCAATGATAACGGCCCCGTAGAGCTTCGTATAGGACACACTTTTTATCACATGTCAACGCCCTGTCCAGAAATGGCTCCGAAACAGTAAATAAACACAGGCGATTGCCGCGTTGCCTTCTGGCCCGGAGTCAAAATGTGTGAGACCCATCGACCCAATTTGTAGTGCTTCACAAATTGATGGATGTGCAGCCGAATGGTTTCTCCACACACTGAATTGTAGTCCCAGTTCCTCTTTGTACATGTGTTGGTCTTCTGGCACGTGGTGTTTTCGGGTGTTTCGTCATCGTCCTTAAACTTGCTAAACCATCGCTGCAATATCCGCGTCGTCACGACACCCTCACCAAAGGCCTGGTATATCTTCTGTCCCGCTACAGCGGCGTTTGACCTCCATTTGAACTTGTTCAGCATACATGCTCTTATGACGCTCTGTGGATGTCCCATGTTCCCTCTGTCTTTACGCAAGTTCACGGTGTGTCTGAATTGCCACAACCAGGTAGTATGTTGGATATACTCACACCAACAACTGACGTTCGCCTCATCTCCACTCGCATTCAACTCACGGTGTGAGGTCCAATTGAACACAGACCTCCACTAAAAGGGATAGAACTTTCTTGGTTACCTTTATAGTTATGAACAAAAGTATAGCGTTTGGTCCCGGGCAGTAGTTCTTGATTAAGCATAATAAAAACTATCTTGAATATAATTTATGGATAATAATAATAATATTAATAATAATAATAATAATAAGAAGAAGAAGAAGAAAAAGCTAAAATAGTGTTTTTAGTTTTCCACATAGAAACCAAAATTTTCCTTTCTTTCAGGCCTCAAAAACACTAGCAGCAACACATTTTTTTTTTTTTTTTTGGCTTTGTACATTATAGCTGACCCCCTCAAAAACGACGACCCCCCTACACAAACCTGCTGTCTACACTCCTGATATATATATGAAGAGAGACTAAATTTAGACTTTCAACAATTTTTCCCACCCTCTGTTTTCAAGATACAAGAATGACATTTTGCACACGTATTATGTACACAACAGCATATTTTTCTATTTTAAAAAATCCCTACCTGAACCCAGGCCTGAGTCAGAAGGGATCAAATATTCTTTTAGACTAGGCCTATCAAATAGTAATGTATTCTTTATATTTTAATTGAATTAATCGTAACGTTACGATGTTTCAATTATTTTAATACGATTTACATTTGTTCAGTGAAATGCCTTCAAGTCTCTTATGACAATTATAGATGATCACAAAACAGCGTATACCTTCTGAAAATTTTAGGACTACAGCACTGGAAAGAGGTACGATAAGAAACTATGAGAACTGCAAATTGAAATACCAGAAAAATACAAGTGCAGCAAAACCTGCACATTGAAATTATAAAGGGGTCGCTGGCAAGAGGATGTGATAAAATGGGGATCGCGATAGGAATCAGATTGAGAACCACTGGTCTATAGCAGCAGTCTTATTAGTTAATTTCAGTTTCTATGTAGTTGATTTATGTTTTGGAATAAGAATTTTGGGTGGCTTTTGTTCACTTTTCCATCCTCGTAATTGTATTGAATGAATTATAAATTGATATTTATCATAGTATTTATAAAAAAAGATAAAAAAAAGTGAAATTAATTTGAGCTATACATACATACACAGATACAGAGAGCAATAAAAGTTCCAAACTTTAGCTTAACACAAACACACATACACAGTATTTCTTATATATTATAAACACGAAATGCAACGAAAATCACAGATACATTGAACCATCACGCACAATGCTTCGAACCACAAATTAATTGTCCAGTCATGAATGAATGAGAAAAAGATTATTACGTAACATGTTACATAATCACTTCTCATCTCCTTTTCTGTATTAAAAAGTGGTTTTCTATACGAAAAAATGAGAAAAAAAAGTGTCACGGAAATTGTAAATGATATATTCCTACATTGTTGTCAATCTTATTACGGAAGTGAAAAATGCTCTGAACTTTTTTACTACCAAATACACTTCTTTCAATTTTAAAGTCATGATGGCTTTTTGCTAGGTCGATCACTTCTGATGCCAAGGATTTCCGGTTCGATCTCACGCCCAGTGAGCTTCTACTGAACAATGTAGTATTGGGGTTCCCGCGTCGTTCTACTATCTCCATCCCGTTCTTTCTTTCTTTATCATTTGAGTACAACAATGTACGTTTAAGCCTGCAAATTGAAGCCCGTTAAATAATAATAATTACAATTCCAACACTAACGAATGAAAGGACACTAACGGATAAATTACCGACATTGAGCGGGCGTAGGCTTCTTTTGATCACCACTGTTATTTTGCAATCAGAATGTACCGGATTCGAATCTAGCAGACGGTTATTCTTACATGTTTTTAAAGGGTATATTCGCCTCTACCAGGCGAATACTGGAAAGAGAAACTTTAAACATGGCCTCTTGTTGATTTCCTTCTACATTCTTTCCCATTGCTGACGGTATTGATTGTTAATTATTTCAGTGCAAATTGGCCTTGCAGATTGTGTGAATATTTGTTGAATTTATTCATTGCCGGTAATAATAACTGCAGAGTTATGTGATAGTTTAAACGTGTAGTATATAATTACATTTTATTTTTTGTAGACACGCTCATACTAGTCAAGTACATACACACATACACCAACCAGAACATTATGACCACCTACCTACTATCGATATAAACCCGTCCAGGAGATAGCAGCGTCACCTGACGAGGAATGCCTACTAGTCAGGCACATGTACAGCGGTGGACAGTTCTAAATGGTACACCTTAGCCGTAAATCTCCATATGGCTGTACCATTTAGAAGTGTCCCCCGCTGTACATTCCATGTAGCGTAGTGAGCGTGCTGGCCGTGTGTAGAATGTTGAAGGCGCGCGATCTATCTGAGTTTGACCGAGGGCAGATTATAATTGTCCGGAAGATCAGCACAACCATTTAGGAAACTGCATTACCTGTCGGGTGTTCGAGAGTGCTGTGGTGAGTGTCTTCAACAAGTAGCGAAACCAGGGTGAAACATCCAAACATCGAAAGGTCGTGTGGCTCCCCTCATTATAGACGTCGCACGTTGTAGACTGGGCAGAATGGTAAAACAGTACAGGCGACGAACTGTGGCGGAACTAACATCAGACGTTAATGCCGGGCAGAGTACAAGTGTGTCTGAACACACAGTGCAACGAACACTTTTAACGATGGGCCTCCGCAGTCGACAACGTATCCATGTGCCAATGTTAACACGACGATATCGACAACTAAGACTGAAATGGGCACGTGACCATCGCCACTGGACCTTGGCGAAGTGGCAGAGCGTTGCATGGTCTGATGAATCCCGATACCATCATCATGTCGACGGGAGTGTGCGAATCCGTCGTCTTCCAGGGGAACAGCTCCTTGACACGTATACTGCGGAACGGAGACAAGCTGGGGGCCACTCAATTATGCTCTGGGAAATATTCACGTGGGCATCCATGGATCCAGAACGACCGAGGCGTATCGTACACTAGTTGCAGACCAAGTACACCCCTTCATGACGGCCATGTTTCCCAACAGCAGTAACATTTTTCAACAAGATAATGCGCCATGTCACAAGGCCAGGAGTGTGATGGAGTGGTTCGAGGACACAGTGGCAAGTTCCAATTGATGTGCTGGCCCCCCCAACTTCCAGATCTGAACACAATCGAACACTTCTGGCATGTGATTTGAACGTGCCGTCGGAGCGCATTACCCCTCCCCGGAATTTACGGGAATTAGGTGACTTGTGTGTGTGTGCAGATGTGGTGCCAGGGACCTACCAAGAATCTCATTGTTTCCATGACAAGACGCATCGCTGCTGTTATCCGTGCCAAAGATGGACATAGCGACAATTAGGTAGGTGGTCATAATGTTCTGGCTGATCATTGTTATATTATATATACCAGTATGTAGGGTGTTGCAAAGTAAGTGTTAAAACTCGTGGGAGCTGATTTCTGCCACTGAGACAAGATAAAAGTAGTCTTGAACTTTCAGCAATCGAACATAGTTTCGGAGCTACAAGGTGCCAAAACCGTGGGAAAATGACTTTCGGACGCCAATATTGCGGAAAGTATCCAACGTACAAAGCGAGGTTAAAAATTAACGTAATACGTCATACCTGCTCTATTGAAATATGCATGTGGCAGAACCCTACAATGCACGCGCAAGGGATTCCCCAAAGGAACGCAGGGATTCCCAGATAATCTGTCAATGAAAGCTTGGTCTAAATGGATATAAATGGATAGGGATCCCAACTGGTAACAATAATTTATGTGTATTAAGTCCATATCTGAAACAAATATAAAATGGCGGACACTTGCATGCCCGTTGTGTGGTTGCATAATCGCCAGATACGGATGATGGCTAACAGTGACGTTCTGAGTATTAAGTGTAGTAAATTTGAAGCAGAATGGTCTAAGGAGACATGTTTAGTGTCGGTAGAGCACAACACATGAAACAGGATGATTCACAAGTGCGAGAACACGGAATGAAAACTAACCAGAAATGTACTCTGGCAAACGTGAGTTCAAAGCGACGGAAATGTAGGAGCAGCAACAAGAACATGAAAGGCATTGCCAATTCGGCCCAGGCAAATTTCGGGATATTACCTTACCTGGAAGCCGTAAGTATCTACATTGGGAAGGAAAGTGAAATGTTAGTGGATACAACGGAACACTTTTGTGACATAGGTCACAATCCTATCCCAGTTACAATCCTTGATGTCATACAATTGCTTTATTTAATTTGTTCTCCTGTATGTCATCCTGTCCTGTTTCCACTCGCTCAATCCTGTTAAACGATTCCCGTAGCCTGTTTGCAATGATGACAACCCGGTCGTGTTAGTATCACGAAAATGACTAACAAGTGATGTGAATAAACTAAACAAAACGTCAGATATGATTTGTTCCTTTCGTTCCGTTCCACATGTCTTGCTTATAATCAAATGGTCCCGGGTTCGATGCCCGGTGGGTACACAAGTGATTCGGATCCCATATGAAACTGAAGAAAGTCATTAGCATCCTATGGAAGGCAATGGCAAGCCACCATAGCTTCACTCTACCCAGGAACCTCCGAATCAAAGATCATCAGCACCATCATAATCGGTTGTGATTGCCGAGAGAAGTCATCCTACAGACAAGTGAAGGGATAAAAGCCATCTATAGTGTCTACAGCTGGATCAATACGACACAATGGCAGTGTGGTGTGAAATTGCTAACATGAAAGAATAGACCCCAAAGGCGATACAACATAATCAGAGGGTTGCAGAACTACATCCGAAAGTGACGCTATGCAATCAGTGTACGCTGAGAACGCTTACAGCTATGTGATAAGAAAGCGCCACTAGAGACGCGGGAAATGTATGGTATATGTAACAGTGTTAGCGTTGGTAGAGACACCTAGAGGCTGTTGTTGGTCGACAGTTGATCGTTTCTGTAAGTTTGTCGGTATAGTAGTTTGAGTTTAGTCTGGCTTGCGTGTGTCGTTGAATTGCGCCAAGGAGTATTCTACCTTGAGTAGGTACTCCATTGTTCCTTGTTGGTTTGTATCAACTGCGTGCACACTTGTGTAACATTACGTAAGTGCAAAACAAAGTAGTCGTAATCCGTCACTGGGAAGTACAATTTCCCCCATTTTTATCAGTTCTCTAACAGCATAATGTCGAACTACTCTATCCACAAACTTGCAGATATGCATCTCGTTTAGGGGGAGGACCACAAAAAACAGCCAGGAAGCACAGCGTTTGTATTTGGAACGTTTTAAAAATAGGCGGCAACCAGCACATACACTCTTTGAAAGACTTGATGCTCAACTGCGTGAAACTCACTCGATACTACTCCGTAAGTGAGATTGTGGAAGATCCCACGCTGTGCAATTGGAAGATGTGGTGTTGGACGCCGATCCTGGCACTGCCACACGTGCTATTGCTTATCCGAGACAAACCCACCATACTAATGCGCTCCGCATTGTGCAGGACAAGGCTTTGTACCCATACAAATTACAGAAGGTGCAGCACACACTACCTACGGACTTTTCCCAGCGCATGGATTTCTACCAATGCAGATCTATGGCAACAAACACTGCCAGTTCAGATTCTCAAGCAGTAATGTTGTGGAGCGATGAGTCCATGCTTACTATAGACTGCTTAACACCCACAACAATCACGTCTGGGAGATGGACAATCCCAACGCAATCCTTGTGCACCACCATCAATATAGGTTCACAGTCATTCTGTGGCGTAGCATAGTAGCTGACCATTTGATTGACCCGTACATTTTGCTTACTACTTTGAATGGTAGGAATTATCGGGTGTTTCTACAGGACATGTTACCTGGACTTTTGGAAAACGTGCCACTCGCAGACAATTTATGCAATATCAACACGACAGCACCGTCGCGCAGGAAACCAGGGTTGTAATCAATTATATGTTCGGTGAACACTGAATTGGTTAGGGGTGAACCTCGTCCGTGGCCACCTCGCTCCCCGACTCCACACTAGTGGATTTCTTTTTGTGGAGAAAAATGAAAGAGCTCGTGTATGACACCCCCGTGAACAGTGCTGAAGATCTCGTTACTCGTGTCACTGCTAGTACTGAGACCATTAGTGACATGCGAGATGGACTTGCGCCTACCAATCTCTGCTTCACGGATGTCAACTTAGTATTGACGCCAATGGCGGACAGTTTCAACGTCCCTAAGTATCCCGGTGTTTGTACGCCTTTCGTAGCATTGCATGGTGTCTTTTAGTGCACAGTACTCTCAGTGCACATAATGGAGCTTATTGTTAATTGATGTGTATGCACGGCGGTTGTAAGCTTATAAATCTTCTATGCCTGGAAACGTTACCAGCCATCATGGGTGTTTTCTCTCCTTTTTTCGTCTTCATTCCATCGTGGATTATCCCCTTGCTTTGGAACGTGTTCTTGTACAGTCTGACGACATGTGTTTGACTATTCTTATTCCTACTACAACGTAGTCTGTACACAATCTGAGATTTACGACGTTGTTTTCCCTGTTCTGCTTATCATTTTTCTTCCTTCGGGAAGACGTTCCGGCCATAGTGCGATATGTGACAAATTGTTTCAGTATCTTCATTCTGGACTGTGTACCGTATGCAATATACGAATTTGCGGAGTCCTTTTCCTTATTTCAAGTGCGTGCTATTATATTCGAGTAACTGGGATATGATAAACGTTTGTTACTTTCAAGTTGTATCAGAATGTGGAGCATGTATGATAGAAACATGCAGAATTATTTTCCTATATTTCGTGCGTGGGACAAGACTTGAATACAATTGTGTTACGTTACGTTGTACTAGAATGTGGTCCATAAGTAATGGCAGAAGTTAGTTATTTTCCTATGTTTCGAGTGTGGGACGGCATCCCAGCACAAGTGGAACATCGATGCAATTGTATCCACTAACATTTCACTTCCCTTCCCAATGTAGATACTCATGGCTTCCAGGTAAGGTAATATCCCGAAATTTGCCTGGGCCGAATTGGCAATGCCTTTCATGTTCTTGATGCTGCTCCTTACAGTTTCGTCGCTTTGAATTCACGTTTGCTAGAGTACATTTCTGGGCAGTTTTCATTCCGTGTTCCTGCACTTGTGAATCACTCTGTTTCATGTGTTGTGCTCTACTGACACTGCACATGTCTTCCTAGACCATTCGGCTACAAAGTTACTACACTTATACTCAGAACGTCGTTGTTGGCCATCATCCGTATCTGGCGATTATGCAACCACACAACGGGCATGCAAGTGTCCGTCATTTTGTATTTGTTTTAGATATGGATTTAATACACACACATTATTGTTACCAGTTGGGATCCCTATCCATTTATATCCATTTAGACCACGCTTTCATTTGCAGATTATGTGGGAATCCTTATGTTCCTTTGGGGGAATCCTTTGCGCGTGCATTGTAGGGTTCTACCACATGCATATTTCAATAGAGCAAGTGTGAAGCCTTATGTTCATTTTTAATCACGCTCTGTACGTGGGACAGGTTTCGCAATATTGGCTTCCGAAAGGAATTTTCCCGTGCAATGGGCACCTTAGTAGATCCAAAACTATGTCCGATTGCCGAATGCTCAAGAGAATTTTTTTCTTGTCTCAGTGGTAGGAATCACCTTCCACGAGTTATTATGCAACACCCTGTACATATATACAGGGTGTTAATGAATTAGACCAACAAACCGAAGCAGGCGATTCCTCACATCAAAAGAAGGAAAAAAGTTTATATGGATCTGTGGTTACAAGTGCACTCTTTTAGAGCTATGGCTGTCTAAAATAGTGGACAATGAACTTTGGGGGAGAATATCTCCAAAAATATTAGCCATTGAGCTGAGGCCGCATGTTATTGTCTTAGATTTATAATCTGCTCTATTCAAAAATGCATGATTCTATATCGTTTAGTGGCAGCTCAAGGAGCCCCCGTACGAAGTGGAGGGTCCCGGATATTCCGTTGGGAAATATGGGTCCGATTCATGACAATTGGAACATCTCAGTAGTATGAGTAACAAACAGTCGTTGACAGACCACCGATATTTTGAGCAAATCGAGACGGCGAAGGATTTAACGTGTTGTGCGTAGTTGCATAACTATAGCAGGGACTGAATGTGGTAGATAAAATGAATTAAATAAAATAATTTCATCTACAGGTTTAGAGCTCACAATCATGATCTATGCGCTAAAAGAAAACAAACATTAATAATCCGTAATGATTCTGGAAGAATTAGTGCAATGAGGCTCTGCGAGAAAATGGGACAATGCCCCCCCCCCCCAAAAAAAAGAACGAATGATACAATGTTCTTAATCAAAAACTCACTTGATCGTGGATCTAAAGTGGAACCATATAGATGCACACTACGACTGAGTTACCATTTACCCCTTTTCTCCGTCACAGGTAGCGAACACCAGATTGTTGACAACGTATAAGAGGTGATGATACATAAAAGTAACAATACTAGTTACGTAACAAAAGGAGGGAAAATCGTGTTAAGGACGGAGATATCTCGAGAAGAATTGATAACTTATCCTCCTAGATTCGTTTTAAACAAATTAATATTCCAGTGTTGCCGCTTAGGCTAAAGGCGGCAAATGATTCAAGAAATATGAAAAGAGATGAGGGAAGAAGCTAGGCAATGAGAGAACCGAGAGGGAAACCCATGAACACTCCTGGAAAGACACCTGCGGATGTCGGCTGGAAAGTTCCTTAGACATGTGTCACGTGGTAGGTAGTAATAGGAAAGAGGACACATGGTATTGCAAGGCAGTCACAATAATGAGTGTGTCATTGAATGGATCAGACACAATCAAAAACAGCACTTAAATAGTGTCATGGAAGAGTGCACGGACATGTCCGAGAACAATAGTACAATCTTCACTGAAAGTAATACCCCCTCCCTTCACCCATCCTCCTTCCCTCTTTGATGTATGAAAATATGGGATTATCACATTGACAGCGAAAACAAATTGCAAGTAAATTGAAAACTCGTTATTTAAGAATGGCGCTCACACTGGCCACAACAGATATCACGCGCCGCCTTGTAATAAAGGGATCCCAAGTCCGATTCCTAGAGGTTACAAGAGGTTCGAAGCCAACGGTAGATCCTGACATTATTTACAGTGAGAAACCTACATGTACCTCGGGCAGGTCCTAAAATGCAACACGTCTTACTTTCAACACTAGGAACCATGGATCTGGAAGTCTACAACAGTATACGTAGATGAAGTCATACAATGCGTATGTCAGTAATGTGCGATAGGTGTGCAAGCTATTCTGCAGAAGCCATAAGAGATTCCCAAACATGCTCGGACGTAACAGTTTTTCCAAATTATGCAAAACGTAAACGTCCAAAGTATGCACAATATAAACCTTGACGAAACGCGTTAATGGGAAGTCGATCTACGGGCCAGATATTATTATTGTGTCAATTGTACTTAACTGTAGAACAATAAATAACAATAGTAATGAAGTGAATACATCACTATATATGGAAGAAATAGCTTTATACGCATTTCTAGAGAAGCTGCTGAAAACGCTGTCCTCCGACGCCAATACTGGCGACCCAGTGAGTCCCCAACACATGTTAACGTATGTGGTGCTTCCCTTATGTTATCGCTAGCGACAATTCTTTCAACTAGCTCTTCTTCAGACAGTACAGGTGTTCCGTAGACCAGGGCTTTCATATACCCCTACAAAAATGTCTAATATGTTTAGGTCCGGTGAACGAGCAAGCCATCTCACGGGACCACCTCGTCCTACCAATTGCTCCGGATACACATCGCACATCATGTGAGAAATGAGAAAGGCCTTCATCATGTTGGAACCAAATGCAATGACAAAGCTCTAGTGGAATCTCCTCCAAGAGTTCTGGTAAAACATTTACCAAGAAATAACGACAAAACTGTCCATTCAATCGAGCTGCTAAAAGATATTGATCAATGAGGTAATCTCCCAAAATATTAGCCCAGATATTCACTGTGTATTGGTGACCGACATGGATTATGGCATGGGGTGTTTCCTCGTTCCATACAAGACTATTTTAGCTATTCAACACAATATTTTTTGTAATGTACGCTTCAGCACTAAAGAGTACCTGTGTTGGAAATACAGGATTATGCTCACATACTCGATGAAACCACTAACAGGAATTTACACGTGAATTCTTGCTACTGTTCTCGTAATACGAGTACTTGACATACAGTAATATGATGTGACTCCCACACTCGCGGAAGAGCTCTTGTGCTTATTGATGATTTTTGTGCTACTGCTTGTAGTACATTCTCTTGCAAATCAGGAGTCCTGATACTCCGCAGAACATCCGGTGTTATGCATGTCCGGTAGAAGAAAACCAGTTCGGCATAGCCGCGTAGATATTCGCAAATATGGAATGATGAGGTGTTTATCTTGTGGGGTACCTTACTTGATGTAATCTTGCCGCCGTTCGAACACATCCACCAGCTTCACTATACACGAAAACTATATCCCCTAGTTCCTCAATTGAAATCTTGAAATGAAATCTTTAAGTATTACGTCCCACGGTTATGCCGGCTAGGCTAAAGGAGACGGTGATGATGAGAAATGAAGAAAATGGTGGAATGAAGAAAGTGGGAGGAAACGGGAGAACCCCGAGAAAATCCACACACACGGTGTTTGTTCACCACAAAGTTCACTTGGCGCGAGTTGGGATCGAACCAGGTACCCCATGTACCAGAGGTGAACGCTCTACCACTGAGCCTTCGCGGTCCTCCGCTAGTTCCTCAATTTGATAGTTTGCAATTTTGATCCTACCACTCAACAGTCACGATGTGGCTGAATATATTGAGTAAACATAACTGACGGACAGGGTTGCGAATGGAACGTAACAATACAACCTGCTGCCGACATATCGCGGATATTGGACATATGAATTCAATGCCATACAAGGTCTATTACTCCTGTACCTTATGACCCGATAGCAGGGTGTTACTTGGGGAAGGCAGAGGACAACTATCCCTTCCTGAGTGATGCCTATTTCATCAATTGTCTACTAATGTACCAATCAAAAACGTGAAACACTTATGTCGCTTAGGATCTTGTCCCTTCCCCACGCAAAATACGAGACGACGCTGCACGATAGTCAGAAAAGAAGACACAGCCAGCACAATTACTCCACTTTACCTAGAAATACTCTACCTGGCTATGCGTGTGTTCATGTGCATGGCTGTTACATGTGAAAACACTGAAATGCAAAAAAAAAGTGTGTAATTATAGGGATTTAACAATTAGTCATCTCTGTAGGCCTCACGACAGCTGCATTCAATATGACCAACATGGTGAAAGAAGATTAGCTACTGTCTCTATTTTCATATGTTAGTTACTGCACTTGTTATACATTATAGTTTTATAACCTTTCTCAGTACCTATACCACTATAAGTAAGGTCATGACCTACTGTTGGCTTCAAACCAGTTATGATCCCTCGGAATCGCACTCGGGATCCATTTATTACAAGGCGAAGCGTGATATTCGTCTGTTGTAGTCAATATGAATGCACCCGTAATTAACGAGTTTTTAATTCACTTACAATTTGTTTTCGCTGTTCCTGTGACAATCTCAGACGTTTATGTATCAAAGATGAAAGGGGAGGTGAAGGGAGGGTGATTACTCTCAGTGTAGATTGTACTATTGTTATCAGACATATTCGTGTGCTCTCCTAAGACAACGCGTAAGTGCTGGTTTTGATTGTCTTTGATCCGTTCAATGACATTTTCACCATTGCGACTGGCTGGTAATACCATCTGTCCTCTTTCCTGTTACTGCCAACAACGTGACCCACATGGCCAAGTAACTTTTCAAATGACATGCACAGATGTCTTTCCAGTGGTGTCCACGGGTCTCCTTCTGTTCTCCAATTGTCTAGCATATTCTCATTCCCTCACTTTTTAAAAAATATTTTATTTTAATCATCAGCCTCCTTTAGTAGCATCTAAGAACCAACACTGTGAAAAGTTAATTTGTTTAAAACAAATCTGGGAGGATGTTACCAATTCTTCTCGATTATCTACCTTCTTAACACGATTTACCCTCTTTTTGTTACATAATCAGTATTGTTACTTTTATGTATCATCACCTCCATACGCTATCAACAATCTGTTGCTCGCTAACATGGTAACAACGGTAGTGTGCACCTATATGGCAAGGCACCCAAATTTAGATAAGGAATAAGTAAGTTTGTGATTAAGAACATTGCATCAATTGTTTTTTGCAGAATACTCCCATTTTCTCGCAAATTCTCAATGGACTTGATTGAAACTTTTGGAGCGCATTCAAAAGAGAGCTTGTGGATGAAAGTCAGTTATGTGAATGTAGAAAAAAAGTTGCAATCTAAAGGATAGTAGAAGTCTAAGCACCTCGGGAAGTGTTTCAAGTTGCGTTTTGGCATGGTGTATATTTTAAAAAGGATATAGAAAGAGTTATGTTTATTTGTTTTGCGTGGTATTTAACGATGTTTATATGAAGATATTCGGTTCAATAGTTCGAAACATCTTTTCGAAAGGGAAAATAGCGCTTGTTCTTTAGCAGAGATTCTTCAAGCTCTCAAAAGTTTTGACATAGAAGAAGAAATGACAGAAGAATTAGGAGACGAACGATTTGGCGATGAGGAAGAGGAGTTAGTGGGGGATGATGCTAGCAGTGATGAAGATGAGAGAGGATGATGAGGATGTGGTAGTGCAAGTGTCCGAAGGAGAGTGAAGGTGATCCTGATGATTCTGCACAACGATCAACGATTGCTCAAGCCAGCTCAAGCTGCGCATAAGTTGGAGATAGATTAGGGTACTCAGAATTTTGTGACCCCGAGTTTTCTCCCATTTCGAGGAACCTCGGAATCAATATTTGATTTATTCTTCAATCTTTTTATCAGGAACTCCTGGAGCTTGTACTGGATCAAACGAACTTGTACATCGATCAAAAACTAAAAAGATAATCAAGGTCCAAGAGAACATGAGCCCCATATATCCTTAGACCTGTGTGTCTTTCTCGGGGTGTGCTTATCGATGGGCCTTTCTAGGCGCAGCAAACATGAAGAATACTGAAGGACAGAATTTGAAGTTGTTGTACAAAGGAAGGGTTGCATTTAAGCAGTATATTCCAAAAAAGTATACGTGATTTGGAATCAAAATATTGCAAATCGCTGATGAAGTTCGATATACATACACGGCGGTCTGTCTTGGGAAATTAGGTGATCAGAATAGCAAGACCTACCCGATAAAAATTAATGCACAACGCAAGAAATTAAACATCTCTCCTGCAACTTGAATATGTCATATGATGAAAACTTCGTCACATATGAAAGGAAAGAGTCACTTGTGAGACATTCATCGAAACTGGGTGGGAAGTACGTACATAGAACTAACTCTTCTATATTAACGACATATGTAGAAAAAAGTCAATAGTATTATGTAATTCATTTCACATTTCTAAACGCATTATTTCCTCATCAATATTGCGCATATCATCCATTATTTTGGTCTTCTTATCCTGGGCTAGCTTCATCGTTTAGAATCATTTTTATTTTTCTGTCTCCAGCTTCTTTTCTTTTCCTCTTCCTCTCATTGTTTATTTGTTACTTCTGCAAAACGAATATGAGCATTTCGTGCACAATAAATCCTAGATTTCCTTATGTATACGTTGTGAAAGCCACTCGAAGTAGTTACTGAATCATATAGAAGTCAGAGTGCTACTAAAGCTTATTCTTTTACATTACCTGCTACATAGTGTGCACTGATTCAAAATTCTCTTTCTAGATTTGAACTTTCATGAGAGAAATTAAAGATCATTTTAACATCTTTAAATCACTGCTCTCTGAAGTATCCGTTGCCAAAAGTCATCCAAACGCTGACCAGTTCTACAATACTGACTCAATTATTTTACAATTTGGAGTCGAACAAAACTCTTTCAATTGCTTCTCAACTCTAGGTGCTGGGGGCCGCGATGGCTCAGTGGTAGAGCGTTCACCCCTGGTGCGTAGGGTCCCGGGTTCAATCCCAGCTCCCGCCAAGTGAACTTTGTGATCGACAAACACCGTGTGAGTGAGTTTCCTCGGGTTTCTCCCACTTTCTTCATTCCACCATTTCATTTATTTCTCATCATCACCGTCTCCTTTAGCCTAACCGGCATAACCGTGGGACGTAAAACTCAAAATTTTCATTCTTTTTTTCAACTAGCTGCCCTACTGCTAACTAACAAATTATTTTCAATTACTTCAGCTAAAAATACATCTCATGCAATTAACTCCAACATCAGATCCTTCATAAACATTAAGATCCAAACACGAAAGATATCTAGTAAACTTATAATTTAATGGGGACTTTTTCGTAAGTTTAAGAAACATTTCTGTAGACACTTGATGCAATTTTGGCAAAAATTCAAAATGTTGAAATTCATTATTAGTTGACATTTCTTAAAGGCAGTATGTAGTGAAAAAACCAATGTCAACGTATTTCATAGGAAGAACCCTTTCTTAATTTGCCACATCAATTCGTATACATGACACTAAAAGTTTCTACTTTCAAAAACTTTTGCGCAATAGTTTTTATCATATCCAATAAAATATATTATTAAAAAATGAACAGAGTCGTCTTAGTGTGAAATTCAGTAAGGAAAGATTCTATTTCTGAACGAAGTGCTTTAAAAATTTTAAGTTAAGGAATAAGTATTATATCTTCTCCCAACGTAACTGACATCTGATAGCTCGAAGAGCTCAGAACCTTCTTATCCTTCCTGACACATTGAATATACACCAGAATAACCGGATAAACGTCAATAACTCGCTGTGCAACACTACATAGAACAAAACATCACTGGAAAATTTTCTGAGCCTCTACAAAGAAGTGTACTCTCTACTGCGTGCTGGAACATTCTTAAATAAGTTGATGCTGAACCCTTAAAAATTCAATGAATCTCTAGTTCGTTACCTCAATTGTAGTGTTAAATGCTACACGCAAAATACGCAACTCTCAGCTTCCTATACCAAGTATTACAGTATCATTTGGCGACTTATTGATATTAGAACTGAAAAATTCAGAAATATCAAGCTTTCATTTGGGCCAATCAGTGAAATTTGAATGATCCTTTTCAAGTCCAAGGTTCAAAGCTTCTCTTTAAAAACGACTGAAAGGTCAGAAGCTGTAGATATCCCTAAAAATGCTTAATGTCAAATAATGCGCGCACACTTCCCGTTACTCCAGAATCACATGTATGTCTTCTACAACAACTGAATTAATTCATTTCTAAAGTACTTCTGCACGGTTATAACCCATAAACTGAAGTGCATGCTATATTGTCACGCTGAAGCTGTATTTTCCCAGCAATCTTACTGTCTGGGAACGTAAGGGATACTTTCATATCTTTAGCAGCAGTACGCATTGATGTATGTCATTACATTTTGAATACCTTTATAATTCTGCTTTTATAACGGTATCTTTTACTAAGAACTCCACTGAACTACTTTGTCTCGTCCTTGAACTCGTACCCACTTTTATCGTAGAATCTATATCTGAGCACACATCATCACCAAAAACTCTTCAAGCTCTGTACGGATGAAGTACAAATAGAATGACACTCATAGTTAGAAGGTACTGACAGGTTTTCTTAATTCACAATGCACGGTTCCTACTGATCTGGAGAAATCTATTTCTCTGACTTCTCCCTGACATTTGGTAGGAAATTCCCTGACTTTCATGACAAGTGTCGGATGATGACATATAAATAAGGAATAAATAACAGTGAATATTTATATATGAGAACATTTATTCTCTAGAGACAAATAATAATCAAATGCTCATACGCACATTCCACTTACCACCCATAATATTCTGAGCAACGTTCCATACTGTGATCATTAATGGTTGGCTAAGCTGAAATTAGTGTACAATTAATGTTAGAAAAAATATATTTTATAAAATTACCCTGATTTCCCTGACCAGTAGAAATCCTACAATGGTATATCTGTTCGTAATATTGAAATGGACGTGGCCATCTGCATACGCTTTTTATTTTTATATGACTCACTGCTGCTTGCCTTCCTATGTTACGCACAAGCAACGTATAGAACAAGGCAGGATCAGATCCGACTCAAACTTCGCCCAAAGAACACACAATACAAAAAAAAAAATTGCCAAATTGGAGCTGCCCCCATCCAGAAACACCGGAGATATGCTCCGCAACACAACGGACTACGCAACAATATAATATAAAGTAAAAGTCGCAATATACCACCGAAATATACAGTCGAACACCGAAAGACGTGGAGCACCGGGATGATATCGCGATGTTTGATATGCTATAACACTGACTTAGCGGCCATCTTGAAAGCCGCGATCTTAAATATAGCGTAAGATATTGAAATGGGAAGCGGGGTGTGTGTAAAATGAACAACGAAAAACAATGATGTAACCGCTAAAAACATGTGTATACTAGTGTGGAAGACTCGGGCAAAACAAACGTGTATGCGACGGATAGAATAATAGGGCAAGACGCCAAGACATTGTTACGCGACAAGTAACTGCATCACTGCATGCGTAACAGTGTCTGTGCATGGAAGTGCCTCCGCCTTGACACATTATGCCTTTCGAGGATATTGGGATTCCGTTTGGGACAGTGAAAACCACAGTTGCAACTCGTGATACGAGCGCTTGTTTTGGAGACTACATCAACTACAAAGGATGGTTTTGTGGAACAAGTCGGTAGCTCGCTCCGGAGTGTACGAGATATCATCTTGGATGGGTGATCAAAAGCACGACCTATATGGGATTTAAGCCCACTCCTGGACAACGTTTTCTACGTTTCTTGTTCAATTTTCTTACTGTTTCGTGTGAACAAAAGACATTTCGGCCTAGGTTTGTTTAAACAACAGTATTTGAAACAAAGTGTGTGCGGATGAAAAAGTCAAGCCATGTTCTAGCTTACATTTCTTTACGAATGTTTCGTTTCCTTTGCGCGGTTTGCTACACTGTTTCGCGACGGTCTCAAACAGTCACAATATCAGCGAGAGGCAGCGTTCCGCATTGACTCGATGAGTTCCATGAGTTGCTGTAATCTCCCACGAGAGAACTATTTTACCCCATAATGCGACGACTCGAATTGTGTCTAGTGGTTTCATTGGCACAGATGGAACGAAGTGAACGTGACAGCAGGAGCCGGCCAGTGAGGAGTGATAGTGTGTTTGTGGCATACGCAAGTCAAAACGTGCAATATTCTGTGTAGTAAAATTGTCCGCAGTATCGTTAATCTACAAACACCAATGTAGAGCTGCAATGACGAATCCACTCAAAGTGGTGTTAGTGATGCAAAGTGTACTTCCAAAACGACGGTACGTCCAATCGACAGAACCGACAGCGGCCGAACGACAAGCAACTGAACACAAGCTAGAGATTTTGAACAACTACGATGTAACAGAAGTGAATACGGATGAGACTCTCGACATTGATGAGTACGAACCCGGTCAGATCTAAACGGGTGAAGAGGATGCTGCGGATAGTGGTAACGGCACGCTGCCTTGGAGTGATTCGTCGCCCAAACTACAGGCAACGCCGTTCTCGTCCGCCAATGAATATTAGCCGAGTGGAAACGAACGTAATAGGCAATATTATACGGTAAAGGACAAAGTTAACATGTTACAACACTGGCCTGACGTAAAAGCTGTCATAGGGCGTCAAACATTCGCAGAGTGGACATATCGCTCGATGAACAAAGGTTCCGCAATTGTCCCTCGGAGAGAACACTTTAAATGGAAAGAACAACGCGATAAAGGATTGTTGAAAACAAAACACGAAATATATTACGAAATTACAGAACATGTGCTGCTGCACGACGTGATAACCCATTTTGTAAGACTGTGACCTGAAATTGTGGGCAAAGCAACAAGCTCTTAAGAGTAGTCTCTGCACGTTCAATGCTTGTCACGCATAGATTGCGGTACTCAAACAAACAAACAATATCGGAAAATCGCGTCATATGTCACAATGAAGTACGTACCGACAAGGAGGATACTGAATTAGTTATTGCTTGGTGGCGTGACGAGATAAGAACATTATAGAGGGTTTTGAGAATGCAAATATATGGAATGCTGGTGAATACGGTTTTGCGAAAGAATTGACAAGTGGCCGCACATCAGCCAGAAGATGGTAATCCCACATTCAGGACTGTCTAGTCTATGCATGCAACGACGTACACGTACACTGTGGTGCCGTAGCTGTCGGGTGGTGGCAGATAAACTCCTGGTTATTCTTCAGGAACCCGTAGCTTTAAGTGCTCGGGTTCAGGAGAATATGTTCACCGCACCAAATTTAGTGGTATTCTGGACGAATTCTGGTAAAATGACAAGCGAAGCGTATTCGGTTTTCATCAAAGAGTGCGTAATACCACAAGTAGCAGCAGATGCTACTAACACACACAGTCTTCTGTTGCTTGATTCATATGGACTTCATAAAGACAGCGACACAGTTGCAAGTCTATTCCATTACTGCATGAAAGTGGCTTCAACGTCGATCATATTTGCATCCATATTATACCTCAAAAGACTACCTCGCAGTGCCAACCGTTGAATCTGTATTACTTCCGTATGTATAAACACTTGGCACAACAAATTTCGCAGGCATTGCGTGACCATACCAACATGAATCTTCACCAGCGAGACACTGTCCTTAAGCTGCATTCATTGGCACACAACCAATGTTGTTGTCCACGATTTCACATGCCGCATCAATACGGGTGGAATCTAGCTGAATTAGCGGAGGACGTTGCTTTCCAGTACAACACAACTGACCTTTGTTTCAATCTACGACAGCGTGAGTGTTGTACAGGCGAGTGCCTAGAACTTTCTGTGAACGAATATGCTTAATGTTTGCGGGAGCTATGAGTCACCCATTCTTTTTCACTCACTACCACTACTGCCGAGATTTTCAACAATAGGTATAATCTTGACACACCACATGCATTGTCATATGCAAATTATATCAGTCTGCACATTTGTCTAGCAGTGTCTTCCATGTTCTCGAAGACACCGCCTTGCCTTATCTACAACGTTGTTTTATTCCGGTCATCCCTTATATACGTACACATACACACATATACACACACTCACATATCTCTCCATATATCTATCTCTATACATATCTATCTATATATGTCTATGTAGCATTCTCACACTCATACGGATTTCTTTCTCTCTATGTGTTTCTTTGTCCTGTCATGCATATGTTCCGATTCCGTTTCCGTTTGATCGCGTTAACAACACAACTTCAGTTATTTTTCCATTCTCTGCTAGCATGAATTCCTATTCACGTCCATGCTATCCTCGATACGTTATCAGAGGATGGAGCATTGGTTTTAGTTATCAATTCTACCTGACATTGATATTTCACACTCCCCTTTCGCGTTTCAATACCTTATGATATCTCCCCAATGGCTTTCAAAATGGCGTACAAGTCAGTGTTATAGCATATCAGGTATCTTGATATCATCCCGGTGCTCCTCGTCCTTTCAGTTTTCGACATAAACGGATATCTTGCGACGTTTATTTTATATCATATTGTCGCATAGTGTGTTATGTTGCGGAGCATATCTCCGGTGTTTCTGGATGGAGGCAGCTCCAGTTTGGCTTTTCTTCTTCTTTTGTATTCTGTGTCCTCTGGGCGAAGTTTGAGTCGGATCTGATCCTGCCTTGTTCTGTACGTTGCTTTGTCAGCGAAAAAACATTTTAGCAAATGTTGCAACGAGCAAAATATTGTCAGCTGATATTTCCCGATTCCGTTATAAATTATCTAACAACCAGAAAGAATCAATTATGGTTTTGGAATACTTAGAAACTGATATGCTTGTTATGTGCACAGGAACATTGGATAAAACGAACATCGAACACTACAACACCTTCATTTTTGATCCTGAATCTGCAACCTGAACAACCATGGTAAACCAGTAGAATGCTGTTACTACACACACTGCTTCTCCATCTTTCGACTGCCTTCCTATACAACAATATATTAAATAAAAGCCCCTTATTCACGACTGCATAAACTACCTTTCTTCTGCCACGTATCCCGCCTCGAGCCACTGCATAAATGAACTTGCAAGAAACCCTTTTTTGTGGTGATGGTGAGGGAAGGATAGATTCACATAAAAAAACAAAAAACAAAAAATAAAAAAAAAAACAATAAAACCGAAAAACTATACTTGAAAACTTGTATTAAAATAATAACCTTAATATGCTTATTATTAATTTCTTCAATCGTGTGTACATGTCTTTTTCAGAATTGGCTTAAAATACGTTTTTTATTGAGAGTGCATCACATCAGAACAGAATACCATTGAAAAAAAGTAAGTTTGGTAATAATGCACAACGATTTTTTTGCGCTCAGCATCATTCGTTGTAAGTGTGTACAACTGTAATCTATTATATAAAAATGAAAAGAATCTTGTTTGTAGTGGTTTCACGGAGAAATGGCTAATGAATTTTTGTTTGTAGTTATCACGTACCTCGAACTAGGTTTTCAATCATGTTACTTTGATTAAAATGCATTCTAAAGGGGGAAGGAAGGCAGAGAGTCAAAATCGATGCAAAAAATTTAGTATTTCAAGATTCTGCAAAGTTAGGGAAATGAAACTTGATATATTAACTTCTCATTTGAAATAAGTGGAGCCGCGTCCTAGCATTTTTGAGAATTCTCATTTTAAGGCAGAAGGAGGGCATTTTCTATAATCACTTTCTTTACATTGAAAGCGATGCTGCCAGTTGTTTCTGACTGCACCACACGCGGAAACGGTTAAATACTTTGAAATGAATTTCCGAACATAGTTAGTACCTACCTTGAGCTGGGTTTTTATCACATCACTTTGATTCAAGGGTGAATCCTAGGGTAAAGAGGTTCAAGATTTATGTAAGAAGTACAGTATGTCACAAGCTCGCCAAGATACGAAGATAAAACACAATATAATACAAATAAGATGGGCACATGTCCCAACGTTTTTGAAGAGTTTCATTTTAAGGGGAGGAAGATGTTCTATAATTCTTTCCTTCACTGAAAGCGATGTTGCCTGTTGTTTTTGATCGCATCATGGAGAAACGGTTGAACAGTACCTACCTTGAGCTAATCTCTTATTATTTTACTTGGATTCAAAATTTCAGCCAAACTTACATTACCTCATGAACCCGTTGAGCTGGAAGATTAACTCGATATATAAACTCCTCATTAAAAATACGAGGAACGTCACTGTTTTAGAAAATGTCCGTTTCAAGGCAAGATGGAGAGCATTTTCTATAATTTCTTTCATCATATTTAAATCGACGTTGCCTTTTGCTTGTGATTGTGTTACGGGTAAATGGCTGAACAGTCTGAAATGAGTTTTTGTTAGTACTACCTCAAGCTGGAACTTTATCATGTAACTTCGGGTGTATCCTAAGGCAGTTCAAAATTCATGCCAAAAATAAAAAATCTTATTATTATCCTTTTATTGATATGCACATCCTGAAAAAAAAAAAAAAAAAGGAAGTTCAACATATTCCTTAAACCTAATTCTTCCCGTGCAAAGAACGGAACGGGCATTTCAGGTGATCTGGAACTACATTCCATTTGTTTTTGCAGTACATACTTGCATATTAATATGAAAATTAATAAAATGCCTTTCCTCATGTGTCAGTTAATTATCAACAGAGAACATTTAAATTAAAGGAAATTACCAAAGATATAAATCTCTATCTTCTAGACACTAACGACAATCAAATCGTGAATCTTTGCAATTCTTTTTGTGTATTTGCCGGAGTATGTGACGTATAGTACAATCATCATATGTAACAAAATCCTTTTAATCGTCAAATTCATTGTAACAAAGCAAATTGGCAATTGGAAATGGCATTTCAGTTAAAAAAAACAAGCTTTAAAAAATCAACATCTATTCAATAAAGCCATTTTTTATTTCTAGATAGTGAACTTTAGGTACTATCCCAGTATTTACCTGGTGTGTTTTCAGGGGAATTAAAGGAATCTTCAGTCAGGACGGCTGGCTCACGGATTTTAATTCTGAGTGTAATAGGGAATTTTATTCCTGAAAATGAAATCTTTCAGTTCTATGTCCCATGATTATGCCGGCTAGGATAAAGATGGTGATGATAAATTAATGCAATGATGTAATGGATAAAGTGGGAGGAAACGGTAGAACCCCGAGAAAACCCATAAACACGGTGTTTGTCCACCACAAAGTCCACTTGGTGCGAGCTGGGATCAAACGAGGGAACCCACGCACCAGAGATGAACGCTCTATGCCACCGTGCTTCCCTGGGATTTTATTCCTATTCTATATTATATAGAATTACCCACCTCTTTGTTACTCTACAAAATTGTCCACTCCCTTCTTTCTAGAAATCGAAATATAACGAGTGTCAGTGGTGCAAAGTTTGTCCCACGAAACGCGAATAGGGCTTCATAGTCGAGAGGCAGAATCTGGAAAAGTCTCCAAAATAAGAAGTTGGACCAACTCGAGAGAGTAAAAACAACCGGTGATCCCCCGTACACTCCCTCCCCCTCAACTGAAGCTTAAAAAAAATGAGCGTTTCAAATAGAAGGCCATATCTCCGAAACTAATCAAGATATTAATGAATTTCTTTTTCCGGTTTTAGCTCTAAGGTGTGCTATTTTGTCTATTAATGCTTTGGATAGATCCAACGAGTTTTGGGAAAATTTAACTTAAACATTAAAAACTGACATATTTTGTCCTTAATATTTTCTTTCTTGCTCTGTATCTCTCCAATGAGTCGAGATATGAAAAGAACATCCCCAATTAAATTTATAGATCATTAAATTATATTTCCAACGGTACCAATATTGTTAGGTTTACTCCCAAAAATAGCCGTACAACGAGGTGCACTTTGATTCGAATGATGATGTTCCGAATGGCACCACTGAATTTCATCTCACGTCAGTCAATAAAGGTTTTGTTTCCGAGATTTTTTTTTTTCCAATATTTGAAGAACAGTTCTCATCCTTCTCCCTTGAGCTCTCCTACATTGTCATGATCATTTCTAGATCTCCGTTACTTTATACGATTTTAAGGATCACACAATTTTGAGATAAGTAGATATGTCTTTTATAGTGTTAAAATCCATTTGTAGTTAATATTCAGGTTTTCAGATTTTTCAACTCTATTTGTGTCCAGTATTTCCACCGGTCGTTGAAAATAATTCCTTCTTTCTTTAACAAAAATGTTTATCTTACCGTAATGAAAAAGCATAAAATATAAATAAGGTAAGAACATATGTAAAGATGTCTTAAGTGAAGGCAAACATCATTTACAGCTGATATATAGGGTGATTGATAACATCGTTGTACACCAAAAAGGTATTTCTAAAATCACGAATGGTCTGTATTTTCTCAATGGTCATTTTAAAAAAATGTTTATGCAGAAACCTCAATAACTATTTGTACTGTATGTCAGGGTGCGAAATCATTTGAAAATGGTGGGGGGGAAGAAGTTCAGTTACCCACACTAATGCTTCGTGGAGCCTCCAAAAAATTGAAATATTAATGGATTATTATTATTATTATTAATAATAATAATAATAAATGCTCAAACTTATCGTCATTGTTATTTAAAAATACATTAATGTTATTTATTCATTTAACCAAAATTGGTAACTTATCTACTGCATTTAATATACACTTCGGTACGTATGGTCCAGGGTTAGACTCTCATGGAAGCACAGTACCCTTGTGTTTACCATCATATTGAAGACCGCATTCACGAAAACAGCGGTAGAGATAGATAAGTCAGAAATACGAGTTGTCCCTGAGAACCGATGTCCTAACTAAGCATTAGAACTACTAACTTGAAGCGCCCTACCTGGCCAGCCATAGATCCCCATGAGCTGCAGAGTCAAAGTATAGTTTTCATTATTATTTATGAAATTCTCGTTTCTTCGCTAAGTACGTAGTGTTTCAGTTTGGTCGTTCAGATATCCGGTCACCTTTGAACTCACCTCAGATGCATGGGATCATTGGCTGGATCCTAGCTAGCGCCAAATTCTGCTTGTGGTATACAAACAATTGTATGGGAGGTTTCTCGGGATCCTCCCGCTTCCTTCCACTATCTTAATCCACCATTATAATTCATCTCATCGTGACCGTCTTCCTTAGCCTTGGTGAATATTCGTAGGACGTTAAACTTTAGATAACAAAAGCACAAACGCTATAATACGATTGATTTGCTGATTTAAGTTTAATTACCCTTTTCAGCAGCGAGGCTATGAGATATGGACTTACACTTTAAGGTGGAATCCTAACCACGGTAATCGTTCAAATTTTTGTAAGGCGCTCCCACCGGGAATCGAACCCAGGACCCCGTGCACCGAAGAAGGTGCGCGCGTGCTAGCCACTAGACCACCGAAGAGAGCAACAATAATACGAGTATTGAATGATTGTGTTATTATATTTATAGACCTAAAATATAGTTTGTAATAACGTATCTTACCTTAGAGAAAAATTTTTCAGATTAAACTTCACTTTCTTTCAGTGTGCAACGAGAGTTGAACATGTGATGGCCAGAAGAAACCCACGTATGAGCAGCAGTAACAGCATCCCATAATTTTAAAGGAAATCCCCTGCGTTTATTTATCAATAAAGACTGCAAGGTACTCGCCTACATACGGTTTCTTTCGGAACTTTTAATATGAACAACACTGAATCCACGTTCACAGGCAGCAGTTGATAATGATACAGAACGAACTTCCCGCGTTAAGGCTTTAAGAACTTGAAAATCATTTACCGACTTAGAACTTAACTTGTACTCTCTCCATTCTGACACTGTAGAACCCCCACTTGGTCTAGTGGCTAGTACGCTTGACTTCGGTTAGCGTGGTCCCTGGTTCGATTCCCGGTGAGGTACAATTGAACGACCAAAGTGGTTCGGATTCCATTATAATCAGTAGGTCCACATCTCCTTTAGCCTAGCAGGCATAACCGTGGGACGTTAAACTAAATCAAACCAAATCATTCTGACACTGCAGTATCAAGATCCAATCCAAATAATTGAGCTGCTTTATATACGTCTACGTTACCGTACAAACCACTCATGCTATTACGATTTTTATTTTCAAACACTGAAAAGCACTTTAGCACATCATTAGAAGGAAACCTTCTTTCTACTTCTTCTACTAAACCCTGGATTACCTGCCCCCTTATTTGATCAAACTCACTATCATCACTCCCTGTATCAGATGCTGTCTGCAGTGCATTAAATACTTATCTTTACAAAGACTTTGGTAGACATCATCTTTCATACGCATTTCTCTCAGAGCTTGGATTGTAGATTCAATTTTTCTCTATTTCGTTGTACGAAACTGCTTCCTTTTGCATCATTTTACTAATATTAGACAGAATGGACGCAATATCCAGAAGAAAATCGAGCAATAGAATGTTCTTTTTCCCCGACTTTTTTTTTTTGGGGGGGGGGGGGGTAAATACCACTCAGTTTAAAACTGTCTCTGTTGAAATGGTCAGTATTTTCACACTCCAAAAGTAGGAATTGCATTATACAAGAAAAATATGTAAAGGCTGCCAATAATGCATACTTCTCATTTGAAATCCAACGTATGTGAAACAATCTTTTGATTTTCAGCAGTGTCGCGATACTTTTAAGTTTTGCAGCTGTAGATGACTTACTGCACACTTTGTAAAGTTCGCCTAATAAACATTCAAAGTTGTGAACAGCATTCACAACACCAAAAACCCTTTCAGAAACAAGATCATTCGATGTGCCATGCAGTGTACGTTAATTAGGCACAGGTTGACATTTCTTCTAATTTGAGCAGCAACACTTTCGTTTCTCCCAGTAAACATTGTATCCCCGTCCGAACTAAATCCAACAAGTTTTACTTTAAAATTAAAAATATCAATGCCATCTTCGGAAAATGCTTGAATAATTTTGTCTTCAAGGGCTTTTGCATCGGCATTTTCTACAGGCACTAATTTATAAAAACAACAACAAGGTTTATTTTCTTCGTCCACATATGTTACATATAACAGCAAGGGCTTATCCGCAAACCTGTTTATAGATTCGTCAACTGAAATTGAAAAACAATCTATTTGTTTGAGAAATTTTTACCAATTTTGCATGCAACTGGTACACTAGAGAATAAAGATCTTCATCTCATCAACAACCGAACAACCGAAAAAGTTAAACACCTGCTCCTTCTACAAATAAACTAAGTTTTTTAAAAAGAATGCATTTAAAATTATTGTTTGTTTGAAAATTTTCATTATAGGCCTACTTATATTTTCCTATTAAGGTGTCCCCCCTTACAGATTTTGGTGAAGAGGAAACACAAGTATAAAATTTTTGGTGGGGGGAATCCCTCCCGTTCCCCCCGGGATTTCGCACCCTGCTGTATCTAATTTATGAGAATATTACATCGAACTTTGTAATATGTTGTGAGAAAATTAGATGTTCTCTGTAAAATAAATAAAAATGTTACTACTAGCGCCCCGAGTTAATGGAGGTTTAAGTAACTATGAACTTACGTTCATGGAGACAGGTGGCTTGGAAGCTATTGGTATACTGAATGAGACACAGGGCACATGTTCCTGTTAAATGTAAAATTGGTGCTTCGTTCTTATGCTTTTGGTTAAAGTGGCCACTAATCAGTTAGTTAACATTGCTGTTGAAAGTTTAAAGGCTTAAGTAGTGATTCTACATATTCAACAACTTGGTGTGTTACAACTTATTTAGTGGTGATAGAAGTTATAACCTGTTAAAATCTATATAATCAGGAATTTTGGATAACTTGGAAGTATATGTTACATGCCTTTGTTAAATGTTTTCGGGAATTTTCCTGAGGCAAGATATAGTGTTTATCAGCCCATATTTTTTGCTTCCGTTACTGAGGATTCAAGTATATGTTGGTAAACTGTATTTATTTTATGTTATACTCAATTTATTTTGGAATCAAGAAATGAACTGTCAGTAGTTATAAATGAGAAAAGTTATTTGCAATTGATTACCCAGTGAAATCAGTTGATTGGTGGTTTACAAACTTATACTGAGAACTCTATTTTACTGTTATATATTAATTACTATGTTTGAACTTCACCTTAAAATAATTATTAAAATGTTATCTCACATTTTAGAATGGAATTTTATTTGATTGATTCATTTGAACTGAACTGTCGGTTTACCGAGTGATATTTCATAATACATTTGCATAGCTATTTTATATTGAACACACTAAAGTTAGAAAACTCTAATTATTTCGTGTGTGTAATTACAATCCCGCTCCATGGCGTGTTATAATTTAAATCTTACGCGTCAGCACAACTTCATTAAATACTTACTAACTACTGGAAACAAGCAAAACTGTAATAATATTCTATATTATCATATCAAATCTGCGCAAAATTACATATTTATTTAGTTTTTTGAATCCTCATCAGATGAATCATTTTCTGGTACGTAAATAAGTGTTTATAAGTAAGTTATAACACTTGTTACCATTACAGCAACAGGTTTTCATGCACTCCACTGAAGCCTGCACACACTTGCAATTGTTTGTAGCTCTGGACAACTGTTAGCCATAGACTCCTGAGTGGTCTATTTGGGCACCAATTTTCCATTTGTAGTTTGCCAACCAAAATGTTCGAGTTGAAGGAAGTCAATATTCGAGTCACTGGCGTGCCACCAAATGTATGTTTGAAGGTGTGCTCGCTTGATATGGAGCATTAGAGCACACTTCATTGGTGGAAGATGATCTGCTTTTTTGTGACCAACCAAATCAGCGCAGACAGCACTGATCGAAGATTTTTGTGAATCGGTGTAGAGATTCGTCACAAATTCTTCTGTACGTGCTATAGTCTCATCATCCACATTACCAGATTACCATCATCTACATTAGGTTCTGTAGGCAAACATTGAAAGACGAACAGTTCCTTATCACATCCGGTAGATTTACAGACACTTCACATGGAGTCATCACAGGGAGAAGACCTACCATTTCTGAAATATAAACATGAATAGGCTGATACGACGATAATACTTCACACATACCACGCTTTCAGCTGCGGTTATAAGCAGCTGCTCATTGACTCCAAAGACACCGATGTTCTTGTTCTCCATATACATTTTTTTTAAACAATTAAGGCAGAAAAATATTGATGTCTACTAGAAGGCAATAAAATTACAATTTATTCCAATCCACACGATTGTGAATGAGCTCAACGATGAAACATGTCATTCCTTGCCAGTGTTCCATGTATTTACTGGAAGCGACACCACCAGTCAGTTCTCAGGAATTGGAAAAAAGAAAGCATGGAATATATATTGTAAAAAATCATACTTGCTAAGTAACACAGGATCTGGTAATGTGAATGATGAGATGATAGCATGTGCAGAAGAATTTGTGATGAATCTCTACACCGACTCACAAAAAATCTCGACCAATTTTGTGTGCTGATTTGGTCGGTCACAAAAACTCAAACCAACTTCCACCAATGAAGGATGCTCTAATGCCAAAAATCAAGTGAGCACACCTTCAAACATACATTTGGCAGCACGCCAGTGACTCGAATATTGACTTCCTTTACCTCGAACATTTTGGTTGGCAAACTACGAATGGAAAATTGGTGCCCAAATGGACTACTCACGAATCTATAGTTAACAGCAGCCCAGAGTTAAAGTCCTGTACATGTTAAAGTGGGACACAAACAATTGCAAGTGTGTGCGGGCTTCAGTGGAGTGCATGAAAACCCGTTGCTGTAATGGTAACAAGAGTTATAACTTACTTATAAACACTTATTTACGTACCGGAAAATGCTTCATCTGATGAGGATTCAAAAGACTAAATAAATATGCAATTTTGCGCAGATTTGATATGATAATGTAGAATATTACTATAGTTTTGCTTGTTTCCAGTAACTAGTAAGTATTTAACGAAGTTCGATGTAATATTCTCATAAATTACATGCAGTACAAATAGAGTTATTGAGGTTTCTGCATAAACATTTTTTTTTAAATGACCATTGAGAAAATACAGACCATTCTTGATTTTAGAAATACCTTCAGGTGTACAACGAGGTTCAATCACCCTATATATCACCTGTAAATGATGTTTGTCTTCACTTAGGACATCTTTACATATGTTCTTACCTTATTTATATTTTATGCTTTTTCATTACGGTAAGATAAACATTTTTGTTAAAGAAAGAAGGAATTATTTTCAACGACCGGTGGAAATACTGGACACAAATAGAGTTGAAAAATCTGAATCAACCTCAATATTAACTATAAATGGATTTTAACACTATAAAAAACATCTCTACTTATCTCAAAATTTTGTGATCCTTAACGCACGGTCGTATCAAGTGACCGAAGATCTAGAAATGATCATGACAATATAGGAGAGCTCAAGGCAGAAGGGTGAGAACCGTTCTTCAAACATTGGGGAAAAGATCTCGGAAACAAAACCTTTATTGACTGACGTGAGCTGAAATTCAGTGGTGCCATTTGGAGCATCATCATTCGAATCAAAGTGCACCTCGTTGTACGGCTATTTTTGGGAGTAAACCTAACAATATTGGTACCGTTGGAAATATAATTTAATGATCTATAAATTTAATTGGGGATGTTCTTCTCATATCTCGACTCATTGGAGAGATACAGAGCAAGAAAGAAAATATTAAGGACAAAATAAGTCAGTTTTAAATGCTTAAGTTAAATTTTCCCAAAACTCGTTGGATCTATCCAAAGCATTAATAACAAAATTGTAAAGCACACCTTAGAGCTAAAACCAGAAAAAGAAATTCATTAATATCTTGATTAGTTTCGGAGATATGGCCTTTTATTTGAAACGCTCATTTTTTTTAGCTTGAGTAGAGGGGTGTACGGGAAGACCGGCGGTCTAGAAATGATCAGGATAGTGGATTTGATGATTTAGAACCACCGGTTGCTTTTACTCTCTCGGGTTGAACGAAACTTAACCACCATGTACTCTGCCTCCCGACTATCGTGACTCCATTGTGCGACATATTATATACATATATATATATTTGTAATTTTGATAAATTTAGTTCAATGTTTCACCATTATACACCCAGGCAAAGGGGACTATGAGGACTATGATGATGAGATGGACGATAATGGTGGCATGACGAGTGGGTGGAAACTTAAAACCCAGAGGAAAACTATGTACACAATGTTTCATGAGCCAAACGTAAGCACAGGAGAGAGGAACATGTAAACATGCAACGAATCTCACAGATAGAAGTCATTTATGAACCATAGTCCAATGGCAAGAATTGTTAAGTATATGTATCGTAAATGTCTGTCATAAGGCAGATAACATTTTTAGAAACAGCTCTAAAGATGCTTCTCTCCCTTTTTCGGTAGTTTCTCGCTCGGAAACTATGCAATTTAAGATATATGTTTATATGAACATTTTTTCGTGTTTTGGTGTGCAGCTAAATCGCCTCCCAAATTAACACCCTGTATCATGGAAAAGATGAGTATGAGTATGAGTGTGTGTGTGGGGGGGGGGTAATGGGGACGTCAGCAACGAGGCTATATGTCCCCGTCACGAGATGGAAAAGATGAGATCGTTAAATAAGTATGCAATGTTCTCAGAAGAAGGACGACTCAAAAATACACGTAACGTACTCTTCTCATTCTTCATACATATACGACTGAAATCCTAAAGCGGGAATGGAAAACAAATAAATTACCAGAAAATGGTGAACACGTAATTACACACTAAAAGAAAGGGGGAAAAAAGCACAACATAAGCATTTTCGTTAAACGCTTCATCGGATAAATGCAGAGAGATACGAAAAAAAGTGAAGAATCGGGAAGTAGCTGTGAAGCGTTTAGTTGAGTGGCGGCACCTTTGAATGTAGGGTCACATCATAGTGTATTCAGGCTGAAGATAAAGAGTTTGATTAGAAAAAATAAAACTAATTGGTGAGTCGATTAAAAAAAAAAACGTAGAAGCCACAACAATTTTTTTAATATTCGAAACATAAATCTGGAAATCATAATAAAGAAATTAACAAAAATATTAATATTTCCAAGAATAAAAACTAATGAAGAACGGGATAATGCACAATGAAAAGTTAAAAAAAAGGAAAAGAAACTGGCAAAAGTAAAAATACAGTAGGTGTATGAGAAATTGAGTTGGTACAGTGAGATACGGTACTACACACGGTTAACTCGTTCGCAAACAGGATAGTAAGACTTTCTGGGAGATATAGAAGACCTGCACTTTATAGCTATTAGAACTTATAAGGCACAAGTTTAAGAAAACACTTGCGATTTGAAAGCGAGCGAAGGGATTGAAATCAATCTTAGCTGAATATGAAGATCTACCTAATAGACACCATAACACCAATCTTTACAGTCGCCATCTTCTATTTTTGGATGCAGCTCCAGCATTTTAATTAGATCATTTGTTTGATGTGGCTCCAGTTTTTCAGGACATTTCCAATACTCATGAACTACACATATTTTATTAACCTACATTACTAACAAATTCTACTTTTTTTCGATTTTTGAGTTGCCCTCAAAATACCTTGAGGTACAAACCAACATTTTGTGTGTAATTACATTATTAATACTTCATCCAAATGAAATAATTGCCTATGTCAATGATATAGTTAAAATCTTCAGAATGCTCACTTTGCGGAACACCTTTCAACTTCTCGTTTTTTTCTCTAAAAATGTTAATAATAGGGTACAAAATAAAATATTCCAAGCCATTCTAATACACATCAGTGTTTTTTAAGCAATATCGCGGTTTAAAAAAATCACAGAAATTCGATGCAAACGAAAATTAGATTGAAAATACGCATACATCTATGGTCATATTTTATTATCGAAACTATATATATATATATATATATATATATATATATATATATATATATATATATATATATATATATATATATATATATAATTCATTCATGACAGAACGGTTCTCTTTCAATCTAAAACACCGTGAAGTTCGGTTATAACTGTCTTCTCAAATACTGGATTTTCCCTTTAGATAGCTTTTATGACCTCAATAAACAAATTAAATCACTACAATTACATTAACGAAAGGAAAAAAACCCACTTTTAACACCAACTCCTCTACAGATGCGAATTCAATGGTGTGTGCATGATGCACTTGCACTTGAAATGACAAAGAGTGAAAAAGTGCATGATTGGACAGGGACTTCCGTTGTATCGTGCCGATGCGTTAAATATTACGCTACCCAGCCCGCTCTATATGTGTTCTGAATACGGACACTGGATTGTCGAAGCACGACAGGAAGTTATGGTACAGTCAGCGACAAAAGTTCTTTCCGTTTGGTAAAATGCATTTTGGGAATAACGGTGATGGTAATGGTACAGAAAATTATAATCTTTTTAATTTACTGAAAACCATAATCAAATTGTCCTTTTATTCTGAAATTATTTACGACACTAATTTTATCAAACGGAAAGAACTGTTGTTGCTAATTGTTCAGTCCGCAGCAAAAAACCTGCAACATGAGCACGTAAGTTTATTGTGAAACGACAAAGGCTTTTGCTCCAAAATAAGTGTGTAGGGGAGGACGCCGAGGTTTCTCCTGGCGTAATTCGTGCCACTTAGACTTTATGTTGATTTCCTGGGCTGTTAGGCATAGTTTCACAATAAACTTACATGCTCATGTTGCAGCTTTTTTGCTGCGGACTGTACAAGCCATGTGGCCTGAATGAAAGAACACTGACTTCAAGAGTGTATGGCTGTTCTGGAAGCGGGCTGAGTAGCGTATAAAGATTACTATACTGCTTAAAATGACATACTCTTGGAAGCTTCTTAAAATAACTGTTGCTTTCCTTTGCATCTCGTAGTTTATGGTACTTGAAATTACATAACTTTTGACAATGTTGTAAACTTCACCAGATATATCAAACTCCTGTAAACGGCAGTATGATCTGAATGTCTGCTGAAAAATATCTAAGTAATTGGATGGAATACTGATCTACAGCTTTTCGAAATAAAGGCTATCGAAAAAGGTCAAAATTTCAATTATTTCTAACTATATTTCTGTTCGAAATAAATCATATCATGACCACAGTATGCGACACCAAGGTACTTCGGATGTGCATTTCCCCGTCCGTTTCATTTGAGTTATTAGTAATCACCGTTGTAAATTTTGATGTTTCTGGATGCTTGTGATACCGTAGTGTCCTCAGTTTGTAACATCGAATAATTAGTGTGGTATTTTAAGTTTTCGATTAACTTGCAGATCTGAAATACGTAATATTCTGATGAAGTAGCATTTGTAAAATATAACTTTATGTTGGACGGGAAACATTGTTAACCTGGTGCCATTGCAGAGTATGACAAACCATGTCCCACTTTCGATATATGGACTGAACAAATTTCAGAGTTTTCCATTTATTAGTTTAAAAGTTACGAAGAAGTTACAAGATAAATGGTTCATTGTATACATCTTTCTTTCCGTCTTTTCCCACTTATGTGGAGTCGACAAACCCTGTCCAACAATTCTCCGCTGTTAGACCTTTTCCCTTGAAGTCATTCTTCACCATGTTTATCCACTTCCTTCTTGGTCTCTCTGCCTCTCCTCTCATCAACCAAAATTGTAATTACTCTTCTGAACATAATGGTTTGTTCTCATTAGATGGCTATACCACTGTAGTTTTCTTTCTTCAATCTTCTTAAACATGTCTACAATCTTGGTTGTTACCTCTCATTCCTCACTCTGTCTCCTCTTGCTATTCCACACATCCAGCGCATTTATCCATGTATTTATATTTCGGTCCATTTATCTTTCCTCCAACATTCAACCTTATTGGCCATATTTCTGCTTCGCACATCACTGTTACTTTAACTACTGTTTTGTAAACCATTCCCTTATTCCTTACCGCGATTCTGCGATCTCACAGAATGCCACATACTTATTTTCAATTTCACCATCTCTCTTGCATACTGTGTTTTTCCATTATATCGTTATGAGTCTATTAAAAATTGTCAATGCATTTAATCTTTCTTCTTGTAGCCTTACTCCTTCATTTCCTTCCCCGTTGAACGCGAGATATCCAAGTGGCCCCGCGTAGCGTAGTCACTAACGCTCTCGCATTTGGTACGGTGTCCCAGGTTCGATTACCGGTGGGGATAATCAGTCAAAAAAGTGTTAAGCTATTTCAAACCAACCATCCTAAATGAGATTTTCCTCATTCACACCAAGCAAATGCTGGGATGGTACCTAACATAATGGTCCCAAACCTCTTCCTTCCTTCCTAATTCCCGGGGTAATGTGATCGTACGTGATGAGCTAACATGGCCATAGTTGTCAAAAGCCCAAAAATCTAATCCTATCTGATGATAGTGTCTGATGAAGTCAAATGGATCGTTGGCGAAACTGTTAAATGTTAATATTTATAATGAGCGTATTGTTTTGCTCAGCGAGTAGTTTAAATCAGAATTTTTTCGCCTGGTATAGGTTACCAGGAAACAGTTCTTAAAAAATACAGAGCAGAGGCAACATTCACATGATTTTGTTAAGAAATAAGCTTCTAAAAAAGCAACTTCTGTTCTTTCGTGAGACTTACAACAGATTACCTCTCCCTCGTCCTCGACTTCTTACTAACTCTAGCACAACCCCTTTCACTTAACACTACTGACTGGTGATGGCAAAACATTTTCCGAAGTCTCAGAAATATTGTAAGTAACAATACTCGTAAATATTTTCGCGTTTTCCAACTATTATATTTTAAACCCAAAGAGTTCCGTGACTTTCGAACAGCATTGTTGTATATTTTGTAATAAAAATCAATCACTGTAATGATAACAGGTAACACATAGGAAATCTGATACGTTACTTTGTCTCGGCTTAATAAAGAACTTCGGTAAACTTACCTGACTGAAGTTATCACTTCTCGGACTTCTGTCGACCAAAATTATATTCTTTGCTGTACCAACCCAGTAGTAGAGTTCACTTCAATCTTCTCACGCGATTCTGGTCTTTAAAAGAACTTGTGTCTAATAGAATATAAATAGCGAATATCCGCAATAGAGCACAATCTTCTTCAGAGTGAATGTTACATGCAAATGAAAAAGAAATTAAATCTTAGTTACTTTCCTGTACGCAAATGTTCAATACAATCAAATTCGATTCATCAGAATTTCATTCTTCAGCGAACTTATTACTATGTAAACTTCACATTATTGTGGTACTAACTCCCCTGATAGAGGAAATAAAATATATGTGAATAAAATAAAAACCCAAGTTTTGAAGAATATAATTTAAAGAAATTATGTAATGAAATGAAATGAAATCTTTAAGTTTTACGTCCCACCGTTATGCAGGGTAAGCTAACGGAGACGGTGATGATGAGTAATGAATGAAACGGTGGAATGAAGTGGGATGAAACTGGAGAACCCCGAGGAAACCCACGCACACGGTGTTTGTCCACCACAAAGTTCACTTGGCGGGGACCGGGGATCGAACCCGGGACCCCAAACACCAGAGGTGAACGCTCTACCACTGAGCCACCGCGGCCCCAGAAATTATGTAGTTACGCCACCCATTAATATAGCATTTCTGTGAAAATAAAACGTTCGGGACTGGACGCATTTCTCGTGATAGCTTAATAGCTCAAACATTATAGCAGGACCAACAAGAGATGGTCTCTGAAGTTTCTTACCATATGCGCGGGAAAAATACAGCCCCTGCTTTGGTACTAGTGTTACCGATCACGATCACTCTGTTTTACACTATTAATTAGTCATTATAGGTACACCGAAAAAAGCCTTGACATGTGAGTAGTGGTAAGGTCACTGCGAGCTGTCCCAGACCTTCTCTTGCTGGCTTCTCTTTAGCCAAACGTAGCCTGGAATCAGAAACGCCCACAAAACTTTTTTTTCCAAAGGATAGACATACAAGCCAAGTCGTGAATATACACACTTTGATGCACTTAATACTTCATGTATAACAATTATTATAGATGCACATTATATAACTTTACTAACTACAATAAATATGTTAATACTGTAGTAGCTGAATAATCAAATCCGTTTTAATATACATTTAGAAGAACCAGACCCCTTTCGAGAATCCAAGGAAAGGAGGGGATGGCTGGAATCTTTCTTAAGTATTACAAATAAGTAAACTTTACTACACGCTTGTGACTTCTGCTTATGCTAAACCAATTCACTTTACACGAAGGGTAAGATTATAAATAAAGAGAACCCGGTCAATTCATTTAGCCTTTTCATATTATATATAAATGTGATCGTGGAGGAAGGTTTTCGTTCTGATCTACGAAAGAAGCGGAAATTAAGAAATTCTTGAGAATTTGCCGCTACATACAGCGTTAATGCAAGCAAAATAAGTTACTACGAGTATTTTGAAACAAGGTTTTTGGACATCTTACTTCCATTTCTTTGATCATAACCTCGGTCTACCAAAGAAATATTCGAGGAGGTTTTTAAAATTATATAAAAAGAAAATACGCTAATGACAAAGTTCCCTGAGATGTTTCTTTCAAGTGACTAATGAGCACATTATTATGTCACTATGTGTTCATGCCGAATTGTATTCTATTTCACACCACTTTCTAAAATTTACGTCACCCCAATTTTACTCTTATTTTACAGGTGTTTTGACAAAAATGAAATGGAACGAATTCGAATTGGGAAAATCGATAGATATAGGAAGCATTCATTTTTGTTTTGTATTCATAGGTCCATGGGTTTTGTATTTATAATTAGGCTATTTTCTTCTTTCCACTGTCAGCAATAAAGCATTCTTACCTATTTATCAAAATTACGAAGCTACTATCCCTCAGGTATTCACACAATTTCACCATGAACTCGTAACTTCTGCTCCTCCTAAAGCTTGTAGTAGCTTATAATAAGAATTCCCAAGAATTCTGTAACAAGAATCTTGTTTGGTTTTAATCTGTGCACATATTTGTCGTTACGAGACATTGCTTTTGAGTGAGACTTGACAAGTTTACCAATAAGAATAACACTTATTTTATTGTAACAATAGAACAATCACATTTTGCAACTCAGAATAACGGCCACAGTATTGTTCTCGAAACAAGTTACTTTGCGAAATCAACAGTACTGATCCGGAAACAATTTTGTTTCAATAAAACAGGCACAAATCGGTATAAATCGTTAATGAGTAAATAATATCACATTTCCTCGAACCAATCTTGTCGACATCTAAAGCTTCTTATTTTAATGAAATTCATTTTTAGTACTAACGTTCTTCATCTTACAAGTATAATTATGAGACTTGTGTTTTTGTCCTAAAGGTCTAAAATGATTGATTAAAATTCAATGAAATCTACAGAATATTATTGGTTGTATAAACAACATATTAAATAATAAATAAAAATAAAATATGTAAAATATAAGTTAACACTAATCTCCAATACCTAGCACAACTTCAATACAATAGATTTGTTATGGGAAAGTATTGCTAAATGTTTTTCTTTCCTTCTTCAATGAACGCATAACAAGAAGTTTGGATAAGTTGGTAAGGATAAAAGAAAAAACAAATATTGATAAATTAGTAACATAATTACATGAGTATAAGTATGATGAAATCTAACAACAATTAATTTTGCAATCAAAATGTGGAAAGATTATTATTGAAGTACATACAGTAGTTAAATTCATAATGTTTTGTTAAATTTTTATAATTACCAAATACCGAATACTGGACGCTAATATTCGTTGAATATTGAATGGGATTTAATTTAAATATATGTCAATTAGGTAATTAGTCTCGAAACTTAGGGTAAAGATTACATACATTACATAAAGTACACAATCAACCTGAACTTATCAGTCCAGTACTTCATAATCTTTTGTTGTATTTCACATACAGAAGGTTGTTCGCTTTATATCAGACCATTTTTGAGGGGTACTTACCTTAAGAGACCTATCACACGGCACCGCAGTTTCCATTGCAGCAAGCTCCGGCGCAGGACAGGCATGGGAATTCTCTCCCACTCCTCCCTGCACGCTTTCATTAAACCATCCAGGGTAAGTGAGCGGTGATGTTGAAGACGTCGCGTCGTTTCAACAGTCCAAATACACAAAAATCCATTGGACTGGCATCTGGGCTTTTCACAGGAATGTCTTCAAACAGAATGACACGAATTCCTAAGTCCTCTGCCATTTCCTGATAGAAACGTAATGATGTTCTAAGCGGTGACTCGAAGCTCTGTCCATATGGATCACCACCTGATTCGCGTCCATTCCATACAATTGTGGGATGTCTGTCCGGGCATTCACCCTTATGTTTTTGTCCACCTTGTGTATCAGCAACTTACCTTCATATCCGAATCCCTTAACAACCATGAAGCAACGACGGAAACTTCCCTGCACTGACGATCAAAGTTGCTGCGCCCCTTGCCATCAATGTCACGGTATGTGATCGTCCGAATGTGAACACCAGCAGTGAGACGGACATATAATTCATCCACTGTGACCACTTGCTCCATTTGGAACCTGCCAGGTACTTTTCATACAATTTCCTGCAGTTTGTCTTACATTCAGCAATGTGACGAGGTAGCAGGTGGTGTACACGGGCCTTCTGCAAACACTTCAACCTCAGGTGCTTGCCAGCTGTTCTGTTCACAATTGATGGTGCGAGGTGGAATCTGCAGCCCATATCACTTGCGTCGGGGGATTTTCTTTGCACCAATCGACAGCTCAGCCTTAGCACTACGGGTGTCACTTGCTTGTTGCCCTTCTTCTGGTGATTTTCGTGAGTGAATGTTTCGTAATAGAAGTCTGTTGTGTGTAACGGGCTACAATAGCTTTCGCAGTAGTCACCCCGAGTGTTAACCTATTCTCCCGACGCTGTTTCACAATACGTACGTACGGAAACAGTATGGAAAAGGGTCATTGCGTAACCCTCAAAATAACGGTTGATGTTTGGTGCCATTAGATAACACTCACCTACAAAGTCAGACACAGCACTACTCTCGTCAGCAAATCCATAGCTCCAGCATGATACGCCAGGTAGCAGCATAAATTCGAAAATGGTCGGATATACAACGGACAACCTTCTGTAATTCTATGACAATGGAGATAACATTTAAGTGATTAGTCTGGATTCTTGTCAAACGTTTTCAAAGTTTCAGTGCTCTCCAAGGATTTAAAGAAAAACACAATCTGTGTCAAGGACATTGGTCATCTCCAAGTCTATACTTTCGTTGATGATAAACTATTTGGATCACCAAATGTGTATTCAGATAAAACGATTCACTGACATTTTGCACAATACTTATCCAGCAGTGAAGAAAATTGCGCTGCAAATAATTTCCTTTCTCGAAACTACTCTCATCTATTTTAACACAATATTAACCTTCTGTGTTCCAGAAAGAATGAGTAATATCTGCGCTTAAACTTCTGATCAATGTTTCAGGTGTTAATCTCAAATGCTCCCTCGACGCTGCTTTTTAAGCTACATTTTAACAATGTTTCTTATTCACAATTTATATATATATGTACCACCTCGGTAGCAATTTTAAATCTAATCTATCAAACGGTAGCAACAATCTACAGCAATGTAAAGTATTTATTTGCTGTAAATCATGTATAACTCTAAAGAGCACTTTATGAATCAATATGAAATTAAAATTTTATGTTTCAATTTAAAGATATCCAGCTTCAAAAACTTGTCGAAAATTCGCTGAAACATGTCTTTGTATCCAGTGTGAATAACCCACATCGTTAGAATTTAGCTTAAAGAAAATCTCGATGAAGGGTGAGAGTTACACCTAAAATATTGATGAGAAGTTTAAGAGTAGATATTATTTACTCGTCACTGCTGGAACACGTAAGGTTAATATTGTGTTGAATTAATAATGTGTTCTATGCGTTTAACTAGTTCTTATACTCTTATTTATTCTTGCATACATACAGTAAAGAAGTCTATTTAATTTGCAGTTTTACTTTATTTCTGATTAAAAAAGCAAAAAGCTGAGTACTAGAAAACAATGGAACAAATTGACACAATCTCCGAGATATTTTTTGCTGTAGGAAACGATACTGTATTACATGCTCCGAAATAATACACCTAATACACGGGGTTGATTTACACGATACACTGTAAAACTTACAGAAGAAAAAAAAAAAACCTTGCATCTACCCCTCATTTACAGATAAATAAAACTTGGAAATTGGAAACAGAACGTGGAATATAACGAAAAGTTTTATTTATTAAGGGAATTTCTTTACTGGTTCCTGTAACCAAACTGCAATTTACTTTATCTTATTTAGCTTAAAGTTCTTGACATTTCTGCTGTGAACAATCAAACAGCTTTAAAATTGCAAAAGGTATGCATACCAATGGACTCTCCTCGAATATTTCCAACAAGCCCCAATTCCTAAAAAGTCGCAACACAATACAACAGCTGAGATATTTTTGGAACACCAGTTTTCAGGCGGAAGAACGACAATGGGACCTCAACATCACAAGGTCAACCGCTTTAAGAAACATTTCTTGTTCAATTTACATATATCCTTTTTAAACTTCCTTAGTAGGAATATAAAAATTTACCTGGAAATGCCTATCTTCGGTATTTATTGACTGGAGACTTTGAGGCCAAGGGAAACCCTGCTTCAAGCTTTGTATTGCCAAAAAATGTCATAAATAGCCCGAACGATGCCAAACCTGTGGAACTGCAGACTGAGTGATTGAGATCTTGGGTCGGTTTCTAAATGTCGCTTCATAGTGCACGATTATGAATACATTCTAGTCTAAGAAGTCTATTTAGTTCTTACGGTTTATTTCGCATTCGCATTAGAATGTGGGAGAGAGGTGGAAACGAGAAGGTGCTGATTATGTCTTTCACAGAAATCCTTCCAGATGCGGGACACAAACTGTTGCTATGAGGAAGTAACACTTTTTTTTTTTTAGTACTACAACAAGTTCTTCTACATGCGCAGTGGGAAATAGGAGACAAACCGTGAATACATCTACAAAGGAATGCACATAGCAATATCCTTTACTACAATGTAGTTTAACAATTAAATCAACACAAACCTTATCAGCGGTTGATCTGCTTCTCTGTGAAGTTCCTGTGAGAGACTGGCCCTATTTCGAAACTTCGTGCCTGCACAACGTAAACAACCAGAGGAACACAGGAGGCAGAAAGCAAGAAACTTTCGCACGGCGAAACCACGTTTAGAATGGACTTGTCCTACAATTTGCGGAACTAACACCTGTGGAATAAGTAACAGCCACCTAGAACCAACTAGAACAGGTTCCTTTACGATTTTCGAAATGCATTTTCTTTCTAAAGAAGACTTCAGACGCAAACAATAAGGGTCAATATTTCACTCCAGACGATGGCACTTATATCAAACAAATTTATATCTTCTCGAGTTAAAAAAAAATTATCTGGTAACATTCTAGACTTTCCTCTACTTCTGGAGGATAACGACTGAGTGTATAAGCTGTTTTGTTTTATCGACTCCAGCCAAATGCTCAAATGTAAGGTTAAATTTTCGTAATTCTGGTGGTTATGGAACCGCGGAGTTCTTTAAATCCCTAAAATGCAACGTAGTTTGCCTTGTTCTGAATTTGGAAAAGGACAATATTCTGGTGGATGAGAAAAAGAACTGCGTCTATTAAAACCCAGTTGGTCAGAAAAAATGTGCTTTGATCGCCCACCGCAGCCCCAATGGCCAATCCACTATTCATGGATATTTGGACACAATTAATCCCATCAGAACATTTTGGGGTGGTGTCGTGTCGAAATATTAAAATTAATTCTATCTTGTTCAGTGCAAGACTAAATAGGGATGTATCTACTATAACCCACTTTAAACCTGGAACTTATGTTAGCGTCGTCACCAAAATTCCTCGAGTGAACTGAAGAAGCGAGAGATTTTCTTCCCCAATCATACTCCTTCTCATTACTATGAATCACTTATACTTCGTAAGGCTCTGCAAGCTTACCTGTTATCTATCACAAAATTGCTTTATACTATTCTCTAAATCCATACATGTCTCTTCGGTACGTCCACTTTTATCAGGTTCTGTTTAATGTGCGTACCTATATTCAATACACATGATCCAAGTGTTTTGACATTTATACTGTTTCGGACTGAACAATATTAACTGACTCTTTTAATGATTCTATTGGAATAAAATATTGATGTATTCAACACAAAAACTATATAACTATCCTGATCATATAGAAATATAAGTGATATTCTAAAAGAAAATTACTAGGCCCCTTTCGCCGTTCTTTTCTCATAAAAGTGTCCGAAATAATGTTTTAAGACTACTGTACTTAACAATCTTCCATAGATCTGTGCTAAATCAAATTTATATTTTCAAATCAGACAAGTTTCTAACAATATTTCGTATTATGGTTCCGAAGAACACGACTTCGTATTCAAAATGTCAATGGAACTCAAAGTATTTTTTTAAATATTAATATTACTTAAAATTACCACAGTTGCACAACTTTCAGCATTTCTCTTTCAAAATGTAGGCCCGCAGCTCATCATTAGCAAAAGTAGTATAAATACAACACAGTAACAACTAATTAATAGTGATTAAGGCGTTATCTACTTGACACTTATCAACTGAAACACGTCATACAAAACATGGAGGAATTAAACATATTATCCAAGACGATATTCAGCTGTAATTAGGATGAGAAACAGTGACGTCGACTGTACAATATTCGACTATTTACACCACAGTATCCAATACATTGCAATCTTCTCGTTTACACAGTGCCTTCGATACGCAGACCTACCATATCTCTATCACCATTTCAAATATTCTTGCGTTAAAATTAATTAACGCAGTTAACACAAACACACTCTGGGTTTCCCAGAGAGTTAACACAAAATACTCTCTGGGAAAACCAAATGCAATAAATATACATTAAAAGGCCCTATCTTAGTAATTGACTTCACCTCTAACAACATAATAACTTTAACGAAGCATTGGCGGAAAGTAACAGGTGACCCGGAACTGATCTCGGTCCAGACGCTCAACTTTCTCTATGGCTAAAGACGAAACTTTTTCGTTAATGCGATATGTGCGAAACGTTTAATAATAATAATAATAAGTATATGCTTCACGAAACCTCAAACTTTATCATTTCAGACCCAGAAATCACGTTTATATTATCGTGAATTTTTTAGGATAAGGAAGTTGACATTGTATCATAGTTAAACAGCTTAAAAGTTAATCATAGGTCTTCTGCTGTCGTTACGTTCAATATGATTGCCAGTCTCGAGGGTTGATGCAGAGATATTCTTTTCCAAGTATATGATTGTTACTGACAGGAGAACAAACTTTAAAAAAGAATTGGTAATGTCTTGCTGCATGTTATCCTTTAACTAAGGATGACGTTAGAGGAAGTGTTCAATTTTTGCATTAATTTCTATATTTCAGTGAACACATTAGTTAGAATGTGCACCTAATCAAGGTATACCCTAATTTTTGTATCAGATATACACCTTACTACCAAAAATATACTGTTTTCAAGGTCCATTTTTTTTTTAAAGAAAAAGTGCTACATTTAAAAAATAAATGCGACATAAATGTGAAGATTGTGAAAATTAATGCTACAACATATCAAAATTGTTGCGAAAAGTTTCGTCGCTATCTATACCAATATGATAAGAATTAAAACAATATAAATCGGCCGAGAAACTTTATGAATTCTTCCAAAATATCTACAAGTAGTTAACCTCTTAAAAACTTATTATTAAGAAATACTTCCCTTTTATTTCTTCCCATTTCTTCACAATATTAAACCATATGACATGACTAAACTGTAGGTTCAAAATACCACATCAATAAAATTATCTTTTAAAACTTCCTCATATAAAGTTGAGTAGAAGGAAAAGGGAACCTATCAGTGAAATCAACTTTCTTACTTTCTATATAATTAATATAATCTCCACGCCGGTGCAAATGAAATATGTGAATTCACAACATAAATGCAAATGCTCTACAGAAAATCTACACACTATAGCTTCATGCTCTGAGCATATTTGAAATTTTGTTTTAAACCTACTTTCATTGAAGACAGAGTATAAATATCTATGTTAGTAAGTTGGTTTAAACACATTCTAAATTCGAGTACGAAAATATGAAAATATTTATTTCAAGCTATTTCCAAAGGAATTCAATTAATCACAAACCATACGAAAATCCACCAAAACACTATTTAAAATCACGTAATTCGATAGAAAATGGAATCTTTCGGTTTAACGCCCCACGATTATACCCTTCGGCTATGGGAGATGGATGATTAAGGCAAATAATGATGGAAGAATTAGTAGAATGAGAATGTGAGAGGAAAACCTACGGACATGAAGTTGTTCACCACAAACTTACTTGGCCAGGATCCAATCAGGGACCCCACGCACCAGCACCAATGAGCCACCATGTACCCTGCAGCAGAATTCTCAATTACTACTTCAAGTATTTGTTACTCAGTTAATGGCGATGTTATGAATAAAATAGTTGCAAGTACAGCTAGCTGTAGGAGAATAACTATTTCAAACAAACGAATGAACTTCATAGAAACTATGAGGTTTAGATATTACAAGAAAAATTACAATGTAAGGAGGAGTTGGAAGGGGGAATACAAAATTTCAACTGAGAAGTTTTCATTTCTAAATAAATCATATTGCGACTTCCTCTATCATGCTGTGATTAATCAGGTCCGTATAACAACAAAATATCTCTGAAAATTTCTTCCACACTTTACAACACCACAATCCAAAGGATAACTTTCATAGCCCAATGAGGCTTCTACTAGGTAAAATAGAAAATACATTTACAAAGGAGCTGAAATATTTCTTTCAACAACTATGGTGATTTTAAAATCTCCGTTCGTGTTATCAAAACTAATAGGGTCACTGCGGCTAATTATGAGACAGATTTCACAACTTTTCCACGTTACTCAGCTTACATTGGTTTTGAAAGCAGTTAGCCTAGGCAGCAGTTTATGGTGCCCATACAGTAACAATTTGCTGCCAAGAAATTTCCTGTCATCTCATAAGTTGATGAGTAAATGTCAAATTTGTACTGTCTCATAATTTCCCTCCAAAAGGGTAATTATGAGACACCGGCTAGATAATTATGAGATACCTAATGTTCTTGGCTTTCTGTATGTGATATTGAGGTATGGAGTCCAATGTGCGACAAAGAAGTCTTCGTTATTTTGTATTTATTACATAAAGATATACAAATATTTGGCTGAGTTACAAGAAAATAACTAAGGAAGAAAGTGGAAATAGCTACTGATGTTTTTCTAACATTTTCGTGAGTTGACTATAATAGGCCTATAGGCTAATTGGCTATATTAGAGAGTTTCACGTTAGAAAATAGGCTTACGAAACAAATTTAGACAAAGTTCTGGCTGTTCACTAAAAACAACTTAGACTACTACTATTTCTTTATGTTTTAGTATATTGATATGCAGTCTAGGCTAGCCTATTTTCAACAAAATAATGTAAGTCTACAACTTTGAAAGTTACTAAGAAACAAGATTCTAGGACTACCTAAACTACAGTGAAACTTAACATCCTAGGATACAGAGACAGATTCCGGCATGTGTCTCATAATTACCCCCATATAAGCAAAATGAGATACAACAAAAATTTGTAACTCTAAAACAAAAGCCCAAGGGACAAATTCAACTTAACCTATAACTGCTGACCTCTCAAGCTTCCACCACACCCATTGGTTTCATAATAGTGTTATTACTGCACGATGTTAATGATAGGATTTCAAATTTGAAAACAATTTTTTTTGAATAAGTTTGTTTAAAAAGTTGGTACAGTACATCGAAACTTGTGTAAGCTGAAACTTAAAAATCTAGACGAAGCATTGTGAAGGATGTTACTAAATTCCTGTTGTCTTAATTCGTTTATTCTACAATAGTTGAAGTAGTGATGTGTGTCTTATAAGTACCCTCCATAGACAGTATCTCATAATTACCCTCACTGACCCTAGATGCAAGAAAAAGTAACCAAAAAAAATTCTCCTTCAGTCTAGCGAACAAAACTTCTATGGTTTCACTGTAGAGAAAGAAAACACATTAACTAAGCATAGTTTCGTATCCACTTGAACTTATGTGTACTCATTATCGGTCCACTCCTACCTTTCCAGGCTAATTTTATTTTTATTTCTGTAAGTAGCAATTTTCCATTTAAACCTATATTTTTCTAAAAAACCACTACCCCGAATCTTTGGATACTGTCCCGATATATGCTGCAATCGACGAACTCTCAAACAAAGGCAGCGGCTATTACGATCGCCAGCCAATCAGCGTTCGAAATGTAATTTTGTCTCCCATAAACTATGAAGGAAAGCATAAATCCCTCCATAATGAATAATTAAAAACTATGATCATCTTAAAAATACCAGACTATCTTTTTCCTTCAATCACTGTACTTCAAAATGGAAATTTTGTGAATATGAATAGTTCCCTCTACTAAGTTTCGAAATGTGAGAGCCGTTTGTACGCTTTGTACAGAATATTTAATTTAAAATGTCACAAGTGGCTCAGTGGATGGATGGAGCTCGAACTGCAGCCAACCTCCACATGGTGAGATCTGGGTCATTCAGCAAAAACAATTTTGTGAAATGGGCAAGAAGCTGCAAGCTAATGAATTCATGTCAAATTGAAATACATAAAATCACTCTCTAGAACAAACTAACACATACACACATTACATATATATATATATATATATATATATATATATATATATATATATATATATATATATATATATATATGTGTGTGTGTGTGTGTGTGTGTGTGCGCAGAAATACTACGAGAGCGGATAATAAATCTAATATAGTCATATTTCATATACACTCCCTTATTTTAATCATCGTAAACGACCTATAATGATTTTATGCAAGTAACCCTACACTTGTATACATAAAATACAGTTGTATTATTTAATTTTGCCGCCTGTAGAAGTTTCGAAATGTGAGAGCCGTTTGTACGCTTTGTACAGAATATTTAATTTAAAATGTCACAAGTGGCTCAGTGGATGGATGGAGCTCGAACTGCAGCCAACCTCCACATGGTGAGATCTGGGTCATTCAGCAAAAACAATTTTGTGAAATGGGCAAGAAGCTGCAAGCTAATGAATTCATGTCAAATTGAAATACATAAAATCACTCTCTAGAACAAACTAACACATACACACATTACATATATATATATATATATATATATATATATATATATATATATATATATATATATATATATGTGTGTGTGTGTGTGTGTGTGTGTGCGCAGAAATACTACGAGAGCGGATAATAAATCTAATATAGTCATATTTCATATACACTCCCTTATTTTAATCATCGTAAACGACCTATAATGATTTTATGCAAGTAACCCTACACTTGTATACATAAAATACAGTTGTATTATTTAATTTTGCCGCCTGTAGAAATTCGCTTCTTAAAAATATGTTTTTTTCCGCGCAGCCTATTGAATTTTTGTTGTAAGTTTTGCAACATGTGGTGTGCTTAAACTTAACCAGCAGTTTTGAGTTAGTTTTACGTTATTTTTCTGCACCATAGTTTAAGATTCGATCTGAAGCAAATCAACCGTATCGAATCCGAACCTACCACATACCAGTAACCACAGTGTAAAAAATGAAATGAAATATTCCAGTTCCACATCCCACGATTATGCTATACAGGCTAAGGGAGACTATGATTAAAGCAAGTGAATGATGAGAGAATTGGTGGAATGAAAAAGTGGAAGGAAACGGGAATAATCCAAGAAAACCAACGGGCAACATGTTTTCCATTACACTTACTTGGCCGGGGAAGGAACCAGAGGTGAAGCGTTCTACCTTGCGAATCTGAGACCCCAACCACAGTGTAGCTCGGGAGATTCAGAGCAAGGTTACAAATACACGTTATTTCTACTACTACATGGTGCCTACTTCAATTTCATAATTATGGTAAACTGACCGTTAGCTAATTATTTGTTACTGTGATTTCTAGTACCAAATAACCATTAAAAGCGCTAGCATTTTCTTAAATTTATTAATTTTCTGGAGGAAATTATATACTTAATTCTTCTTACTTATAAGGCTAAAGTTGTTAATCATACTATACAACCACATCGAGTATAATCGTCAAATACATATGATAACGAATAATAGGCCGATAGGCACCACAAGAAAGGAAAAACTAAGAAGAAAATAATATACTAACAGATTTCAAAGATACGTTTATGCTAAAAGAAATTTTCCCAACAAAGGTATACACAAGAAATTGATGAACACTTTAAACATAACTTATGAATCCTTCATAACATATTCCACTTGACATTAAGAACAAAAACTCATGCCATTTTCACAAAGAATGTATATAAAAAGGGTTAATTCTGCATTCGGGGGGACCAAAACTAGGTAAAAACCCAATATTTACAGGAGAAAAGTTGTTACGGACGGGGAAATGTTATGCAACAACCAGTCAACAGACAAAATTTAATAAAATGAGTTAACCTTGCTGGAGGGTTCGAACACATGTAAGGAACATATTAAAAATTCTGGTAATGCGTTTGCGATTGGTCTGCCATCTATGAAGAGAAAAGTCAACCCACATACGGTAATATATTATGGGTTCGAGAAACCTGTAACTGCTATTTCCTCAAACAGATCGTGTGGGTTCAATGTTGTTGCATAACACCGCCAAATTGATGTGTGAGTAATTTGTGAATAGAATAGAAATGCAGTGTGTGTAATGAAGGAACACGAAATGTTGCCGAATAAAGGCCAAAACTGCGAAGAAAGAAAAAAAAAAAGCTGTTGCCAACCTATACAAACCGTGAAGGTAAGCATGAAGTTAAATTTCCCGTGTTACACCTAACCTAACCTAACAAAAATCAAGCTATACTTAGCAAACGAGTATCCATTTTTAGAAAAAAAGTTCGGCCCCCCAAAAGCAGAATTTATCCATACAAAGTTATAAGTGTTAAAAAATACTGATTGAGCTTCAGAAACTGTATTTTAAAACAGCAGAATTGAAACTTTCACCATAAATAAAGCACTCTTTAAAAGCTTCTACAAATCATGCATAGAAAAAAGAAGAAAACAGCTTATAAAGAATACTAATATAGATTTCTGAATCACCTAATATATAGAATGAAATAAATAGTACACTTCTTAACAAAAGATATGTATGAAGTTCTGAAATGCATTTCCATAATTTGAACAATTTTCTTCATAGATGCTTGTTGTACACTTTATATACAAGTTCATTTTACACATACAAATATCTTCATAGCTAATATGCAGTAACACTTATTGTTCTTTCTTAAGATCCTTCTTGGCAACATCTCTTGTTGAAATTGCACTCAAAATCTTCTGAGGTACTTCAGTGAATATTAAGGTACCGGCAAAAACTAAAATTGTGCCTATCCAATGAGCAATCGTAAACGGATTCTTGAAATATAGAATAGAGAACAAGAGGCTTACAAATTTTCTCAAAGTTATTACCAATGTGACTGTTAAAGAAGAACATTCAGTTGTCAACACAAAGACGGAACTAATGCATATATATTGAGTTAGAACATTCCCTGCAAGGTAGACCAACATCATTGGAAAGCTAAAACTGACAAACGGTAATGCTATTTCCATCGGCGGACTCTGGGACATTGAAATGAAATGATTAAATATGTCTTTATACAATATCACAAAACCTGGCAGAGGTAACACATGGGTATAATACAGTGCTTCTCTCGGATGTTTCCCGTATCTCCCATATAGTACTTCTTGATATATACCCATCCTTGCAGAAACAAATAAAGCTACTGTCAACAAAATTATACCAACGCACCACCAAAAGAAATCTGCATATTCTCTTGCTTGAGTTTCTTCTACTGTTTCCACTTTCGTTGGGCCTTTAACAGCTTTTCCGGAGACTATCGTACATATGACAATACCGGACGTGATCATAAAAACTGCTATGTACTTCAATAGTGGGTAGTGCTTTCGAAGAATTAATATTCCCATAATCATATTTGCTATTAGTGAACCAGCTCGAAAAATCATGTGAAGAGGCATTGGCACATTAAAGTTAAACGCATAATTGTTACACACATTAGCTACAAAAAACATTGCAACAAGTATTGCATAATCTTTAATTCCAATCCGTGGTTTTTTAGTTCCGAATTTCGAAGTAAAAATAAATCCTTCCAGAGCAATAAACAGGAACTGAGAAAACGTTATAATGTTTCCACTACCAGGATCTTCCTTAATTAACAGTTCTAAAAAAACAACATTGCTGCAACACCCAACAAACACCATAACAACTGCAATTGCTGCCTTCATATTCATTGTAAACAGTTGACCTAAATATATATTGCACACAATCTTAAAATTTTATTCGAGTTTTTCCAAGGTACACCACGTGAAGCACATTGCCTAAATCTGACAACTGATAAGCTCGAGGTTGACCCTCTATAGCCTTAAATAATATTAAAAGCAGGAATGGAGACACAATATCAAATAAAATATGAAACAAGTAAAAGTAATTATACCTTCACAATTCTATTATATATTATGACACACCTCAATGACAAGCAAAAAAATTAGTAATCTTCGTGGCCTTCAGGCCCGGAAAAAGAAAACACTTAAATCTCCGACCGCTAACCAATCTAAATTCTGGAATTTGGGTTGCAAGCAGTGTATGCATTGAAAATAAAATGCGACACTAAAAAGAATGAACAGTGCTGCCAAGTAAATTATTAGTAAATTCAACACTTGTCAAAAATGACAAAGCATCTTTTCGCGCAAATGGCATTAGGGCGTTGATTATTGTTCCGTATCAATCTTTGCAAAATTTTCTGATCGTATAACAATCCAAGACAAACAAAAAAGTAATTATAACTCCTAAACTTATTAAAGGAAGTAAAAACACAAATATTGCTTTGTCATGACGATAACCGGTAAGGAAGTGTGTCACTTTGTATCAGTTTTCACAAAATTTGGTGATCGCAGTGAGATGGTATGCGCTGGTATGCCATGCCGCCTCTGGTTATTAGTGATCAAGACATATCGTCACTGGACAGCGGCGCAAATCTATCTTCAACATTGGGGGGGGGGGGACAAGTAAGATCGTTTTAATTTTTTTGTTAAGCGATGCTCAAAATAATTGTGAAGTTGAGGAACAGTGCAATGGAGCAGAGTTGTCTTCAACATTGGGAGCCGGGAAGATTTGAGGCTTATTCTGGGGGGGCATCAATTTCATCTCACTTTCCTTTGTGGCAATCGGACACAAATCATCACATTTTTTCTAAAAACATACATTTCAAATCGGAATATTGGGGGGGACAGTCTCTCCCAGTTCCAAGATTGGGGGGACATGTCCCCTTCATCCCCCCGGAATTCGCGCCAGTGTCACTGGAGAGTAGATGTTGAATCTCTCTCTCTCTCTCAATGTTTTGATGCTCCAGGAACTCTTCAGCTGAGCAATACAAACGGTTAGATGGGGATCTATACTTGTAGAGATGATTGGTCCAGAATCAATTTGGGAACAAAATAAGTAAACACCAAGGATCTTGTAAAATACAAGATCCTTGGTAAACACAATCGAAACAATCATGTGGAACACTAATTATGTCGAAGATACTATATATTACAAGCTGCTATGAATAACAAGAGCACTGCACTGTTGATCACTTTGACACCATTACAAGTCGTAGTTGTTCACTATGTAATATTGAAGCAGATGATAAAGAACAAGGTGGTTTTTGTTGGCTAGTAAGAAAGACACTGTTACGGGGCTAGTGAAATAAACAGAATGAATGACTGTGTTGAGTATCGGACGGTAACCAGGCGTTAGAGAGCACTGAAAGGTCAGGTGGTCAATAGAACCTTCATTTTTGCCACAATAACACAACCTTGAGGGGCGCTGCTGCTGTTTATATTGCTGGATGGGAGTCTGAGCAGTATTAAGACGCAGGCGAGAATATAAACAATGATGTTTTCTTGTCCAATTGTGAGGGGCCTCCCATTTTCTCGTGGTGGGAATCGGTTCTAGTTGCTAATAATAAATCCCTGGTCCTGATCGTTGTTGTTGTTGGTAGGTTCGCCATTCGGTTTGTCGTTTCTGGAGCAGAATCTCGGCGAAAGAAGATGCTGGAAGCCGGAGATCAATCGGTGTGCCATGTTGTGTTGCATATCTGCTCAGGATATTGCTAACTTCGTTCCCGGGGATGTCGCAGTGTGAGGGTGTATGAATTAACGTAACCACTTGATGATTGTTATGTAATATTCGAAGCTGTTGGCGAATATTGATTTGTAACCATGTATTGGCAGATGTCCATGGGGTTCTACATATTCCTTGTAACGCACTAAGGCTATCACTACAAATACCCACGATAGGTAGTTGTCGTCGTAGGGCGACTTTCAATGCCGTACGAATTGCCCAGCTTTCTGCTAAATAGATGGATGTATTCGGTGGAAGTCTGTGAGTCTCTGCGTAATTAAGCGCTGGTATATAAATTGGTGCTCCAACCACAGATCCATGTTCGGTATGCTGTTTAGAAGCATCCGTGTAAATTAAAATGGTATTGGAGTGATGAGATTGAATATGGTGTTCCCAGAGATGGCGCACTATGTGAGGCTGAGTGAAGCGAAGACGTTTGAAAGAGACCACCGGTTGCTCAAGTGTGGGAGAATGTAGAGGAGTATAATATTGTGCAGTATAACATGGTAGTTTCGGTCCTCGATGCAATTGATTGAGCCAGTTATGAATACTAACGAATGCTCGATAAATCCAAGGTAGCTGTTTATAATATGGAAGTCGGGTATGAAGGTTGCTATTGTATAGAAATTGTAATTTCGGTAATAATAGGGATGAGGTGCAGCATATGCGTTGAAGGAGGAATTTTTTAGCCTCAAAATATGTTTTCACTGGGAAAGGAATTATTCCAGCTTCTTCTAAAAGTGCTGAGGAAGGTGCCGTCTTTGGTTGTCGGAATATAATTCGCTGTGTTGTGGCTTGAAGACGGATGTGATGTTCGCTGATCCGTTTGGGTAGTGGAGAGAGTAATATTCCGCCATATTAAAGTTTTGCATCCACACATTGAGTACTGACTTGTTGCAGGGAGGATATATCTGTTCCCCACCCCTTGTGGCTGATGCAAGACAGCAACTTAAAATAAGGTTGGGCTTTAAGTGCTATTGTTTTGAGATGATGCTTCCAATTTAGTTTAGAATCGAGATGAAAACCAAGATATTGTAAAGTAGGTGTAACTGGTAAAGGAGTGTTATTTACCGTGAGATGGATGGGAGGTTGAAAACGTTTCCGGGTGAAGAGAGTGCAAGAAGATTTCGCCCAGTTGACTGACATGCCGTTTTCAGAGGTCCAGGAGTGAAGTTCTAGGAGAGCGTCGTGCAAAATGCGTATCCCGTCCACTATGTTGGAAGTTTTGACATATAACAACATGTCATCACAGTATTGTTGAATACGAACCAGTTGTCTAAGTCGTTGATGGACAGAGAGTGTGTATATATTAAATAAAGTGGGACAGAGACTAGAGCCTTGAGGAATATCCAATGATGTTGAACGATGAGAAGAATATCTGTTATGGTATTTGATGCAGATGCGACGTTGTACCAACCAATTATGAGTATATCGGAGGAAAGGTGTAGGAAGTTGGAGTTGTGCCATGTGAGTGATGAGGCGATCGAGAATGATGGAGTCATATACATGTTCCAGATCCAGTTTAACAGCAATCAAATACTGTCGATGTTGGAATGTGTTCCAGATATCGAGAAGAAGAGCAGCAACCGAGTCCAAAGATGACATGCCTTTCCGGTAACCAGTTAATGTGGGTGGGAAGACTGAAAAATATTCCAAGTGCCAGTTCAATTTAGAGAGGATGATCTTCTCAAAAACTTTCACGACGCATGAAATAAGAGTTATCGGACGATAACTCTGAGCCAACCCGATAGGTTTGTGTGGTTTAAGTATAGGAACTACCGCTAAATCTTTCCATGAAGATGGAATGTGTCCTGTCCTCCATATCTGAGAGTAGATTTGAAGAAGTACGGATCGACCATATGGAGATAGGTCGTACAAGTGTCGATATCTAATCTGATCTCTCCCAGGAGCTGTGGATCGCCGAGCAGTTAACACCAGATTCAATTCTTGGATGGTGATATTCTTGTAGATTGGTGAATCACACTCCGGGTCAAGAAGAGGTTGTATAGTTCGTCTGTCATTCAGTGGTTCTGGAGGCGTGAGAAGGCGATGAAACTCATCAATCCAAGGCGGTAGACTGTCAGTAGGAACTGCGCGTGGAGGAGATCCTGTAATTTGGTTCCGTATAAACGTCCAGATAGAAGACGAAGTAGCCTGTGGGTGGAGCGTGGCACAAAATTGTTGCCAGTGTTGTTTGCGACATTGCTGGATGTATCGTTTATACATCGCTTGGGACTGACGATAGAGTACATATGTTTGTTGACTCTTTTCTTTAAAAAATGCCTTTTGCTTCTTTTTACTATCATTTAAGAGTTGTTGGCAACGTCTGTTCCACCAAGGAAAATGGGAACTGGATGTTTGGGTTCGAGTCTGGCTAGGAATTTGAGAAGTAGATGTGGAGGCTTCTGATGATGTTGCTTCTATAATATGTATGAGAGAAGTGGTGTTGATAGGAGTGACTTGTACTGAAAAATACCGGAAAAGTTCGTCGGTCGCATTCTGGTATGTTGTACGATTGTATGATTGAGGAATGCGAGAAACGGTTGGAGCATATGGCGAAAGGTGAGCCTTGGGCGTTCTCGGAAAAGTAACTCCTTCAAGTGTAGTTATAATAGGAAAATGATCGCTGCCACCTGTATATCCATATACACTCCAACTATGGTTTGCATACAGAGCAGAACTGAGGATGGTGATGTCAGGCGCACTGGGATAACCATTGAGGTTCGGGAGGCGAGTAGCAGTCCCATCATTTGCAATGAGGTGAGTTGTATGGTCCATTGCAGCGAGAAGGTTTCGAGCAGCTACGTTGGTGTAACGATTGCCCCATTTTACACTTTTACAGTTCGGATCACCCCCAATAACACAGGGACCTTGGATTGAAGTAAATAATTGTTGCCAGTAATGAGTTGTAGGAGGGCTGTCTGGTGGGGCGTAGATGTTGATAAGAGTGAGTCCAGCACACAGCACTCCGAGCACTTTTATTTTTGTTGAGCCGGTTGGTGGAAGTGTTGAGATAACACGAGCCGGTAAGGAGGTGTGGATACCCAAGGCGATCCCTCCGTAGTGGTCATCCCGAGGACGGTGATAAACTCGGTATCCAGGAATTCTTAAGTTGTCTTCAAGGCGGGTCCAGGTTTCTTGTAACAGTATGATAGCCGGAGTAAAAAAGCGGCATATTTGCGATAAAAACACCTCCTTGCCACGAAATTGTTGGAGATTCCATTGTAGTATTCTTAACTGCTGCAACTGAGTCATTCTTGGATATGTTCCAGAAAGCGAATAATTCGTAGTAGTAGCGCCTGTAAATCTAATGCGGTAAGTGGCTGGGTGTCGGACTGAAGTTTGGGAGTTAACTGATGCAATTCCTGTAATAGTTCCTGTTTCTTGGCATGACTAGTATCACTTTCTTGGTTCCAAACTGGCTTCGAAGAGCCGGTGTACAAGGTATCTCCTCTGAACGTGCGAGTCCGTCTAACCGGAGAGGATCCTGGAGAACCTATTAAGGCACGTGCTTCTGAGGAAGAGTAATTGGTCGAGGTTGGAATAAACGATTGTTTCTGTGAAGCCGATTGGATAGAATCATGTCCAGTAGGTCGTCGTCGTTTTGGAGAAAGAACGTGGCGATGTTCATCGTGGAGTTCTATTTCGTTACGAGAGGGAGGTCGTTGGGGTTTGGGAGAATAGTGGTAAGAAAGGGTGTTAACTTTCGTGGAAGAGGAAAAAATTGGCTGGCGCTCGGGCGTGAGCTGCTGAGGTAGTGCAAGGAGTGGGGAGTAGAAATTAGAGGTAGGTACACCCGAGGAAGGGTTAGGTGATGAGCGCTGCAAAGGAGGCACTAGTTTTTGCGCTTCGTTATAAGATAATTTTTCCAATACCATGAGTTGATTAATTCGCTCATGTCGTTTCCGGGCCGGGCAGGTGCGTTCAGTGGCTGCATGCGGTCCGTGACAATTGATGCAGCAAAGTGGCTTGATGCAAGTGTTAGTATCATGTGAATCTCCACATTTAGCGCATATTGTTTGTTTGGAGCGGCACCCAACTTTTCGGTGTCCCAGGCGGAACCCCCCCCCCAGCACTGTTTGACTGAGGGGATATACGTTGCTACTCGGAATTTCGAATAGTAGAGCGAGCATTCCTCTGGCAGATTTTGAGAAGGAAAAGTAAGTACCACTGTGGTGGTGGGGACGAACTCATTATCGTCCCGGCGATGAATGCGGCGGATATGCGTTATTTCTGCCCTACTTTTTATATCTGTTTTGAGTTCGGCATCCGTTATGTCAGTGTCCACCCCTGTGATCACGCCAACGGAATGTGTGGCGTAGGTTGGTATGTATGCTTTCCAACAGTTTTCTCGTAGAATCGGGTTAGTCAGAAAGTCATTAGCTTGCTGTCCGGTATAAAAAAGCACTTTAATTAGATTTCGTCCCATAGGTTGAAAAGATTTTATTCCTGGAACCTTATTGTGAAATAGTAATCTACCAAGACTTAAGGGGTGTTTGCGCCCAATATTTGGATTGGTTGAGTTGAGTTGATTTTGAGTTTAACGTCCCGTTCAGCATCGAGGCTATATGAGACGTGGACCTACTGATTAACGTGGAATCCGAACCACATGAGCTCCCGCCAAGAATCGAACCCGGGCCTCTAACGCCAAAGGCGCGTACGCTAACCGCTTAGCCAGGGAGGAGCTCAATATTTGGATTGGTATTAGAAGAAGGATCAGATGTCACGTGCACTACGAAATCAGGAAAGTGATGGTTTTGGTAAAGATTCACCGGTGGATAGTTTCAACGGTGACCTCTGACGCTATAGGGATTGCAGAATCAGCAAATGTAGTGTCTGTGGGAGTGTCCGTGACCATGGAATGTGCAGGAGGAGGGTCTCCTCCCGATTGTTCAGCCATGATTAACACTTCCCTATATCATATAATGCGTAATATGAATTATATGAATCACTGTCACAAGTAGAACAAATTAATGAAACACGTCAGTTAATAACACTCAGCACTTCACTCGTGATTATGTAATCACTCGACTACACAGTACCACGCGTGAAACCGAACTCGTGTTGAATATCTTTAACAGGTTAAGGGTCTTCACTACAGCGAAATTAAACTACCGCTAATTTTAGAGATTTTCTGTAATATCTTCAAAACAAACAAAAATATTCGAAAAGCAGAAACGTAGTGAACTAGACATTACGATTTTGCATGTAATATCGTTATCACAACTCATCTATCTGCTTTCGATTTGCAACTGTAGATAGATTTAGTATTTTTTGCGGGTTCTGTAAATAGTGGCATATCAGAAGCAGATAGGTAAATTGTGGTAAAGGTATCACATTTAAAGTCGTATTGTCTAGTTCACTACGTTTCTGCTTTTCGAATATTTTTATTTGTTTTGAAGAATTACAGAAAAACTCTAAAATTAGCGGGAGTCTAATTTCGCTGTAGTGAAGACCCTTAAGTTCCGCGTAAGACCACGTTGGTCTCACATAAAATCTTTTCTTATGGGCACGTGGTACCAGGTTGGTCTCACATAACCTCTTGTTTTCTTATGGGGACTCACTGATGTCACTTTTTACATTTCATTTCATGTTATTTTCATCCATAATCACACATGGAGCTCGAAGTAAGACGAGCGTATGAATCGGACACGTCAATAAATAAGATACAAAGAAATTAGTTATTACATTCTAACAAAAACAATAACGAAACAGAATATGAGACATGTTATATGAGACAAAATTACACTATACCATCCACAAACTATATTTAGCAGACAGGTATTCATCTTGTGAATAAAACAACTGTCCAATAGATAGGCTACTTCTTTGTAACTGATCTAAATACATTCATTGACTCAATGTTACGAATATCTTTAGGGAGGTTATTATATAATGTTGGACATAAGTATATGAGACCGTTTTGAAACAATGATGTATGGTGATTTTGAATGGAGATTTTTCCCTATATTTATGATAGTATTATGACAGTGAAAGTTTCCTTTACTAGCAAAGAATGTATTAAGATCCCAGATAGCAAAAATGACTTGCAACAAACTTGCAGCAAATTCGTAATTCAAGTCTGGCAAACTTGCAGCAGATTTGTAATGCAAGTTTGCAAGTTTGATGCAAGTTTAAAGCAAACTTCCTAGTTGACGCTCTTCGAACTTGCAGCACTCCTGCAGTGCAAGTTTATAGTAAGTTTGCAAAGCAAGTTTCTGCAAGGGGTTTACTTGCACAGCAAGCCTACTGCAAGTTTCCACTTGCACTGCAAGTGCATCGCAAGCCGGCACCAAGTTAGTGCAGGTTTGACGCAAGTCTCTGCAAGTATATCACTTGTACTGCAAGTCTACAGCAAGCTTGTAGTTAGTCTTCTGCAAGTGTATACTTGCATTACAAGTCTACAACAGGTCTTCAGCAAGTAAGTGTAGTAAGTCTTCTGCAGGTATATACTTGCATTGTATTGCATGCCTTTTACAAACCGAACATTTACTGTAAGCGAACAATCACACTATATTTTTCTCAACAAGTTTGCCAAACAATAGACATTTAAAATATAAATTATCTCTACATACTGGATACTTACGTAATTATCTTAATTATGAACTTATTTTAATGCTTCACACACTTCGCACCTACTACAAATGCGGCCTGGCATTCAAGACTATGTGAGACAAGGTTGCAAATTCCGTTATTTTTAGGCGTTATATATATATATATATATATATATATATATATATATATATATATATATATATATATATATATAGGGTGTAACAAAAAGTTACGGCAAAATTTCAGGGGTGGATTCCTTATGGGTTGACAAGCAAAAAAGTTATATGACCATATATCAGGAAATGTATCGTAACAGAGTTACGGTCATTGAGCCGTTTGATGCTGCAAAATAGTCACATTCTGGTCGCTCCTTAATGTGACTCAATTTAAACATCAATAGTAATGCGGAAGGTATCACGGTGTACGGGGGAGTGTAACTACGTGATGCAAAAAGACAAAAAACGGGTATCCTGCTCCCCCCAGCCGCCGTAGTACCTCACACATGCATGAAATACATATCCGCGGAAAGCTTCATTCTTCAGAAACACATGGATACCAAAATTATCTTACTAAGTTAATTAGGGGCTGAATTATTGATGCTTAAATTGAGTTATATTAAGGGGCAAACAGAATGTGACTATTTCACAGCATCAGACGGCTTAATGGCAGTAACTCTGTAACAATGCATTTCCTTACATATAATCATATGAACTTTTTTGCTTGTCTACCCATACGGAATCTACCCCTGAAATTTTGCCGTACCTTTTTGTTACAGCCTATATATATACGTGGGTCAGTCTGTAAGTTAGTTGCACTCCTTTGTAAATATTTCCGGTTAACGGTTATTTTGATGAAACTTTGTGGCAACATTGCAGACATGTAGCTGTATCGTGTGACGTAGCGACTTTCATGAGGCAAGTGGAGGTGTTCCGATAATCATTCGTAAACATATCTCGACAGCTGCAAATAGCATTCAAATTGGAAATGCGTGCCGTGATTCGTTTTTTATGGGCGAAAAGGTGTAACTGCACTGAAATTTATGGGCAGTTGCATGAAGTGCATGGTATAACCGTAGAGCCCAACTCACAGGACGTTAGTTAAGAATATTTTAACTTTTTAAATGAACCTCGTGTAAAAGCAATTCCAAGAAGTTTTTTCTTCGCAAACAGACGAATATGTGTATGTGTGTGTCAGCAGAGCCGTAGCTAGAGATTTCGGCGCCCGGGGCGAAGTAGAATTCGGCGCCCCCTATATATATATATGGGTGAGGCATTTAAAACTGTTTTTTTGAATATCTGGAAAACTACAAATCGGATTTTGAAAAAGTTGTAATAAAAGTTGTTCGTCTCGAAGGGGGACATCCAATGATACCACACTCGACCCCCTGCCCCCACCCCCCGGGGGCGGGAGGGGGGCAGCTTTGAAATCTTAAATAGGAACCCCCATTTTTTATTCCATATTCTGATTCTCCGTGAAAAAATACGTAACTTTTGTATTGAACATTTTTTTCGTTGCGTGATAGATGGCGCTGTAATCGACAAAAATCAAAATGGCTCACAAACGAAAAATGAGGCATTTAAAACTGTTTTTTTGAATATCTGGAAAACTACAAATCGGATTTTGAAAAAATTGTAATAAAAGTTGTTCGTCTCGAAGGGGGACATCCAATGATACCACACTCGACCCCCTGCCCCACCCCCGGGGGCGGGAAGGGGGGGCAACTTTAAAATCTTAAATAGGAACCCCCATTTTTTATTCCATATTCTGATTCTCCGTGAAAAAATACGTAACTTTTGTATTGAACATTTTTTTCGTTGCGTGATAGATGGCGCTGTAATCGACAAAAATCAAAATGGCTCACAAACATTTGAAAAATGAAGCATTTAAAACTGTTTTTTTGAATATCTGGAAAACTACAAATCGGCTTTTGAAAAAGTTGTAATAAAAGTTCGTCTCGAAGGGGGACATCCAATGATACTACACTCGAGCCCCTGCCCCCACCCCCGGGGTGGGAGGAGGGCAAATTTGAAATCTTAAATACGAACCCCTTACTGCAATGGGTGAAGTTGGTACTGTTGCAAGAACATAACTTTTATTTTAACAGTTGTGGAATTTGAAGTGCCGTTCATTTGGATTCTTCACGATACTTACTTCCAGTTGTACAAGGCAGTTTCGTCAAACATCTCGATTACTATTTATGATTACGGAACACTTTAGCATATCCTTTAGGCTGTATCATTGTATCACGACCCTTAAGCTCAAGCTCAATCCTATTATAAAACACGATGAGAAGTGAGATAGGAGTGTCCTGGAGAAGTTAGATATAGTGCATTCATTCAGCCAATGGAACAAAATGCAAATCTTAGCAGAGTTCTTATTCTGCCTTGCATATCCATCTACAAAGTGTCGAATTTCTGATACGCCTTCACATGACGTGTTTTGCAGACGATGAAACACTACTGATGCAATTTCCGATGATCCTTTGGCTACGTGTGCTTCTGTCCAATAATATACTGTGTAAACAATTTGTTCTTTGCCTATCGGTTGACGTTCCTTCGTAAATCGTAAAATTAAACAACTAAAATTGTGCTGCTGTAATAGGCGGTTTGATCTGGAACTCGAGGAAGAACATGATTCTTTTGCGAGTCGAATAATAAAGTGATTGCATCATTGTTTCTACTTTTCAATAAGGAATGAAAGGCTTCACCTTTCTCTTATGTATCGAAAATTCAGTTTCACAAGAGGTATTCCTTGATTGAAGTCTCAACTCAAACTGCATACATTTCGAACATTTATTTACAGCAGGACTTCCAAAACTTATATTGTATTCAGTTACAAATAAGAGTATGGAACCCGAAGATCGTTTTCCACATCGTTATTGTACAGTTGGTGAAGTTTTGCTACAGACAAATAACTTGGCAGCTAATGCTTCTTTCCATTTTCTCGTCTGCAATAATGTTTCTGTACAGGAATTAGTCTTTCACAGGCCCGTTTTTATAATATTGTGCGCCTATGTGCCCTTTTGCTGCCTCCCCGCACAATTTTGCCGCCCCCTCAAAAACGACCAATATTATTATAGTTGAATTCAGTTATTTGGGTGGGGGGTCGCTGAGATGTATAAAGACAGCTTTAATACATTTCAACTTCAAGGTCATATTCCACTCCCCAGGAAGGGGGCGAGATTTTAAAAGTAATCGAAAACGACAGATATTAGTGTTGAATTCATAGTTTTCGAGGTCGCTAAGTTTAACGGTATCATTTTTCATGATGTTTTAAGTTCATCCTCACCGCTTGGAAGGGTGGTGGGAAAGGATGACTTTTTTAACATATTTTCTCGCCCTTGCGCGGGACTCTGCAGATTGCTAGTTTTAAATATTACTTTATTGTGAATCTTAGAGAAATTCCAAAATTTTGCCGCCCAATAAATTCTGCCGCCCTGTGCTCGAGCATAGAATAGCACTTACCTAAATACGGGCCTGGTCTTTCAATGAATGTTTTAACAGTTTTCTTCTTGGCTTCAAACATATGGGACTTATGGTCTCCTCCTCTGTTTTCTGATGCCAGCTATCCACTTTCAAAATTCCGTTTACATATTAGCTTAAACCGTTTCTCAGATACTCCTAACACACAACAAAAAAATTCTTACACACTATCAGCAGTGTTTTGATGTCACTATCACATTTCGGATCGTAATATCGAATCCAAAGCTGTATTGCTTCTTCCCTGTTGTTCTTTGGCCTTTTTTGTTGTGGTGTTGAAGGTTTCGTATGCTTTAATATGAAATTGTCTTGGATTATTTTATTTTTAACCAAATAGAAGCATTGGTGAAATTTGCAAATATCTTGCATACACATTTCTGTACATCTAAGTCTTTCCTCCTACATGGTTACAGTTAAAGTGTTTCGTGCAAACATTTGGGTGAATAGGTTGACTCTTTTAATTTTTACGTTTTGCATTTCCACTTGTCAGGATTACGCATTTTCTTCCTGCCGTTTCCAGGTGGACTTGGTGTAATAATAACATCCTCCTCTTTCAAATCTTTTAATCTTTCCATCTCCGTGGACATTTACGCCGGAAAGCTTCTTTTTAATAGGACAGAGTGATTTCATTACACTCTTCAAGCTACTTTTGCTACTCCAACAATGGCGTCGTAGTAAATAAAACCAACCTTATCGTTAAAACCTTATCAAATTTTCAGTTATAGCCGGTGATAACACAATATTCTTTCTTGAAGGAGAAATGAATGTAAATCCCGTGAAATTTAATTGTTTATCACTATTATCTTGCTTGCTGATGCAATGCATAGCATTGGGACAAAAGACAATTTGAACCGAAAATGGCAACTAGTCATTCAATGGTTATAGAAAAGAGCCGTTTTATAATTAAAAAATCCTTTCCTTATCAGTGCGCCATGTTGTTGTGGACAATATCACTTATGAACAAAAACCTACTTTTCAAATTACTTTTTTTTTAAAAATGTTTTAGACAGTTTTGGCAAGAAACCAATTCATAAACAGAAAGATACGACCTCAAAGATTTCAAAGCTACTGATATCTCAATTTAAAAAACAAAAAATTGGACAAGATCCGTTTTGAAAATAAACTCGACAATTAAAACTACTTTTAGCGTTACCCAGGAACAACGACGTGGACGTAGTAGTAATTTGTTCCCTTCGGGGTGCTTTTTTAATGTGAGTCCCCTTCCCTCTCACCATCGGGGTGCTTGTTTCAGGTGAGTCCCCTTGCCTCTCACCATGGGGGTGCTTGTTTTAGGTGAGTCCCCTTGCCTCTCACCATCGGGGTGCTTGTTTTAGGTGAGTCCTCTTGCCTCTCACCATCGGGGTGCTTGTTTAAGGTGAGTCCCCTTGCCTCTCACCATCGGAAGCTCCATATTTTACCGAAGCAAATGTTCAAAATGGTGTCCGTTTTCTGCAATACACATTACAACTCTGTTTCTGAAGGACAATTCTACTGCTCTAAGTGTCTCTTCGCTAATGTTTGCACATGCATTGATTATGCGCTGCCGCATATTTTCTGGGGTTGTTGGTTCTTCCGTGTAACATTTTGCTTTTAGCGTTCCCCACAGGAAAAGGTCGGAAGAAGTTAAATCAGGGGATCGTGCAGGCCAATTTTGAGGACCACCTCGTCCAACCCATCGATCAGGATATTTTCTATTCAAAACCTCACGAGATATCCGTGAATAATGCGCTGGACATCCGTCTTGTTGAAACCAAATATTCATTCTTGTTTGAAGTGGGACATCTTCCAGTAGTGTTGGCAAAATATTATCTAAAAAATCGGCATACATTTGACCATTCAAATTCCCGTCTATGAAGTATGGGCCAATTATTCGAGTACCTAAAACACCGCACCAAACGTTCACACTCCATGGACGTTGACGCTCGGCTTGCCTTAACCAATGAGGATTATCTACTGACCAATAATGCATATTATGCCGATTCACTTGACCAGTATTCGTGAAAGTTGCCTCATCAGAGAAAAGTATCTGTGAAATAAAATCATCATTAACTGCTAATTGCTGTTGTATCCAATTGCAAAAGTTCAAGCGGTGTTGAAAGTCGTCCCCATGTAGTTCCTGATGCAACGAAACGTGATATGGATGGAATCTGTGTTCATGCAGTATGCGCAGAACACTTCTTTGCGACATTCCTGAACTTCGTGCGATTTGCCGAGAACTGATGTGAGGATTTGCAGCAACTGCAGCTAAAACATTCACTGCGGCATTTTCGTTCGTCACAGGCCGTGATCGGACTCGTTGTCTGGGTTGAATACTTCCAGTTTCAATAAATACTTTAATAATACTGACATAACCCTGAATGACATGTGAATGTACTTTGTGAGTACGTTATGTAACATTGTCTTTCTTGGCGCTGTCTAATAGATGGCGCTCTAATAGACAACAATCAAAATGAGTAAACACCGCTGACAAGTGATAAGAAAATGTTCGAAGTTGTGACTATTTTTTGCGATATATTTTGCATTATTCAAACTACCGTCTACGAAGCAATAACTGCTACCACGCGTAGCAGTCCATGGTTAGATTTCCTGTAGGTGTAACACTTGCAATTAGGGATGGGCACAAGCAAGTTCGAGCAAGTTTTCTTTGAAACTCGACTCGACTCGACTCGAAAAACTTCCTCCAACTCTACTCGAAATTCTACTCGAATTCGGGTTAAGTTTCGAGTCGAGTCGAGCCAATTCGAGCTAAATCCTGTGTGTAGTTCCAAATACTCTTTTCAAATATCCTACGTAGATAATATAATTATCAATGATATTACTAGTAATATACTACCACTACTACAACTTATTATTATTATTATTATTATTATTATTATTATTATTATTATACGAAAGATAGGCGGTTTGTATCTGAATACTAAAAACTAGTGACTGTCTATCTGAGTAGTCGACAAGTCTTTAGGAGGCAAAGACATCGGTCATGAGGTTCTGGGTTTGAGTTCCGGAGGAGCAAGCCAAAAATTGATAAAAGTTATAGAGCGTCGGTCAAACATGTTCAAAACTGCTTGGTCCGGGTTTAGGGTTGTCATCGGCTCAAGCGGTCGGCTCACAGCTTATTCACTATCAAGCCAAACAGAAAAGTGAGCCAACAGTTCAGCCAAGCGAGCTGGCTCAGTTCAGCTGAGTCGAACCGAGTCGATGGGCTGCTTTTAATGGAGCTGGCTCGAGCCGATGGCTCACATGAGTCGAGTTGGTGGCTGATCCGAATGGAACCGGCTCGAGCCATCGGTTCAATTGTGCCGAGTCGCTGGCTCGTCCCAACCAAGCCGGCTCAATTGAACCGAGCCGATGGCTTTCCATCCCAACCGAGCCGGCTTGAGCTGTTCGCTCAGTTGAACCAGCCGAGCCTATTGACATCACTGCACGGATTGGGCTTCTTCTGGGGCTCAAAAAGTCGACCGTGCAGGTCTAAGCCTAGACGGTAAGAACTACAGTATATACTTATATTGGTGCTCACGAAATTTGAAGCTGTCTCGTTATAAAAATCTATTGTTGTCTCGTTTTCGAGACGAGATGACATATACTAAACGTACCCCCACCAGATGTACCTCTGTCGTGAGAAATATTAAAAGTATTCGACATTACTGCTTACATTTCTCATGGCTTTCGCTTTCCAGTCTAAACAGGCCATAATTTAAAAACGAGTTAAAAAGAGCTGAATGTGCGAGCCATTTATCAAACTCGAGCTCAAAACAGTGACTCGGCTTGGAACTCGACTCGAGAAAATTACCTTTGACTCGACTCGAATTCAACTCGAGTCGAGTTTAAGCTCGACTCGCGCCTATCCCTACTTGCAATGTGTAGTCTATTGCAGAAAAGGGGGACCATTTCGAACGTTTGTTCGTTTGTTCAGTAAACAATGAAGATGTGTGAGAGGCAAAGAGACAACCCCAAAACAAACACCCGAATGGTAGGATGCAAGAGGCTCAACTAAAACAAACACCTCGATGATGAGACTCAAGGCGACTTACCTGAAACAAGCATCTCCGTAGTGAGAGGCAAGGGGACTCACATTGAATCAGCAAACCAAAGGCAACAAACTAATAGATACTACGTCCACGTAGTCCAATTGAAGTAAATTTCACCTACATCGGTAACAGAAATTACACCAAAAATTTGGGCAAAGTAATGAATTATGTTCTGGAGAATCAAGTGTTTTGCTTAAAACATTACAGTTTCTCATTAAAGATTTTAGAATAACCACCTTTCAGAATAACTGAGATAGCGTTACGGTAGTCAACTATGGTGTCATTTGATAGCATTTACAAAGATATCAAAACTATCTACTTTAATTTTCTTAATCTGATGCGTATTTCTTGGATATTTTTCAATTGTTCGTAACAAATTTTCGTCGATTACAGAGCCATCTATCACGAAACGAAAAAAATGTTCAATACAAAAGTTACGTATTTGTTCCCAGAGAATCCAAACCTTTATTAAAAAATGGAGGTTCTCGTATAATATTTCAAAGTTGACCCCCTCCCGCCCCCGGGAGGTTGGGCAGGGGTCGAGTGTGATATTGTTGAATGTTCCCCTTCGATATGAGTGAATTTTTTTACGTTTTATTTTTTAAGTCCGATTTTTAGCTTTTCAGATATTCAAAAAAAAAAGTTTTAAATGCCTCATTTTTCAAATGTTTGTAAGCCATTTTGATTTTTGTCGATTACAGCGCCATCTATCACGCAACGAAAAAAATGTTCAATACAAAAGTTACGTATTTTTTCACGGAGAATCAGAATATGCAATAAAAAATGGGGATTCATATTTAAGATTTCAAAGTTGCCCCCCTCCCGCCCCCGGGGGGTGGGGGCAAGGGGTCGAGTGTGGTATCATTGGATGTCCCCCTTCGAGACGAACAACTTTTATTACAACTTTTTTAAAATCCTATTTGTAGTTTTCCAGATATTCAAAAAAACAGTTTTAAATGCCTCATTTTCCAAAAGTTTGTGAGCCATTTTGATTTTTGTCGATTACAGCGCCATCTATCACGCAACGAAAAAAATGTTCAATACAAAAGTTACGTATTTTTTCACGGAGAATCAGAATATGGAATAAAAAATGGGGGTTCCTATTTAAGATTTCAAAGTTGCCCCCCCTCCCGCCCCCGGGGGTGGGGGCAAGGGGTCGAGTGTGGTATCATTGGATGTCCCCCTTTGAGACGAACAACTTTTATTACAACTTTTTTAAAATCCGATTTGTAGTTTTCCAGATATTCAAAAAAACAGTTTTAAATGCCTCATTTTTCAAATGTTTGTGAGCCATTTTGATTTTTGTCGATTACAGCGCCATCTATCACGCAAAGAAAAAAATGTTCAATACAAAAGTTACGTATTTTTTCACGGAGAATCAGAATATGGAATAAAAAATGGGGGTTCCTATTTAAGATTTCAAAGTTGCCCTCCCTCCCGCCCCCGGGGGTGGGGGCAGGGGGTCGGGTGTGGTATCATTGGATGTCCCCCTTCGAGACGAACAACTTTTATTACAACTTTTTTAAAATCCGATTTGTAGTTTTCCAGATATTCAAAAAAACAGTTTTAAATGCCTCATTTTTCAAATGTTTGTGAGCCATTTTGATTTTTGTCGATTACAGCGCCATCTATCACGCAACGAAAAAAATGTTCAATACAAAAGTTACGTATTTTTTCACGGAGAATCAGAATATGGAATAAAAAATGGGGGTTCCTATTTAAGATTTCAAAGTTGCCCCCCCTCCCGCCCCCGGGGGTGGGGGCAGGGGGTCGAGTGTGGTATCATTGGATGTCCCCCTTCGAGGCGAACAACTTTTATTACAACTTTTTTAAAATCCGATTTGTAGTTTTCCAGATATTCAAAAAAACAGTTTTAAATGCCTCACCCGGTATATAATAATAAAGCAGCTTTTGTTATGCTACTCTGAATTTTTATTAATTCTTCTTGGAAAGACCATTGCAACAACCAAAAACGATCATTATGTATCGTTTTTCAAATAAGAGCTGTTTTCAAGAGTATCATTTTGGGCTTTTTGTTAAACTTGACAAAACTACCTTTGGTTGTATACAGTAAGAGAACAGTCATGGGAAGTTAGTACTATTTACAGCGTTTCATACTATAGAAAAGAAATGAAATTTCAATACATTAAAAACTATGTGCTTTTAAATTGTTCGAAATGGGTGACAGTATTAATTTCCAGTAATAATTGTAAAGTTTTTAATTTTATTCTGTATGTGACCACATCAATAGCATTTTAATTTCGATCTTTTTACGGTAAGAAATATTTTGTGAAATGTAATGGAAATTCAGAAGGATCCTTCTTTGTGAATTTCTAAGTATTGATCGATGGAGGTGAAGAATATGTTCAATTTTTGTACTTAAAATCCAAAATATACTTTGGCTACTAAATATGTCTGAAATTATAGTAATTACTTAATTTTTGTAATGAATGAAAGTTCCGAATTTAAGGTACTTATCATTAATTAACACATTAAAATACACTAACACGTACATATATAAAGAGTGTGTGTACGTATGTTTTGTATGTATGTAGATAGATAAAAACATCACACAACTAGACACGTATGCACAAAATAATATGCCGACGATACAAAATGTTGATGAAAAATGACCCCAATAAATTCCTCCTAATTGGAAGCATTTGATAAGTTAGTGGAATTTAAAAGTAAATCATTGGTAGTGAAGTCATATTTGGAAAATGCTGTGGTACTGAAAGCATATAAACTATGGTCAAACGATAGAATGGCATTTTAGTAGAAAATATGGCATAATATATCTGTGATTTTTTAATATGTCATAGCGGAAGCATTGCTCTTACTGTATGCAAAGAGAAAACCTGCACATATTGGCACTTTTGAGAAATATAGCGCATGAAAATGTTATAGGAAAACCGCATTCTGGATGCAATGCTGCTTTTGAATTGAGCTGGGATGAATGTCAGAGCAAGTGTTAGGTTATGATCTCCAAGCACGCAGTAACAAAGTTGAATATAGGTCTATTCTGGGAATTTTGCCCCCAGACCTCGTTGGGGGCTTTGCCCCCAGGACCCATCTTGTTTCCAACATCATACTTCTCTGGCATTCACCGATCTGCAAAGAGAGATTATATTGGTGTTGATCAATATCTGAAAGGATGGTAAATAGTTTGGTACCAAATAATAATTGGTGGTCACTGTCCAACTGGCCACTGGTTTGGCCAGTGGCCACCAATTATTATCGTTACCTAAATGTTTACCATACTCTTAGGGATGGATTATCACCAATATAATATCTCTATGACTTACCGTTCCCGTGATATTGAAAAAAAAAGGCCAATTTCTAGATATTTAAGGAGCCGTAGCTCGGGAACCATAAGTTGTAGAGAGATGATATTGATGTTGATCAATATCTAAGAGGATGGTAAATATTTTGGTACCAAATATTAACTGGTGGCCATGGCCAGTGGCTAGTTGGATAGTGGCCATCAGTTAATATCGGTACGAAAATGTTTAACATTCCATTAGGGATTGATTGACACCGATATAATCTCTCTATGACTTACCGTTCCCGTGATATCATCTCTCTATGATTGGCCGAAAGATAGTACCGATTTCAGGAGCCAAATTTTGGGAACCATAAGTCACACAGAGATCATATTGGAGTTGATCAATATCTAAGAGAATGGTGAACATTTTGGTACCAAATAGTAACCGGTGGCCACTGATTAACTCTCTATTGGCCAACTGGTCACTGTTCCCCAGATATTGGCCAAACTTTCCGAATTTCTAGATATTTAAGCAACAATATCTCGAGAACTGTAAGTCATAGAGAGATGATGTTTTGTTAATTTTTGCGAGAAAGAGAAGGCTTACCGTTCCCGTGATATCATCTCTCCATTCTTTTTAAGTTCGTTCTGACAATGCTCTTGGAGCATTCTCAACTGGTTTCTGATTTTGAAAATGTTCCTGCGTACACTATAAGTCATTACTCGGCACCTTGTATACCACATGTCATGAAGAAATCATCTATAATAACTCTCTAAGTAATACGTAAAAACTTGTTTTGACTTATTTAAACTCTTGTATTGCGAGCAAAGCGAGCAAGAAAATTTTTCAGAAATCTACGTATTTCATTGATAACCGACAGCAATATTGATCCAATTGGGCGCCAATACTTTCTGGGGGGTCTCGTCTTTTACTCATGTCCAACACCACTTTTTCTTTCTCCTTGCTCATTCGGCGCCCCCTTGCTATCAGCGCCCGGGGCGGGCGCCCCGCTGGCCCCCCCTTAGCTACGGCTCTGTGTGTCAGTGGCGGATCCAGAGGGCGATCGGGGCGATCCCCGCCAAAAAAGGAAACTTTCTTATTTTATATATGTAAATAAAACTCATCCTAAAGTTTGGATCTCTTAAAGGTAGTCCTAAGTAGCAGTATTCCAACCCCCCCCCCCCAGAAGTCCGTCTTTGTTCCGCCCCTGGTGTGTGTATTACTCTTGTGAGTTTAAACCCTATCACTTCTCCAAATAAGGTAATGAAACGTAGAGAGCTATGTAACGTAGAGAGCAAATTTCCTTTCAGTGCATTCCAATCTACAAACTCACTGTTATTTTCAACTATTGCGTTAGCTGTTACGTTTCGTTTCCAAGTGGGAGCCTCCCGGTTGGTAGAAGCTGGCAGAATTTGTGAATGAGTCTGATGTGAACTTCAAAACAAACTAATGCACACTAACCATGTAACATTTGAAACACAGCTAATTATTGTTGTTGGTGCGACGAACGACCAATGTAATAAGTACAAAATGTGATAAGTTACGTTAAAGATTTATATATATATATATATATATATATATATATATATATAGTGTTCATAGTGGAAAATAAGCAGAAGCGGTACGTTCTATTGGGATTTTGGCTTGACATACCGCCTATCTAAATGTTTCAAAATACAGTGAGGGTATGTTGCCTAAAAGATCGTATTTCTATTTACATAATGAGTAAAAACCTTTAGAGAGTTTCTCTGTAGTTACGAGGGGAGGAACATGGAGAGACTTTCATCCCCCGGCAAGAATCTGAAAAAATAAAAAATATCCCCTTATGTTGTATTCTAGAGAATTATACACAAAAATGCTCAAAAACCGACTTTTTATATTAACAATTTCCTTGCGGAAAACTGCAGTACCCCCCACTCGACTAAGGCGTACTCTAAACCCTCGGAAGATTCGCCCTCCACAGCAGAAAACTCCTAGCCCCGCCCATGCTCAAAACACGACATTCACGTGCATTAAGGCAAGAAGACACACACATACATAAGAGCGAAAGAATTCAATATTAGGGTGGTCCTTAGGTATATGGGAAAAAATAAATTTACGAATTTCTTTCGTCGGACCCCCTATTTCTTTCCCTTTGGTAATAAAAACATCATACACAAAATTTCACAAAAATCCATCAACGTTAACCCGTACCGCAAAGCAGTTGATTTCTCTAAAAAGAAATCCATTTGAATTTCAATGGCACTAAATTTACTATTTGCCAATAAATGTATAATAATTATCACAAATGTAAATAAGACAATATAAAGTTTCCCTCTGTAATTCAAAGTTGACTGATTTTCAAATACAGTCGGTTGGTTATCAGGCAACATAATGCTATAAACATTATGCTATAAACATAATGATCATCGTCCGTACATATGGTACTTATGGTAATGCATAGCGTTATGAACCACTGTGGAAAAGGTCTTTGGATTTATTTCTCATGCCACTTGCTTCGTTAGTAAAATTTACATGAGTTAGAAATCAATCAGCTAATAAATACAAGTAAAAATGATAGAGAATAATATTCCAAAAAATGGACAAAAATATATATTTGAAATGTAGATTGACTTAACGATAACTTTTACTTTTCACGCAAGGTAGCTTTTCCACACCCTGGAAACAAGTTTCTATAGTCTTTCACCACTTGCAAAAGGAATTGCTTCTGTTTTTCATTTTTAGTTAGAACTGCATTGTGATATTCCATTAACTTTACGCTCTTTCCGCTGCGTCATTTGTAACATGCTGCTTATCAACTACTTTTTTTTTTCGAAAAGAAATTATCACCGACCTAAAGCTCATTTTTGGATTTAAAAAGGACATTGGGAAAAATAGACTTAATTTCGAACTTTATTAACCAAGCCTCGTATATTTCCACACATTCTAGAAACTCTTCTCTCGTCACTTTGGTATGTCTTTTCATCTGTGTTGGTGAGTCTCGGTCCGATTTCATGGCTATATATGGACATACGATGTGGAAACAACGACTCCCTTTGTGAACGCTTTTTTGAGTCCAGAAAACGGGACACTTGCAATCACACCTACATGTTGTCATCGTTCATCTCTGGTTGGTTAATTCAAAGCATCCGCATCTTTTAAGCCAAAGAGCTCGAACTCAACACTATACGTCATAAACGGGGAACTTAAGCCCCAAGCACTCATACGTAATAGCCAACTGAAAGGAGCTTCAGTGTGTTTTTGGTACGCGTGCCTGTTGGGCATTTTTTTCGAAGAGCACCCACAAAGGCGAGTAGGGTGCGTTATTTTCCAAGACTAAGAGAGAAGCGCTCCCCTTGGAAGGGTTGAGCTAAAGTAAAAGTTCGATTTTGTGAGTCACATATAGTACATGAGTAGAGATCAGGCACTCCAGCTGAAATTTGATCCCTCCCGTTCCTAGAATTCGGAGGCAAGTTTCAACAAGCCTTTAGATGTTATGGTCATAGCCTTTTAGGGCTACCACCATGAGCCCCGTGGGAAAATGTTGATTATGGGAACCCGCTGTTGCTATGCTCATAGTCGTGGACGCCTACCAGATGTAGAAACAAGATGAAACATAAGTGTTCTCATCTTATATTGTCTAGTTATTTGAACCCCCGCCACCCCACCCCCTCCTCCTCGTGGAAAGCCAAAGAGCATAAACGATTTAGCCCCTTGGTCCTATTCCCATGATATGCCTGTAGGTTATGAACTGAAGGCATGATATTCAAATGATCGAAGCTTCTCATTAGATTGTATGAAATTGGTCTTAGTTGCAAGGTAAATATTATATTTCATGATTTTTTTAAAAAACGTGGGATTAGAAACAATATATGAGTCTCATAACGAAACACATACCCATACAAAATCGTGTTGCTTAGCCCCTTGGTCCTATTCCCACGAAGTGCCTGTAGGTTATGAACTGAAGACGTGATATTCAAATGATCAAAGCTTCTCAGCAGATTGTACGAAATTGGTCTTAGTTGCTAAGTTAAATATTGTATTTCACGATTTTTTTAAAACGTGGGATAAGAACAATATATGAGTCTCACAACGAAACACAAACTCATACACTCCTCCCCCCACACCTCCTGCGAAGAGCGTGAGGATTTAGCCCTGGTCTTATTGTCATGAAACGCCTGTAGGTTATGACCCTTGTGGAAAATTTTCGTCTGGAACCTTCTCAGGAAATTGAGTTGATAAGACGAATAGCAACAAGCCTTTAGTTGTTATGCTCATAAACTTTAAGGGCTACCACCATGAGCCCCGTGGGAAAATGTTGATTATGGGAACCCGCTGCTGCTATGCTTATAGTCTTGGACGCCTACCAGATGTAGAAACAAGATGAAACATGCCTTTTTCGTGTTCTTGTCGTGTATTGGCTAGTGATTTGAACCCCCAAAGCCCCACTCCATTCTGCGAAGAACGTAAGCGGACGTTGTTGCTATGCTCATACACTTGGACGGCTACCGAATCTTCATCAGAGTCCTTTCAGTTATCATGATCGAAGCTTCCCAATTGATTGATTGATTTTCGTCTTTTCGTTATGTATTGAATAGCTATTTTGCATAGCATTGGTCTTCGTCTTTCCCCGCCGAGAATCGAATCCGGACCAAAGTGGTATTAAAACGGAAATAACAAACATAAAAAATACAGCATCACATTATTATTATTATTATTATTATTATTATTATATTGGAGGAGTGAAAGTGAAGCAGACAACTAACCTTGATTGTAGCTTCGCTAACTTACGATATAATGGTTCTGTACACAAAAATACACTTTGGTAGGGAGCTGGGATCGAATTAGGTACTTCATGATTTTAGAGTTGAATTAGTCCTTGTATGGAAAAAAAAGAATTTCACGTATATAGCACTTCGTTTCACGACAGAAAGGAACGAATTAACTTAATGTCTTAAAATATTCAATGCTTTCTCACCGAGAATCGAACCTGAATCCTAAATATGCTTTCATTTTGAAAGCTCTCTTACCGGAATCAAAACGCAAGACCTGTACTTCACGACTGTCCTTGATTTAGCTTTGCTAACTTACGATATAAAGGTTCTGTACACAAAAATCCACTTTGGTAGGAAGCTGGGATCGAATTTGGTACTTCATGATTTTAGAGTTGAACTAGTCCTTGTATTAAAAAAAAGAATTTCACGTATATAGAACTTCGTTTCACGACAGAAAGGAACGAATTAACTTACTGTCTAAAAATATTCAATGCTTTCTCACCGAGAATCGAACTTGAACCCTAAATATGCTTTCATTTTGAAAGTTCTCTTACCGGAATCAAAACGCAAGACCTGTACTTCACGACTGTCCTTGATTGTAGCTTTGCTAACTTACGATATAAAGGTTCTGTACACAAAAATCCACTTTGGTAGGGAGCTGGGATCGAATTTGGTACTTCATGATTTTAGAGTTGAACTAGTCCTTGTATGAAAACAAAAAAGAATTACACTTTGTTTCACGACAGAAAGGAACGAATTAACTTAGTCTAAAAATATTCAAGGCTTTCTCACCGAGAATCGAATCTGAACCCTATTATTATTATTATTATTATTATTATTATTTTGGGAGTGAAAAGTGAAACAGACAACTAACCTTGATCGTAGCATCGCTAACTTACGATATAAAGGTTCTGTACACAAAAAACTACTTTGGCAGGGAGCTGGGATGGAATTTGATACTTCATGATTTTAGAGTTGAACTAGTCCTTGCATGAAAAAAAAAGAATTTCACGTATATAGCACGTCGTTTTCACGACAGAAAGGATAGAATTAACTTAATGCTTTCTCACTAAGAACCAAACCCGGACCCCCAAGGGTCGCGGTTCTTCGTAAGTGTATGGGATATGTATAATTAACTAACGGAGGTAATTATGATGAAAAGTAGGTTTTGAATGGAAATTTACGACACAAATTTAAGTTATTGTAAAATTTCTGTCCTGATTTATTTTCTTAAGCAGTGCAACTAACATTTTGACTGACCCTCGTATATAGAAGAGTAGTAGCTATTTTTGTTCGACTTGCTAGTTTTTTATCCTCTCCTTCTAAAATGGTTCCATATCAAAAGTAATCATGACAAAAATGAGCTCAGTTGAACATTATTAAAAGTGCTCAAGCAACTTTAAGTTTTGAATAGGTTTACGGTATACAGTATGAGGAAAAGGCGCCTGTTTTTTTTTGGAATAGCTAGAGGGAGTGACACCATATCTTGGATAGGGGGTCAGTCCATGTCAATTCATCCAGGTCATGAAACCCATAGTCTCAGAATGGCATGAACATTTTTCTGTTTACTTACCATCCTTATTGATCCCACCAAATTTTAATTTGATATCTTAATTTTTTTTAGTTTGGTAAAATATACGTTTTTGTTGTTGCCGAGGGTTAAAAAAATTACGACATTGATATACTAAAAAGATCATAGCTTTGTTAATTCTCATCATATCACATTGAAGATACAGAATAAGGTAAAAATACATTCAGCTACTTGTACTTGAATTGTTGTGGTAAATATTAGCTCAAACCTGGATAATAAGACTTTTTTAAAGAAAAAACATAAAATTTTAAAATACAGTAAAAACTTAAAGGCACTACATAAACCAAAGTATTTTTTATGTATTTATAAGCCTAAAGGCATGAGCTAATGTGTTCTGAGAGAAAACTGTGGGTTTTTAACTGCAAATATTTTTTAACCATTTATCTTTAGAGTACGGCCAGGTATTTCAAGAAAATCGTAGACCTTCACGTTGGCAGCCCTAGCGTTGTCCCTAATTGTCACAGGGACATGAACCATATCTCGTTGCAAAGCTTATGGAACACAGATTCCAACAAGGTAACTTTTGTGCCCCTTTGTTTCCAACCCACAGAAGAAGAAGAAGAAAATATTTTCTAATATTTTGTTGGACTCTGGCACCACTGTTCATTGTCGTATGCAGGAAAAAATCTCACATACACACCAGACATTGGGTGGAAGCATATAAAAAATAAAGGGCCTAAGTGCAATAGCTTGGAAGATAAAAATTCGAAACCTCGTATATACTATGGTCAACTTGTATATATTTTAGGAAGGAACTGTGGTCTACCCTCAGGTTAGCAGCCCTGGCGACTTTCCTAATTGTCACAGGGACGCGAATGATACCTCGTTGCAAAGCTTACGGAACACATGTTCTAACGAAGTAACTTTTGTGCCCCCGGTACCCAACTCACTAAAGAAAAAGAAAATAGCTATTCACTATGAATTTAATGAATTATACATATTTATCACATACAACAGATTGAATATAATCAGTGAACGAAAAAAGAATTTACCAAATCTTCTTAACAGGTTGACTGACATGAGCATCATATGTGGTACTCACCTTATTTTTCTGTGGGGCCATGAGCACCATATATGATGCTCATGCTTGATATCACGAATTACTAACCTATTTAGGTTCTTGAGCATCATATATGATGCTCATTGTCACAAATTACTGTGAGATCATGAGCATGACATATGGTGCTCTTCTCCCATTGGTACATTTTCGGGAGAAGCAAAATATCGCGACAAAAATGTGACATGACTTTCCATAATTCAGCCAAAGGTAAGAAGAAATTTGTGGCCTTCTGGGTCCAGTACCCTAAAATCACCTTGGCAGTCAACCTGTTAAAGTCCTGAAGTGGTTCATTTACTATTTACACCATAGAGGTCCTGAAGTGGAATTACAAAAAATGTTTAAATAAAACACTAACATTTTATTTCTTGGTTTGCATTTGTTTCAACATCTTGTTGCACTGAAGATTGATTGAACCAAATTCCTTTTCGGAAAAATAATACATTCTTCCGAATGCTTTTGTGACTGGGGGGTTACACATGAAATTATGTTACTCATAGAAATCCAACAAACGTCATCTTTTGGGGGCCAGTGAAAAGATGGAGCAGGCCCATGGGGATTCATAATTTTATCTTTAACGTCACCTTCATCTTCATGTTTTGACAAAACTAATCCAAAATACCACCGGTCATCATAAAGGCATGCAATGTAATTGTGCACACCCACATCAGGCAATGATTTTCTCCATCACCGAATGATTTTCTCCGGAAAAGTTGAATATTGTGCAAAAGTTGTCATCTAAAATTACTCGTTTTGTTGCATTGGAGTCTTCAGATTTGGGCTCAAAGTGATGAAAACTACGTATTCCAGGTACTGTCCTGGCTTGAGTGAAACGCCCTTCTAAGTTTTTTCGTGCCTCTATCAATGTTTCTTTTCTAATCATTGTGAACTTTATATTTTTTATATTGTCCTTGCAAAAATAAAAAAATCGGAATTATCAATAGCATTACCAGAAGTTTGTTGGAGACTTGCTTTTGTTATGATGCGCTTGACAGTGCCACCTATACCGTCACAAGGAGACTTCCCATGGCTGGTGGCAAAAAAAAAAAAAAACACCATGTAGCTTTTAATCCAAAATCTTTTTCATGAAGGCACAGATTGAGAAAGTTCTTACAGTTTTTATACTGTGCGGCACATCCGTCACTAAAATAAGTCACTTTTTTACTTCTGGAAAACTTTTTTTCAAGTATTTAATAACAACCTTTTGCGTTTCATAAACAAATGTTACATCATGCTCTAAGTCATCAGACACTATGCACAAATTGGAAACTGTTAGGTCTTCATTGTTGACATCACGTGTGTAGATCACAACTGTATGGAGAGAGCAGCTATTGCTAGTTCAATGATATCCTTGGGCTTCATTTTGTAAAACAAGAGAATAGTTCTCACTGAAATCAATAAGAACAACGGCATTATCTACTTTCACATTCCTTTTGATTTCTTTCAAATACCTGGCCTGAGACTTTGTAATGAATGAGTGAGGTATAAATTTTTCTAGTCCTTCAATTAATATATCCAGATATTCTAATGTTACAGTAAACTGCACCTGTTGAGTACGATCAGTAGATATACAAGAATAATATGTCATTTCATCATTAGGATCCCACTCTTCGAATTTCTCCATAATAAAGGATTTTACATTGTCACTTGAAGGGCAATTGAAGCAGTGTCACAACGTACAGTCTCTGTTGTCTCTTGAACATACTAACTTGTCTATAAGTTCTTTGTAATTTTCTTCAATTGAGCAAGCATGAAGCAATAGTGAAACATTTTGATGTATGGTACAGTCACAAACAAAGTGTGTACCAGCAGTACCTGCTAAGACACCATTGGTCGAAGCATGCAGAACTTGGACAGTCCAATTTTAATATCTGGGTGGTCAAGCTTGAAAGCAGAGTACAACTCATTCAAATTTCCTAACAGCACTTTTTGCATGTACTGATTTTTGGAAATGCTTACTTTATCTTTAGCACCTGGCATGATTCTAGCGTATTCACTACTTTGGTAAAAGCTTTTGACAAGCTCAATCACATTTTGATTCAGTGGATGTCCTTTTCCTGGCTCAGGCAATGCCATTATACCCTTCTCTTTAAGAAGATCCTTTGCTTTACGTGCAGTATACTCACTCACATTAAATTCTTCACTTATTTGTTTTCTACTTCATGAAGCAGTAACTAGGGTTAAAATATGTATTTTCTCTCTTTGTGAAGTGGTAGCATTAAGCTTTTCTTTCATTAGTAGTATTAGCCTGTCCATATTTTTTTATTTTCTGTTCATTTTCTTTCGTCAACTCAAGGCGTGGGGACTGATGTGCTAAGGTAAATTCTGTTTTTAATACCTTGCTTTCTTTTGATTTCAGTGTACTAGTTACAGATTCAAGCTTTCTCTTTGCATAGCTTGATTTGGTATGCGGTGCTATGCCATGCAATTTAAATGGGGGATTCGCCTAATTTTTTAATAGATAAATTTAATTCTTCCAATGTCTGTTCCGTGGAAATAGATTGTTCTAAGCTACTTATCTCTTCATAATCACTAATCACTTCAATTTCACTTGCATCATGCAACAGTGTATCATTTTTGTCAACTTTCTGTCTACAATTATCACATATCTTCTGTCCAGGAACTGATTTTACACATTTTTGTAAACTGTTAATTTTTTGGGAGTAATCCAAAGTTATTACTCTTAAAGGTTTTGATATTTTTTTCTTGTGAGATTGAAATGGGTCTATACAGAATTTTTGGTAGCTCTCAAACTTGTTTAAAAAAATACTTTATGATGCTCGCAGACAGTAATTAATTGTTCTAAACTCACCCCCCTTCTGAGACTTAAGATATTAATTTCTGATTGTCCCAACAATGTAATACTGACAAGATTTGTTTGTTGTGCATAACCAGTGATGCCCACCCCCCTTATGTCCATGACGCACCCCCCAATTGTCTATCCGTAGGTGTTCTTCCATGAAAAAAATCCTTTCGATTAATTTTTACATTCCCTTATACATATTTATATAGATTTTTAACCCCCCCCAAATATTTCAATGACGCAGTTTGCGTCATAGCTCCCCTTTGTGGGCACCCCTGGTATAACTCATTTTATGGCATTCAGTTCCATTTACTTTTCCAACACTACACTGTTCTGGTTTGTTTGCAGACATTTTAAGAAAAAAACATCACACACTCAACACTAAAACAATAAAGTGAAATGTTGACAAAAAAAAAACACTTTAAAGAACTAATCTGATTTTCACGAAGCTTTGCACCTCTTGTAAACAATGCAGACTACAGTGCACAAATGTTGCCAACTAATTAAACAAAAATGTTATATGCAATTTTGTGCTAAGAAATGAATAAACAAACTAAAGGGGAAAACAATGAGATTAAAAATAAAATGGCATGGGCTTGTGATAAGAGAATCAGGAACCATTTTCTCCCCTTTGCAGTGGCGTACGCACTGCTCTCCTGAATCTTTGAACTACTATATAAACGCATACACGCATCAGGAGGAAGAAGGGCAGAACGTTGAATTTCTTTTACCAGTGTAAATTACAGCTAAAACTTACTATCCCCACTCCTAACGTTTCCTGTAACTGTCCTGTAACTGACAATCTACCTAAAATGTTAGGATTCAGAGGTACTATTACATGATGACTTAGTGTTTCTACTAGCAGATCTATGGTTGGATGGATGGATTAAAGTTTATAATCCCCTTCAACAACAAGGTTCTATAAGATTTGGACCTACAGCCGAACGAGTGATCCGAACTACATGAACTTCCTCCGGAAATCGAACGCGGGTCTCCCGCCCGACGACGAGTACGCGGATCATATAACCACAAAGGAGTTAATTATCAGATCTAGAAACATGTGCAGTTGTACTCACGACTTCTATTCAAAATTGAGCTCCTGGGGGGGCCGCGGTGGCTCAGTGGTAGAGCGTTCACCTCTGGCACATGGGGTTCCTGGTTCGATCCCAGTTCGCGCCAAGCGAACCTTGTGGTAGACAAACATCGTGTGCGTGGGTTTCCTCTGGGTCCTTCAGGTTCCTCCCACTTTCTTCATTCCAACATTTCATTCATGTTTTCATCATCACCGTCTCCTTTAGCCTAGCCTGCATAATCGTGGGACGTAAAACTCGAAAAATTTCATTTCATATCATTTCAAAATTGAACTCCTTGTACGTTTCCATTATAGGCGAGCGTTTGGAACAAGCAATTGTTCATTCTGCAAGAACTTGAAAACTACTGAGTTTACTTATTTATTGAATAGAGAATTTATTATTTTATTTCCTTTGTTATATGTAATAAAATACCTATAAAATATATTTTGAATCCTCGTGACCAAGGGCGCCCATCAGGAGGGGCAAGGTGGGGCGCTCGCCCCCCAAAGAGAAAATTCTACTTGGGAATATCGAAAACCTAATAGAATTTTTACATTAGTTACATAAAAATTTGAAACTATATTTGAAACGTTGCTTATACTTGCCCCCCCTTAGAAACCACAACATGAGCGCCCTTGCTCGTGACTTATCCTTTCATTTTATATCTAACAGAAAAGTTACGCCATAAACTAATATCAGTCATGAGAGTATGAAAAGACTATCGATATCTTATTCAACAAATTCCAAGAAACTTTTTAGATTCTACATAGGAATAAAGACACATTATTTAACATGCACATAGTACCTCCTCTTAATTTCACTGCAGTCAGAAAAAAATAAGACTCAAAAGTTATGAACATTCCTATCCAATATTACAAAAATTCTTAAATGTTGAAGATTTCTTTGTACATTATTTCATTTTTGGCACCGAATATTCGGTTTTTGCATCTTTTAAATGGTCATTTATTCTGATCGCATTTTAAAAAGGAGATATACAAATTATAACTGAAAAAATTAGCCTCATATTACTTCGTAGTGAATCACGAAAACAGGTTTTATCCTCTTTAACTTCTCTCTATCCCCCCTCACTCTCTCTCTCTCTCTCTTTTTTTTAATTGACTATTTCCTCATCTCTAATGAAAGGTCAAACAAAGATCTGAAATACTATAAGGAACTTATTATCTTCAATAAGAACAGCGAGTTCACTTGATTTCTCTTTTTCATTTTCTTAGCCCATTTTCATGAAATGACACAACTGTTTGACAACCTTTCTTTGTGAAAAACTAAAAAATAACTATGAGTTAGCAACATTGAAAATGAGACTAATAACAGTTTATTCTTCCATGAGTAAATAGTACACAACAAATACAATGTATTATGGTAATTCATGTATTGTTAACGCACAGTAAGAACATTTAGGTTTCGACTCAAAGTATGTTTCTATATGGGATCGAAATCTTGAAACCAAAATCGAATTTGTAAGGAAAAACTGTTACAACAAATGGCAAAACACAAGAAGTGCGCGCCACAATTTAAAGATGTCGCCCAAGGAAGCCAGCAGGTTACGTGCTGCTCCGAGTTATTCTGTTAAACATAAACAAGGCAAACCCGTAAGTGCAGAAGAAAAGCAAATACTTTATCAACCGATATCAACGTTGTTCAATTCACTTGAAGAAAATTAAGACTTATAATAGCTAATTTTCATGTTCTCATAGAATATTTATTTACTTACTTTGTAGTACTGAAGTTAGTATTTGTACATTCGCATGCTAAGAAAGCACATTAATAAATTGAACTAAACGGGGAAAAGTACCATCTGTTTTTCATAGGTATGCTTAATGATTTAGGTAGGGGAAACCATACAGTTATTGGCACTTTAAGGATTTGTTTTCATTCATATCATTATAACAGACTCATTTCATAACATATACTGGCGATTTTTTAATATATACTTTCTGGGAATCTCTAATTGAATAGTATGTTGAGAAATTACAATACAAATGTAAAGTTTGGCAATAAAAATATAGGGGAAACCATATAGTCGTTGGCACTCTGACAATTATTGGCACTTTCCTTAGTTTTTTCTCTTCACTAAGGAAAAATGAATACGTGTTGGTAAAAATTTCCTGCAGCTGGCAGCTCTGATCCTCTCTGCCCGCGTTCCCTTTGTTTGTTTTGCCTAGTCAGCCGGCCACTCTATCGGTACTTGTCAACCGATGGCATTTGCGTGTTAGCAACAGGCATCCACCGTAGAGTCATAGTACATAGGCCCCTGTAACACGCCTTGCCGGATGCCAGGCTGAATTTTGGGCGGAAAGTACCCAAAATGGCGGAAACAAAATGGCGGACTCCAAATTCTTATCCTACACAAGAACTTCCTTATTTTGCGGTAGATCTTCAATATTTTGACACCAAACCTAGGGTTTTCGGGGGCGAGCTATTCGCTCATACCACTGGTTCCTCTCTGTAGGTTTTCAAAATGGCGGAAAACAAGATGGTGGACGCGATACATGTAAAACAATCATTTCTCTTTAATGTATTTTTAATATTGTCATGTGAAATATCACCTTTTATACGCAGGAAGCTTGTTTCTACAAACTATATTTAATTCTGAATATCTTTAAAATGGCGGAAAACAAGATGGTTGAATCGTAATGTTTATGCATAAAGAGCCGTCTTAAGTTTTATAGTCTAACATGTTTCAAAACTTCCGATTTTCTAGATTGTACATTTCTCTTCATTTTTATTTTATCGTAAGATTCCAAAGAATTGAATTAGACGGAGGCATCCACCGTAGAGCCATGATACTTAGGTCCCTGTAACATATCTTGCCGGATGCCAGGCTGAATTTTGACGGGAACACAAATCAAAACGGCTTACAAGACATTCGTAATCTGCAGGGAAATGCCCTATTTACCAGCGTATTTTTCAATATTTTGTATTGGAGTCAATTCTTAAGTTTAACAAATTTGTTACACTCTAAGAGTTTTCAAAAATGTTGAGGAACAGAATGGCGGGCATAGAATTCTACTATTTGTTTTCCGATCGACTTTCTATAGTATTAAACGAGGTTTCGCGGTGCTTCAAGAATCGAATGTAATTCCAAGTGTTTCAAAGTGGGGTGAGATATCTTCCATCGTTAAATACTTTCTCTCTTTCACCCAAACACACTCATTATATTAAACCTTAAACCTTATATTAAAATTATGGATTAAGAGGAGACACAGCGTTTTTACACACAAGGTTTTAAATCAAATTATGCACTTTTGTTTAAATTTGTCAAAGCAGTAACATTCTCGGATGACTCTTATACAGTTTGGTAATATCAGAACAATATTGACTAAAGTATAGAAACAAGAACAATTTTTGTAGAAATTTTATGTCCACTTACCACTTCATGTTATCACAACAGACAATTGTCTTAGATGCAATACAATGTGAAACAAATTTCCTTGTTCGTATTAATCCTTGCCCGTTGGATTAAGGCAACCAATACCATTGCACCCGCATGTAGGCAAGCATAGTTGTGGTGGGGTTGAACGCCTGCATTTACAAGACGGCAGATGACACTTTTTCTTACATCCGCATGAAACCAGAACTACGCATACCTGAGGGACTGCTGATTTAGTTGTCCAGACAACCTTGAGATTAGAATCATCCTTTTTCCATCCTCCAGTTTCCTCGGGATTCTCAATGTCCATGATGGCAGTATTTGCTTGCAACCATATTTTAGCCTGATAGTTTGACCGAATGAAATGAAGTTTAAGACCTGCACCTTTTGTAGGTGGAAGATGTTCCAACTGTTTTTTGCCTTCAAGAAACTGTTCGTATCGAACACGGTCGATACCTCCAAATGGATCGGATGCAGAGTAAAGTCTGCAGACGAATTCCTCCACGCCTTCCACTGATCCATCACGTCCGACACCTTCTAGGAGATGTGGGTACTGAATGAATATTTTCCAGGAGCTCTTTTTTCCATGGCCGGTAAAGGATGACGTCGTATCGCAGCCCGTTACTGAATGAAAACCCACCAGATTTTTCCTCACAGTCTTGTTCAGATTCGCAGAAATAGCATTGATATTGAAGAATTTTCGATCTCTGGATGTTCCTCCCGCCATCCAAACCTTCTTGGAGGATTCACCGAAGAAATGAATTAACATAACTAATACATCAGTGTCCCTGCTCATCACTATCACCTGTTCAATTTCACTATCGCGAATAGCTTCTTGTGCATGCAGTATCATTAGTGTGTCTGCTTCCTCGTGATTAGACACCAGATGCCTTAGTTCCCCTTTCAAATTTGAGATAATTTTATCAGGAGAAGCACAAGTTATCAATTCGCAGCTTTCTGGCAAGTGTTGACATGCTAGTTGAAGTAATTGGTTTGCAAGAAAGGATGCAAGGTCAGTCTTGTTGCTGTTGAGACCAATATACTGATCCCATGAAACTGGAAGTGGAGTGTTCCCATCGCCAATGATTTTTCTTATAAGTCTTTTTCTTTTATCATCTCTTTTCCTTCTAGTGAGATTCTTAATCGAGAATGGTCGGTAACTGTCAAACGTTATTACAATTCTTTTAACCTCTGGAGATACGTACGAGAAAACTATAGCTGAAATTTTCTCTCCATAATCGTTGAATGTCTTGCAGTCTGAAGGTTTGCCAACACAATGCATCAAAGCATGACCATCTATGATTAAACAAGTAGAAATATCAGAAACTGGTGTTGTGGCTGAAATGTTTATTGTTAGTATGTCTATCAAAGTCGACTTGGTGGTGAAGTTCATCGATCCATCGTTCTTTGCCAAGGAAAGTGGAACGGGTGATAGTTCATATGAAAGGATATCCTCCAGTTGCACTTCCCGTCCTGCTTGTTGTGCACAGAATAAACGTTGTATAAGCTGTCTGTCAAACTTTATTGATTTCTTTTCATTTTGTGGAGTAGTAACAACTACTTTGTACAGTGATGCAAATGTCAGAGAATTCTGTCTCTTTATAGTCGAAAAGAATGGCACTGTTTGTTTTATTAACCTCTCTGTCAAGAATGTTTTCACCAGATTTTCTCCTCGCTGTTTTGCAGACAGGAGATGTTCCTGAACTTCAGGTGATGCTGTGTCATTTGTCGATAAACTAACCAGCATTTGTGGGTCAATTACATTTTCTTCATCTGCACGCTCCGGGGGATGCGGAACATTCTTACACATGGAGAACATGTTAAATCTCTTAAACTGTTCAACTATACTTTGAACATCTTCCTCATCGCGGTGTAATCTTGAGACTTGAGAGTCTTTGCGCGTTGTGATAGCATCATCAACTTCAATACCAAACATTTCCCTTGTTTCGTCCGAAATGCGAGATCTTTCAGTCCAGGTTATGCAAAACCTATCTCTTGCTGTGTCAGTTCGTGTGATACCAATGACACCGTTTGCTAATTTACATAATTTGTTAATCCATTCGGTAGCTTAGTCAAACGGTACTTGATTGAAAGCATTTTTTGTCCGTTTGGCGACAAAATTGCCTTTGAGGAATTCATGGTATACTTCCGGAAATGTTTGATCTAGTGTTTTCAACTGAGCCAAATAAATTGGAGCCCATCTGGCATAATGAGTATGGTCATATACACTTAGCCATGGCACAATTTCTTCTAGTGCCTCAACTTGTAGCTTCCAGTTACCCTCTCGATGAGCCCTAATGAAGTCAAGAAGAATCTCTACTAGTTGCATGTAGGTGTTCCAGAATTCGAAATTTGGATCAGACTTAAACCCATCATCAAATTCCTTCAGATAGCGAGGAATTTCCATCTCATTTAGCCTATGATTAAGATCTATAACCTTTTCGCGAATAATATCACTCTCCATCTTAGTTTTCATGTGGAACAATTTCTGAACTGAAGTAGCTAGGTCTTTGATGCTTTTATCATCTTCAAGCAGGTTATGCAAAAGTAACCACTCAACGAAGTAACCCCATTTGACTCGAAAAAGAGCTTCGTATGTCAGCAGATGTGACCTCACAGCTCTGTAGTATTCTCTGCCTTCCATTACAGAAGGCATTGAATTCTGAGCCAGTAGGCCGGCTTCGAGCCAAATGTCCTCCAATCCCGAACTTTCACAGTGTTGGCCAATTGCTCGCAGAAAGTTGAACATTATATGCAGAGGCCCCATGAGCATTAACATATCTTTAAACTTGTCAGGCATCTTCCAAATAAGTTCCATGGCTCTGCTGTACAAGGGCAAGTCAGCTACTATAACTGTGTACTTTTGACCAAGTTTCTGTGAAATAGCCTGAAAGCGATTGAGAACTGTAAATACTGTGTCATTATCATCAGATGGAGCTTGAAGGATGGGCATCATACCAACAGACGTTATTTCGGAATCGCTTGCATCGCACGTTTCGTTAAACCCAGCCCATAGAGGTACATACTGGATATCAAGTTTATATAATTTTGAAATAAGCCAAGTTAAATCTATTGACCGTACCTTACTTCTACAAGTGTGATCACCAAATAAACTTTCAACGTCAGGCATAGCTGTGAGAAGAGGCTTTGGTCTACTTTTGATATTACTTGTCGTTTTATCAAGTTCGTGAATTTTTCGAAGTAGCCGGACCGAAGGTGTTTTGTCTCTGGTAATGTTTTTATCATCTGTTGACTTTATTAAAGTTACACCACGTTGCCAGAGGACCATTTGCGTGCAGTGAAACGTATTCTTACCATCAATCGTTTCCTCCAGTACATCTATGTTGTCAAAAGATCCAACAATAAGCCGTCCTGGTGCATATTCCTTGATACCTTGTGGAATGTAGATGTTGCCATTGCTTTCAAATTTTTCCAAAATTTCATTTGCAATGGAGCTATCAATTCGACGAATAGTATCAATGCCTACAACATGTCCTGCCGAATGAAATAAGTCAACCAGCTTTTCGGACCGCGTAGCTTGATGCAGAGTTAAGCCTAGTCCTATATGTTTCGGTGTTAGTTCCCTGTCGTTGGATGCAACAAAAACTATGTCCTGGCAGATGGATAGAACTTTTCTTTGCATGTTATGATTGCCTTCTTCATGTTCTTCCAACTCTAAAACACTTGTCCCACCGAAAACAACACTCAAAAACAAATGAAGGCTCTTTGGAATAACTTTTGCTGCAGAATCTATGTTTATTCCATTCCATCCTGCGTCATGGCCTGGCATTTTGTTCAACTCTGCTCGAATACCCAAAGCAACATGCACTAACTCTTGTAACTCTGAAGGTTGGCTCATTGGAACGAAACACGCAGAATCTTCAGAATTCTCAACTGACTGGGCAATAGCAACAGACTTTAATTTACTTGGGTAAAGAAGTGCATGCGAGTTTGGGTCAAGAGGTCTGACTATGCTTCCAGCCGAACGAATTCTTTTCTGTACATCTTCATAGAAAGTGTATCTGCGAGAACAGTATTTAGGAGGTATTACAATCCTGGATGCCTGGCATAATGATGCATAGGTCTGCCATACGTCATTCAGACTATAAACCTTCCCTTCCGACAAACCCTTTATAAGAAAAGCACATATTTCGTCAAACGTTTTCCTCCTGATTTGAGCTGGAAACTTGTCTTTGAAATTGTACCCAGCAAGAGATATGGTATTTTCCTTCTTTGGCGATTAAGTCAGATCCAAGAGATCCAACGCGAACTCTCATAACAGTGTCAGATTGTGATAGAGCAATGACTTTTTCTGACATTTCCAGTGTTGAAACATTATAGAGTTTAGTACTACTTTTCTTCTGTTTCTTACTTCCTTTCTTGTCATACACTTCATCTTCGTTCTTTCTTAACTGACAAAACATACAGAGTTTCCAGTCTATGGTTGTAGTTGGTATACTACGAGTGACTCTTATTCCCGAAGACTCACTCGCGTCGGCCAATTGTCCTTCTCCACTACATGTTCGTTCCTTTCGCAACCGAGAGATATGACTTTCGCTTGTGAACTGTGAGTAGCAACTTTTATGCCACTTCCAGTCAGTTTGTTCCCATTCTTCATCTGTGAATCCTACTATTTCTCTGAGGACTTCGGGGTAAGATGTATCTCTTAACGCAGTTCGCTCACGAGCAACAAAACGAACTCTTTTCTTCCCCTGATCTGATGGGGATCTCAGGCCGGCAGTACTCTTCTTACAAAAGAGGCATATATGCCCTGACGTGTTTGTCGTAAGCACAGCTACAGGAACTAATTCCATTTTCACTACCTCGAGTATAACCTCAATGTGTACAATATACTATAATATGCAGTACAAATTACATGAAGAAGTTACCCAAATATATTCCAACAGTTACATATGATATTCGGGAGTGCTCTTTCTTTTAACAAAACTCTATTTTTTGCTTAAACAAATAAAGCATATATGAATGAATTCTAAATGATCATATTTAGTCGAGAAAAATCAGATCACTTTGATGACATATAAGCAAAACATATCAATTTACAGGCTATATATTTTTTTAAGCGAATACAGTGACATCGGCTGAGCAAATAAAATAATAACTCTTGATCGTCGAAAAGTGGCATTTTAATAAGAATTGTATTTCTAAATTAATTAAGTTATATTAATTAATATATTTACTAATTACATAGGTATTATTAATTATAAAGGACAAAAACTCCAACTATGTTCAGGATCGGATTAACGCCAGAGAACTTATAGAGTCCGTCTTCTTCTAGTATAGGGGTCCCATACGAGCTATGGGTATTACTTTATTATTATTATTATTATTATTATTATTATTATTATTATTATTATTATTATTATTATTATTATTCAACCATCTTGTTTTCCGCCATTTTAAAAATATTCAGAATTAAATAGTTTGTAGAAACAAGCTTCCTGCATATAAAAGGTGATATTTCACATGACAATATTAAAAATACATTAAAGAGAAATAATGATTGTTTTAATGTATCGCGTCCACCATCTTGTTTTCCGCCATTTTGAAAACCTACAGAGAGGAACTAGTGGTATGAGCGAATAGTTCGCCCCCGAAAACCCTAGGTTTGGTGTCAAAATATTGAAGATCCACCGCAAAATAAGGAAGTTCTTGTTTAGGATAAGAATTTGGAGTCCGCCATTTTGTTTCCGCCATTTTGGGTACTTTCCCCCCAAAATTCAGCCTGGCATCCGGCAAGGCGTGTTACAGGGGCCTATGTACTATGACTCTACGGTGGATGCCTGTTGCTAACACGCAAATGCCATCGGTTCGTTTTCTATTGACATTTCCGGGGCTTGGCCGGCTGACTAGCCGGGAACCTTTCAGTTGGAGGCAAACTCTAGTCGACAGTGGAAGCTATTTGGATTTTTCAATTTTGCAGGTAATTCTTATACTTTTTGTTAAGGATATCAATCAGCTTAAGAGAAATGTAATTAGTTTACTATTGTTTAAAATGTTTTAATATTTTTTGCACGAGAGGAATTGGGTCTACTAATCATTCCAATGGTACATTTTCAACCGATTTGTTTGTCCTTCGAGTGAATGCATGGGGTGCCAATAACTGTACGAATGAAAATATAAAATGTCAGTTATTGGCACTAAAGTGCCAATCACTGTCTCTGATGCTGAAGAATAAAATAGCTTGAAAACTGTCCTATAATGCTTTCCATCTCTACATATATTCTGGGTCAAAATTTTGGTTTCCTATTCTAATAAGTAACAGTTGTTGGCACAGTGCCAAGAACTGTATAAATGACAATGCCAATGACTGTAGGGATTTGCACCAGAATAGGTTCTGGTAATGAAATATGTCTAATATGCCTATTAAAATTATTTGTTCTTGTAGTCTAGTCCAGGGGCGGACTGGCAAAGTTTGGCCCACCCGGCTGAGTTACAGAGTTAGCCCACCATCAAAATTTATTATAATAGTTTGAACGTTGAGTTACAGCAAGAAAATATTTTTCAAAACTCAGCTAGTCGGCCATGAAATGCGCGTGGTCAGACACAAGAATAGTTATTAACAATGGCGAGCTAGCCTAAGTCAATGTGAATAACGGTGTAAAGAAACTCCGGTAAAGAAAAGTCTGCTGTGAGATTCAAAACGTTAGTCCCAAACGTCTGGACGGTTATGGACATTGTTGGTGTTAGCAACATGGGCATTTAGTTTCTACTTTTTTTTAAATGGTAGGGCCTAGATCAATGTCAAACTTAAATTATTTCATATAAAATTAATTACAAAACGTTTTCTTATTGTTGCAGAAATCGGCACACAATGCCAAAGATTGGAAGAAAAAGATATGCACTATAACAGAGAAGTGCTTCGCTTGAAGCAATATCAAAAGGTGTAGGAATAAAGACAGCATCGAAGCAGTATGGCGTTCCTCGGTCTACATTACAAATCCATCTGAGAAATCAAGATGTGAAATCATTTTCCGGACCACGACCCATTTTAGAATAGGAAGAACCATTGTTGGTGGAATTGTTAATAAAATGTGCTGAAAAGAGTTTTCCCAGAAAGAAACAGGATATTCTTAAAAGTGTTCAGGACTTTCTCGTGAAACATCCTCGTCCTAATCCGTTTCCAAATAACATGCCGGGAGATGAATGGTATAAATCGTTCTTTCAAAGAAATCGTAAGGTTGCGGAAAGAACGTGCGAATCTGTTGCAAGTGCGAGTGCTTGTGTAACAGAAAACGACGTAAGATCATGGTTTCATAATATACAGAAGTATTTTGAAGCCAACAACCTTACAGATGTTCTGCAGGATGCAACACGTGTTTACAATGGTGATGATACTAACTTTTAGCTTTGCCCGAAAACTGGAAAGGTGTTAGCGGAAAAAAGAAGTAAGTAACGTGTACGATGTAGACACGCGAAAATGCAAAGGAGTCTTTAACAGTTATGTATACTTTCAGTGCTGCAGGTGACGTAACACCCCCAATGATAATTTTCCCTTATGTTCGTGGGCCTAATGATGTGGCTCTATCTGTCCCTACAGGATAGGGCAGCGTTTCCCAACCTTTTTCAACTTGCGGCACACTACGGGTGTAACTCAAATTCTCGCGGCACACTACGGGTGTAACTTAAATTCTCGCTGCACACTCATAGATATTATTATTATTATTATTATTATTAGTAGTAGTAGTAGTAGTAGTAAATAGAAAATACCGTCGTAATTTTTTCTGTGATTACTGACCACCTTCTCACAGAGAAAAAAGCTCGATCACTGGTTTTCCCCCATCGTAAATCATTATACTTATTTTTCATTCTAATTCAAAAATAGAAAACAATTCCAATGAAATATACGACTCAGGCTTTTAAAAATAAACTTACTTTTTGAAGACTGTATCCAACCTTTAACTCCAAGATCACTTAATAACAAACGAACAAACAAATCACTTATGCTCTTAAAACAGATGGAGGTAATTTGTATGAGTGTTTGTTTTGTCGAAAGGGTAGAATGAGATTTTAAAATTTCAAGTTACGAAATAACCTGTAACAATAAAGAAGCAATAATGGTCATAACAATGATAAATACTTTTTTGAACATTAAAAATGTACAGACAAGTAACACAGTGTGAAACCTATAATTTATTAACATGGTTAATATACGCCACAATTTTTAAATATTAATAAAATTCTGTTTTCGAAATATAGTCTGTGTAGTAGTAATGTATGTATATACATTAATATATTACAATTACAGTATTTTTTTTCCATTGTAGAGGTTCATAGTAATGTGAAATAAAAATACACATTTTTCCTGTCTTGTAATTTGGTTGCTATATAATTAATAATTTTGTTTTCATTTCCTCGCGGCACACCAGCGGCCCATTCGCGGCACACCGGTTGGGGAACGCTGGGATAGGGTATCGGCCGCAGTGAGAAGGGGTGGATGAAAGCCGAAGTATTTTATGGATAGATAGGTAATGTGTTGTATCCGTAATTAAAATCGAAAAATGTCAAGTTCCCGATTATATATTTTGTGGACAGTCATAAAACTCATCTTACTTACCAACTTAGCGAACTTTGCTGCAAGCTTCAAATTGAACTCATTGCTCTGTACCCCAATTCTACAAGAATATTGCAACCTGCTGACGTTGCCGTATTTACACCATTGAAGTATGGGTGGAAGCAAATGGTACGAGAGTGGCAACTTTATAATCAATTGCAGTCTCTGACGGAAGCTGAATTTGCTCCTCTGTTGAAACAAGCAGTAGACACATTTCGGCATCTATTATACAAAATGGATTTAGGGCATGCGGTTTACACCCATTTGATCCTAACGACATAGATTACACTAAATGCGTTGCAAAACCAATACAAACAGTTCAAGAAATACGCGGTGGTAATGAGCAAACTAAGGATGTAGTATTAACCAGAACCGAGTTTGAAAGTATAGTAGGAACTGATGTAATGAGAAGACTAAAGGAAGTTGACAATGAGCAAGTCCTTGTAAATAAGAACGAAGAATTCCATGTACTGTATCGCTTATTTCAACATTTTACAGATAATAGTAGGCCTAAGTCTTCGGTAGAGAGATGTGTTAATCTTCAGTTGGGGCAGACGAACAATCAGCAAGATTCACTCACCTGTATCATCTGCATGTATCCAACTCAATGATTTCAACCACTCAGATACTGCTAGTGATGCTCATACTCTTTGTGAAGTAAACCCTAGTACACCTATCAATGGCAGTACTACAGATGCAAATGCTTTACAAAAAGGTTCCGGCCAACTCCAAAAAAGTTAAAGACCGAACACCCGTTGCTGCAAGATGTTTTAATATGACCAGAAACTCCTAAGAGAAAGGGGAAACGAAATGTAGAAAGACTGCCGTTTATAATAACGTCTCATAAATATCAAGCTATTTTGCACGACAAAAATGAAGAAGCAATTAGCTGAACAAGAAAATGATCAGAAAGCAAACAAGGAAGATGTCTGAGAGAAAGGAACAAGAGTTAAAACGCAGAGGAAAAGCATCTGCAAAGAAATCAAAGCATGAGGTCTATCTCGATTGTTCAACGGAGATAAGCGGTCCTTCAACTTCTAACCTCGAAAAAGACAAAGGACTGACTGAATCATTACAAAGTGGAACGCTCACAAGGATGCTGAACTTTGATTCGTCATCAGCTGCGAGAAGCAACGTAATATCCTTCAAACACTGTTTTCAACTATTCTTTTCGGGAAGGATGGATCTTGAATGCGAGTTGTGCCACAGCAAGTATCACAGTCATTGCATTCCATAGTACCATAAGGAACACATACCAGAAGACATAGAAGATGGAGTTGTGTGTCACGGATGCTACGTTCTACTGGATGACAGTGAATGTGGTCTCAGATGAGGACGAGATTAATGAAACGGATTGACATAAATCATTGAAACATACAATTTTGTTTGTGCATTTCTCGTTTATTTAATTTTAAAAATATGTTGTGCATTCCCCGATTTCAATTTGTGTTTACTTCATAATGTTCAAGGTCTAAAATGTCTATTTCTTGTCTATTAATACATATAATAATTGATATTACTTCCAGTCAGGCCTACAAGCCTTATTTCTGTCAATCGTATCTTCTACTGTATGCTTTATAATGGTGCCAATAACTGTCTTCATTGGGTGCCAATAACTGTTTTTTGAGTGCCAATAACTGTAAGATCATTGTCACATTACAAAATAGGGGAAACCATACAGTTATTGGCACTTTAAGGATTTGTTTTCATTCATATCATTATAACAGACTCATTTCATAACATATACTGGCGATTTTTTAATATATACTTTCTGGGAATCTCTAATTGAATAGTATGTTGAGAAATTACAATACAAATGTAAAGTTTGGCAATAAAAATATATTTTGTAATGTGACAATGATCTTACAGTTATTGGCACTCAAAAAACAGTTATTGGCACCCAATGAAGACAGTTATTGGCACCATTATAAAGCATACAGTAGAAGATACGATTGACAGAAATAAGGCTTGTAGGCCTGACTGGAAGTAATATCAATTATTATATGTATTAATAGACAAGAAATAGACATTTTAGACCTTGAACATTATGAAGTAAACACAAATTGAAATCGGGGAATGCACAACATATTTTTAAAATTAAATAAACGAGAAATGCACAAACAAAATTGTATGTTTCAATGATTTATGTCAATCCGTTTCATTAATCTCGTCCTCATCTGAGACCACATTCACTGTCATCCAGTAGAACGTAGCATCCGTGACACACAACTCCATCTTCTATGTCTTCTGGTATGTGTTCCTTATGGTACTATGGAATGCAATGACTGTGATACTTGCTGTGGCACAACTCGCATTCAAGATCCATCCTTCCCGAAAAGAATAGTTGAAAACAGTGTTTGAAGGATATTACGTTGCTTCTCGCAGCTGATGACGAATCAAAGTTCAGCATCCTTGTGAGCGTTCCACTTTGTAATGATTCAGTCAGTCCTTTGTCTTTTTCGAGGTTAGAAGTTGAAGGACCGCTTATCTCCGTTGAACAATCGAGATAGACCTCATGCTTTGATTTCTTTGCAGATGCTTTTCCTCTGCGTTTTAACTCTTGTTCCTTTCTCTCAGACATCTTCCTTGTTTGCTTTCTGATCATTTTCTTGTTCAGCTAATTGCTTCTTCATTTTTGTCGTGCAAAATAGCTTGATATTTATGAGACGTTATTATAAACGGCAGTCTTTCTACATTTCGTTTCCCCTTTCTCTTAGGAGTTTCTGGTCATATTAAAACATCTTGCAGCAACGGGTGTTCGGTCTTTAACTTTTTTGGAGTTGGCCGGAACCTTTTTGTAAAGCATTTGCATCTGTAGTACTGCCATTGATAGGTGTACTAGGGTTTACTTCACAAAGAGTATGAGCATCACTAGCAGTATCTGAGTGGTTGAAATCATTGAGTTGGATACATGCAGATGATACAGGTGAGTGAATCTTGCTGATTGTTCGTCTGCCCCAACTGAAGATTAACACATCTCTCTACCGAAGACTTAGGCCTACTATTATCTGTAAAATGTTGAAATAAGCGATACAGTACATGGAATTCTTCGTTCTTATTTACAAGGACTTGCTCATTGTCAACTTCCTTTAGTCTTCTCATTACATCAGTTCCTACTATACTTTCAAACTCGGTTCTGGTTAATACTACATCCTTAGTTTGCTCATTACCACCGCGTATTTCTTGAACTGTTTGTATTGGTTTTGCAACGCATTTAGTGTAATCTATGTCGTTAGGATCAAATGGGTGTAAACCGCATGCCCTAAATCCATTTTGTATAATAGATGCCGAAATGTGTCTACTGCTTGTTTCAACAGAGGAGCAAATTCAGCTTCCGTCAGAGACTGCAATTGATTATAAAGTTGCCACTCTCGTACCATTTGCTTCCACCCATACTTCAATGGTGTAAATACGGCAACGTCAGCAGGTTGCAATATTCTTGTAGAATTGGGGTACAGAGCAATGAGTTCAATTTGAAGCTTGCAGCAAAGTTCGCTAAGTTGGTAAGTAAGATGAGTTTTATGACTGTCCACAAAATATATAATCGGGAACTTGACATTTTTCGATTTTAATTACGGATACAACACATTACCTATCTATCCATAAAATACTTCGGCTTTCATCCACCCCTTCTCACTGCGGCCGATACCCTTTCCCAGCGTTCCCCAACCGGTGTGCCGCGAATGGGCCGCTGGTGTGCCGCGAGGAAATGAAAACAAAATTATTAATTATATAGCAACCAAATTACAAGACAGGAAAAATGTGTATTTTTATTTCACATTACTATGAACCTCTACAATGGAAAAAAAATACTGTAATTGTAATATATTAATGTATATACATACATTACTACTACACAGACTATATTTCGAAAACAGAATTTTATTAATATTTAAAAATTGTGGCGTATATTAACCATGTTAATAAATTATAGGTTTCACACTGTGTTACTTGTCTGTACATTTTTAATGTTCAAAAAAGTATTTATCATTGTTATGACCATTATTGCTTCTTTATTGTTACAGGTTATTTCGTAACTTGAAATTTTAAAATCTCATTCTACCCTTTCGACAAAACAAACACTCATACAAATTACCTCCATCTGTTTTAAGAGCATAAGTGATTTGTTTGTTCGTTTGTTATTAAGTGATCTTGGAGTTAAAGGTTGGATACAGTCTTCAAAAAGTAAGTTTATTTTTAAAAGCCTGAGTCGTATATTTCATTGGAATTGTTTTCTATTTTTGAATTAGAATGAAAAATAAGTATAATGATTTACGATGGGGGAAAACCAGTGATCGAGCTTTTTTCTCTGTGAGAAGGTGATCAGTAATCACAGAAAAAATTACGACGGTATTTTCTATTTACTACTACTACTACTACTACTACTACTAATAATAATAATAATAATATCTATGAGTGTGCAGCGAGAATTTAAGTTACACCCGTAGTGTGCCGCGAGAATTTGAGTTACACCCGTAGTGTGCCGCAAGTTGAAAAAGGTTGGGAAACGCTGCCCTATCCTGTAGGGACAGATAGAGCCACATCATTAGGCCCACGAACATAAGGGAAAATTATCATTGGGGGTGTTACGTCACCTGCAGCACTGAAAGTATACATAACTGTTAAAGACTCCTTTGCATTTTCGCGTGTCTACATCGTACACGTTACTTACTTCTTTTTTCCGCTAACACCTTTCCAGTTTTCGGGCAAAGCTAAAAGTTAGTATCATCACCATTGTAAACACTTGTTGCATCCTGCAGAACATCTGTAAGGTTGTTGGCTTCAAAATACTTCTGTATATTATGAAACCATGATCTTACGTCGTTTTCTGTTACACAAGCACTCGCACTTGTAACAGATTCGCACGTTCTTTCCGCAACCTTACGATTTCTTTGAAAGAACGATTTATACCATTCATCTCCCGGCATGTTATTTGGAAACGGATTAGGACGAGGATGTTTCACGAGAAAGTCCTGAACACTTTTAAGAATATCCTGTTTCTTTCTGGGAAAACTCTTTTCAGCACATTTTATTAACAATTCCACCAACAATGGTTCTTCCTATTCTAAAATGGGTCGTGGTCCGGAAAATGATTTCACATCTTGATTTCTCAGATGGATTTGTAATGTAGACCGAGGAACGCCATACTGCTTCGATGCTGTCTTTATTCCTACACCTTTTGATATTGCTTCAAGCGAAGCACTTCTCTGTTATAGTGCATATCTTTTTCTTCCAATCTTTGGCATTGTGTGCCGATTTCTGCAACAATAAGAAAACGTTTTGTAATTAATTTTATATGAAATAATTTAAGTTTGACATTGATCTAGGCCCTACCATTTAAAAAAAAGTAGAAACTAAATGCCCATGTTGCTAACACCAACAATGTCCATAACCGTCCAGACGTTTGGGACTAACGTTTTGAATCTCACAGCAGACTTTTCTTTACCGGAGTTTCTTTACACCGTTATTCACATTGACTTAGGCTAGCTCGCCATTGTTAATAACTATTCTTGTGTCTGACCACGCGCATTTCATGGCCGACTAGCTGAGTTTTGAAAAATATTTTCTTGCTGTAACTCAACGTTCAAACTATTATAATAAATTTTGATGGTGGGCTAACTCTGTAACTCAGCCGGGTGGGCCAAACTTTGCCAGTCCGCCCCTGGACTAGACTACAAGAACAAATAATTTTAATAGGCATATTAGACATATTTCATTACCAGAACCTATTCTGGTGCAAATCCCTACAGTCATTGGCATTGTCATTTATACAGTTCTTGGCACTGTGCCAACAACTGTTACTTATTAGAATAGGAAACCAAAATTTTGACCCAGAATATATGTAGAGATGGAAAGCATTATAGGACAGTTTTCAAGCTATTTTATTCTTCAGCATCAGAGACAGTGATTGGCACTTTAGTGCCAATAACTGACATTTTATATTTTCATTCGTACAGTTATTGGCACCCCATGCATTCACTCGAAGGACAAACAAATCGGTTGAAAATGTACCATTGGAATGATTAGTAGACCCAATTCCTCTCGTGCAAAAAATATTAAAACATTTTAAACAATAGTAAACTAATTACATTTCTCTTAAGCTGATTGATATCCTTAACAAAAAGTATAAGAATTACCTGCAAAATTGAAAAATCCAAATAGCTTCCACTGTCGACTAGAGTTTGCCTCCAACTGAAAGGTTCCCGGCAAAACAAACAAAGGGAACGCGGGCAGAGAGGATCAGAGCTGCCAGCTGCAGGAAATTTTTACCAACACGTATTCATTTTTCCTTAGTGAAGAGAAAAAACTAAGGAAAGTGCCAATAATTGTCAGAGTGCCAACGACTATATGGTTTCCCCTAATAGATAAAAAGAAATAATTTCCCATAATGATAAATATGCTTGCTCTTACATACCAGTAGCAGAAATACATGCACGTGCTGCAGCAGAAATATTGCGGGAAACAGACGAAACAATTTCCTCTTCACCAATCAGCAATTAGTCGTGCGCGCAGTGATACAACATCAAGTTACGCGGTTTGTTTTTGAAAGGTGCAAAGGACTGTGAAAAACGCTTTAGCGATATTCTAGTGAACAGTATCAAGACTGTGCACATTCAGCCACAGTCAGAATTCAACTATTCTTGAAGCAGGGTTGCCAACGAATAATCAACCTTTAGTACTAGATTAGAGAGTAGAAAATCACTAAATGTAAACACCATATATATAGAGAGGAAGAGAATCTGAATTAACTTTATCAAACTATAATGGCTATATTGCTACTTCCCAGTATGTCCTGTAAAATTTCCCTTATCCACAACAGGACAGTAAGGGAAAGGGGAGAAGGCGAAAAGATTTCGAGTGAATAACTCAGTGGCGGCTCTTGAGAGAAGTCACATTGGTAACAGTATAATTTTTTTGTATAATTTTATAATTTATAATAAAATATAGTGTATAATTTTATTGCTACAAGCTAGGAAAACAGAGATTATCCCATGCGCTAATTGCTTATAATGTATCCAAAAATAAATACACTAGGTAGACCTATTTCTTCTCTTAGCTTAGCGATAAAATTTAAACATTTACCATGTGACCTCCCTCAAGACCCGCCACTGGATTGCTTGAGTTAACTTTACATCTGTAGTTCTTAGTACAGAAGTGCTGTTATTATGTACTACATAGAAGCAGATAAATACATTGAAATACATTGAACGATTACCACAAATGTGACTATAGCAACTTTCCAAATTTAAGAATTGATTACAAAATGAATATGTAAGTCTATTAAGTGCATATAAAGCCTGCTTACTTGCAGAAGGTAAATCCATCTATTTTTTTTTACAAAAGGAAAAAGAAAACTGAAAGTTCTGGTGGAAATTACTATGGATATTTTGAACAACGAGAACAACCTACGTAGGATTCGCACTCCTCAAGATACCGAACGAAATTACTAACTAAACTAATATAAGATACCAACTAACTGTTTTGAATATGTACGCATATATACATAAACAATCTTACTTTGTGAAATACTTTGTGAAACAATCTTACTTTCTAAATACATTAAATATATTTTTAATTTATTAAAAACTAAACAGTTATCGAAAGCGCTTATGAGTAAAAATAATAAAATTATATTTTGGTTATTTGATTTTAAAGTTTAATCTAAAAGCTTATGAGCAGTTCTATTAGTTCTAGAACATTGATAAATTTACTGCAGCTTAAATAATTTAACATCTTCAGCTTGATTAAAATGTCATAATTTCATTACACCTTACATGTAAATCATTCAATGAGTTTTTCAGAAAATAAAATGTGCACTATTTTAACCCTTAGAAGATGCCTGGCTCATCCCTTTCTCTTAGCGCCAGCACTTCAAACCTCTGTTGCTCGGCTCCTAATGAACTTAGACTGTGCCTCAGTGATGCCAATTCCTTCAGAGCAGTTTTCCCTTCACAAGCTTCAGAATTTCCCTTTTCCGGACAAAATTTCTCTTCATCCAAACCGTTCAAGTACTGTATTTAGTAAACGTATTTTTAATCGTTTTCGCTTCCATCCCCTCACCCCAATCTTATAACCACATACAAGCAGATACCTGACAGCCTTCCTTTGAGCTTACGCAGAATTTGAACTTGATTTGTTGTTTAGGTATCTAAGGCGTCGCGATAGAGGAGGGGGAAGAATATGGAAAGGTGTAGGCTAGGACCTATGTTAAAGGTGCAATCTCTGTATTTGCCTGGTGTGACTGAGGAAAAATCCTATAAATACCTCGGTCAGGACGGACAACCTAAATAAATCATAAAGAATATAAAATAAATATGTAAATTTAATTTTTATCCTAGATATCATGATAGATTTTAATATTAATGTAACCTAAGGTACAAAGGAAATATTAAGTATATATTTGGTATGTACTTACTTAAGAACAGCACTCCCATATTTACTGAAACGAATACGAACAGTTACAAAGAAAACTCGAGCTGCTACTGTCTTTGGCTGTACACGAGGAATGTTCGTAACCACAATACAAACTAAATCAAAGTTTGGAGACGCGTAATTCTTAAGAATTTATAATTCTGTGCGCACAGTTACCAGAAAATTTGTAAACTTACACAAACACACACACACTAATGACCCAGTATTCATCCATGTATACATATTTACATTCACGACACGCAGATTTTCTTCTCTTACATCGATTAATCCTCTTCACAATCAATTTTCTGGTTGGGAAAAACATCTTCTGATTGGGAAAACCAAACTGTTATAATAGTTGGAGTGATAATTTAATTGAGAAATATTTCATCTTATTGCATTGCATTTAATTCAACAATAGAAAGATTAATTTTGATGAAAGATTTTAAATAAGCATTGTTGTAATGTTTCGAATTTAACTGAATATGTTGATCGATGTGCAATGTTGATAAATATTAATGAATGCAAAGCAAGATAACTTGTGAGAATTTATATGAAATATGTGCAACGGATTATGTTTGCAATAAATACGACGTTGAATTTGTACTGAATTTTAATTAGATTAATCAGATACGTAAATACATTCAAGCTATAAATGATTGAAGAGAGGTTCAAATTTCCCTGCAATATTGAGAGATTACAAGCAATTTCCCTTTTTCCCTTTTCTCCAAAATCTACTTAAAATTTCCCTGCGCCAAGGGAAATTTCCCTTCAATTGGCATCACTGCTGTGCCTCCCCATGCCGAATGCATTTTCGCCGATCCCAAGAGGTTCGTCGGGCGTTCTTAAGTTGACACAACCAGAGCAACAGGACATGACGTCACTTAATATCGTCACTACCCTGGAGCACTTCATGCGCAGTGTATCCATAAGCAAGGCAGCTCTGTTGACAGCATTACGGCTGAGATAACATGCCAAGGTGGATTATAATTTAAGACACCTGGAATTTGTTCATGTACTGGTGGACAATAAAAAACACATTATGTTGTTACAGCGGTTGTGTGAGTTGCGTTTTACATTCAACAAACGAACAAGATTATACACAATCAATGCACCGAATAATGTGTAAATTACGGCTTGTATCATCAAAGGCGGGAAGAACGCCGGGATTTTTTTTAAAAAAAATCTCATTTCGTGCTGCGCACTGATACGTGTATTAAGATTGAAATTTCAGGTTTCCTCAGTTATGTTCTATTTTATAAGTGTACTGACATTCATGATATATCAATTTCTTTTAGCACCAAATGAACTCTTGTAGGTTTAGTAAGTGTTTTGGAGTGGCAGAAACGGGATTAAGAATACGTGGACATTTTTAAAATTACAATTTACAGGTAAAATATGTTAATTCAGAACAAAAGACAAATGTTTAGGGAATTTATTTATGAAGGCGCAGAATATGTAAGTCATCTGTGAACATAGATACAGCAATAAGATGTTGCTTTTATTTCTATGAAACTCTCCATAAGGGCGTTATTCCAGGGCTGCAAACTAATGTACAAGGGACTTGAAATATGATTATTTCGCTGCCTGAACCTACCCTAACCTAACCCGAACTAGTGCTACTCTACTACTACTAGTATACTATTATTACTGCTACCATTACTGCCTTACTATACTACTACTACTACTCCTACTAGCCTATTATTATACTATCATTGCTACTACCAGGGCCGAAACCAGCTACAAAGTTTGGGAGGGCCGTGAATATGTTACGGGAGGCCAAGTCATTAAAATTATCTTATAAGTATATAAATTGTGTTTTTGTATTAATAATAAAATTTTGTATTGAAGTCTGGAGGGGCCACAAAAAGTTGAGGGGGACCTGGTCCCCCTAGCCCCCTCTCGTTGCGGGCCTGGTTACTACTAAACTACTTTCCTACTACTACTGCCTTACTACTACTATACTATCATTACTACTATTACTACTACTAAGTATGCATCCATATTTTTTTTTTTAAATGTAATTTTTGAACAATTATCTCTCGTAGCGCCGCTGAATTTTACCTGTTCCTGGTGGATCACTGGCATGCGCCAACACACGTACAGTCTAGAATTCGTGATGACACTATTTTCATAAAGAAATATGAGTTTCAAAGTAATATGAATTTGTCCACGTATTGTTGATGTGAACTGCGGAAACTGCTCTATCCCAATTTAAGGATGCATATTAACACTGATGTAATAAAGTAATTATGCAGCCTATACCTAAGCTACACGAGGTTTACGTTTATGCACCCACTGGCTCAACTTTTGAAGTATTTCGTTTTATTAGCTTATCGACGTCGACCATACCCTAAACGCCGCATGGACAAAGTCGCACATAGTCGCAAAATCAAAATAGGCGAATCACTTATCGACAATTTTCGCATTTATTACTGCCTTAAAATGGAAAGGTCATTAAGTGACATGAATTCCCGCCTATATCTGTGAGCGTTGTGGATTACACGCACAATATTTAATGAATTTATCAAGAAATACTGAACCCACAGGTTCAGCACCCACATAACTGCATTACTTATGAACAAGGGTGCCCATCAGGGGGGTAAGGTGGGGCGCTTGCCCCCTAAGAGGAAATTATACTTGGAAATATTGAAAACCCAATAGAATTTTTACATTACTTACAGCAAAATTTGAAACTATATTTGAAACGTCGCTTATACTTGCCCCCCCCCCTGGAAACCACAACATGAGCGCCTTTGCTTATGAACTGCACACTAAGAAAAATCCGTTCTCCGGACAGCGGTATATTGTACAAATATACGAAATCATCTTGCTTACTACAGAAATCAGTATGGAGCATATGCTACATACGTACTGCCCTTAGATGTTACATCATGCCATTGCAGGATGTCGGACATCTAACAGTTTTCCGTATATCACCTATGTTACATTCTGCAGCTATATTCTATTCTACTATGGACATTCTGCGTCGATTTGTATGTGAGATCTTGACTGCCTATATTGTTTCATACGGAAAATACGTATAGATGGAACACTTATACGGAAAGTATTATAAAACATGCGTTTTCAGTTATACGTTTGCTGTAATTTAAGTCCAAAAACTACAGGAATTACGCATGTTATCTACCGTTTTAAGTACACTACCTACAATTTTTTTTCTCAGTATGTGCTTTGAAATCTAGCCACATGTCGGATTACGGGGAGAAAGCATTTTTTGTTGAAAATCATTGCTGTTTTCTTAAATGTTTTTGAGGTTAATCTACCTAAAGCCAAATATATAACTAACTAAATAGTTTCAGACAGTATTGCTGAGCATGAGTAGTCGCTAATGCTCTCGCCTTTGGTCCTGGGCTCGATTTCCGGCAGGGTCAGTCGATCGAAAAGGTGTAACAGCTTTTTCAGGCTAGCTATCCTAAATGAGGTTTTTCCTGTGATTTCCTCATTCACACCAGGTAAATGCCGGGATGGTATCTAATTTACAGGCTTCAGGCAGCTTCTTTCCTTATCCCTTCCTTATATCCCTCCCTGTACCGTGATTGTGTGCTCGCCGAGGATTTCATCCCTCCAACGTGACGTGCTTAAGGCCATAGATGCTGGTAATGGCCATGACTTGTATCAATAAATAAATAAATAAATATTGACGAGCGAGCGCTAGCAAGTGAAGTCGGGTTAGAACGCCGCAATGCACGTTGTATTCGTCCATTCTAATTAATAGCTAATAGTAATTGCAAAATTTTCCATTCCGCACACATCATTTCCAGTCTACTCAGTTCACAAATTACTCACATATCAATATCAATTATCTTTCCGCAACATGAACTCATTCCACCTATAAACATTGTATTTTTACGTAGTTTTGGTCCTTCGTAATCCTACAGAACCCGAGAAATATATTACATACTTCTTTCGTAAATTTTGCAAATTCAAACTCATAAAATAGGACAGCACCATCGTTTTCTACATACAGTAAGGCGCGCTATACACCACGAGATCAATCCTAGCAAATATCTTAGGATTTTTCTTCGGAAAAATGTTATGACATATCTTGTAGGAAATCCTACCCTTTTTGTGCCATACACGTGAAGAGTTTTCCTGTCTGACCGAATGACGTTTATCAACATTGTGAAATAGTTCTATTTAATAAAAATACAAAATTGAAGAATTACTATGCTAACCATACTGCACATCCCACTGATATTAATAACAGGCGTTATATTGTTAAATTGGATACCTCTAAAAAAGAACATAAATTTCAGAAGGGTGCTGAAATACTTTTGGTGTACCACTTGTTACAAGATTTACAAATAAAATTTAATACTTTGCATGGAAAGATATATTTATAAGGATCAAATTTCTGCAAACAACAGAATTAAATACAAAGTAATACAGCTGTATTTTATGTTTATAATTGTAGGGTTATTAGTGTAAAATTATTATAAATGTTTTAACGACGGATAAAATAGGTGAGAGACAATGTTTAGCAGAAAGGGTCCAGCTATTTTTTCTAAGAAATGTTGCAATTTCGGTAGTTTCTATTTACATTAGTTTAGTTTAGGCTGGTTCAGGTTAGTTACGGTTATGTTACGTTAGATTATATTAGTATATGGTTCCAGCTAATTTTCAAAAAGTGACAGAATTTCGCATACTTCTATTAATATTAGGCTAGTTTAAGTTAGTTAATTTCATTAGGTTAGATTTGGTTAGGTCTAAGTACTTGCATCTTCCATTTCTCCTGTAAATTTTGTATGTTTTGCCTACTTTTGGACCCCTTCTGCGAAACATTTACCTACGTGAATGCATATAAAAGATGACCGGTGATACTATTTTCCACCGCCGGTTTATTTCTGTATAGTTTACAGAAGCTATTGTTTATGTTTACAAGTGGAGCGCTACCACCACGATACCATGACAAACTCGTATTATTGCCGAAATCCACTCGTTTTCACTACATTAACTGACGCACCAGGTTCCTTCGCTCGCACCCCTTGACTGACGCTCGGGCCCCGGCTTCGCCCTGCCCTGACTGATAGATAGCATTCGTAGTTTCCAGCGGCCACCTAGCACAACTTGGTTTGCGTTTTTTGCACTATAGTTTTTATGCTATATATCCGGACCCGGTATTTGTACGCAAATCGTAAAAGAATTGTAGTTTATCATCAATTGTTTGTGATGGTTCTCTTGAGGTATTTTATTTATGCTATGTGAATAATTTTCATGTCGGTTAACGTAAATCATTTAGGAAACAGTGATAAATTATAATTTTTCAACAATTATTTCGAGTGGTACACCTAAAGTTAACCTGTACGATCAGACGATACCTCATCAGTTGTGTTTTCACTTGTTTTGTTTTCACTTTCTCTCACCTGATGTCGCTTAAATCGAAATCTTACGAATTTTCTTTCCGAAATAGAGCGTGCTCTAAACACGAGAAATCTCATAGGATCGTTCAGAACACAGGAAATGACATGAGATCTGATGCCATACACGTTGAGATTTTGACTCTAGGACAAATCGTAAGAGATTTCCTAGGATCTATCCTATAGTGTATAGCACGCCTAAAGGTTATATAATTTTTAAAAAATTAGTAGTACAGTCCTCTTTCACACGCAGTCATTCATTTTAATCATAAATTACTGTTTCTATGTTCATGTATTCTACACCTGCATCCATTTATCCAGCGCCGTAACTTAGATTTTTCTTGGGAGGGGGGTAAGCATTAATACGCGTATTTGGTGCTGCTAGAAAAAAGTTGTTTCTCTAATTCTTGGGCTCCCTCTTTCCATCTTTCTCTTACTCTTTATGGGCCCGGGTCGTTAGTTACACCTTTGGGCCCGTTCCATACATGACAAATGAATTAAGGCGACAATATTGACAAATATCAAAGCCATACGAATAAACATTATTTCTAGGGCCCCCTAATAGTAAACTTTTTTATTGAAATGGGCCCACGACTCATTTTTGTTTTATTTACCTTTTATGTGTTGTTTTGTTTATGTAATATAGTGGACATATTCGATGCTTCATTTATAATTTCACGTTCGTATCGTATACGGAGTAAGAACATTTTGTTTTTAAATGGGTCCCCTCGAACGGCGGGGAGCTTCCTTGGGGATGTATGTGCCCCCTTCCTCCTCAAGTTACGGCCCTGTCACTTATCAGATACCAGGCTGGTAGCCAGCCAAAAAATCTAGGAGAAGCCCGGTAGAAGTTTGGGAGGGGGTCCCGATCCAAACGTATTATAGTTGATCATCATATTATAGCTCAGCGCACAAATTTTCCGGTCGCCAAGTCGCCATTGGCGACTAGAAATCTAGAGCTGGCGACCAGTGTTCAGTAGGAATGGTTTCTGCCTGAACACACAGGGCAGCGCATTTTCTGTTTCGTAAGAAAATAATTGTCACTGAGTGAGAGAAAACACGGAATGTGAAGTCTTTCTTTGTCAAACCAAAGGCCGTTTGGGGGGGGACATCTCAATTTGTACGTGAGAGATACTGGCGACCATTATTTTTGGATTGGCGAGTGCGTCTGACTTTGAAATTTTGCATCCTGTGATAGTTCATTTGCAAGCGTACTGTGAAAATTTTAGGGGACCAGTAAAAATTTAGAGGGGCCCGCTCCCCTAGACCCCATGGATACGGGCCTGTCACATACTAATATGATGTAGACCTATCATTAATTTTTATGTCAATTATATATTGTGGATCTCCAAATTTTTTTGTAGCAACGAATCTTCCGCGGAGCACATCATCAAATTTCGCATATGGAGATGCTGTTTTCATACAAATATCTCTTTAAGTATATAACTTCATTAACAGATAATCATTTTTAAACATATTTTCTTTACCAGTCTGTTACTCAAGTATAAAATGAATAAGTTGATACCAAATCAGTTGCAAACACTGCTCAACTTACTATCACATTTAGTGACGTCATATTGTGTGGTGCTCTGGTTTTGTCAACTTAAGATCTCCCGAGGTTCGTCCAGTACATAGCTGAAGTAGCACTCTTATTGGCCACGTACGGATGACGTCACAAAGATTCAAGTTCAACCTGCTACTATGCATATTGCTTTCGTTTCTCTGTTTTGTGTGTGCGTGTTTAAAACAGAGAGAGGAGATTATTAATATTATTACTTGTGAAATACATTGCATTATAATTCTTGATTTATGTTCACTTCTTACGCGGTACGAATAAATTATCCTTAAATAAGTCTTAGTCCAAAAAAAAAAAAACTGTTATAAAACGCACTTCACATGAATGTTGTTATTGACTACAATTTTAACATTTTTATTAAATCACAGAGACAATATTAGCTGATCATTCTCACAATGAATACACTGCCTTTTGCAGAAATCGTGCAACACCTTCTTTTGATTTCAAATTTACGTACAGAACTCGGGTTCCACTCAATTGATGATGTAAAATTGAAAACGTCTTGGCCTTGTTATCACACTTTTACCATGTACAAAAATGTTTATCGGATTAACTTTACATTACACGCTCCAGTTCGTCTTTATTTGCATTCAAATGTAGTCTGGTTTAGAAGTATTTTTCGGCAAATAACGTTGTAGTGTCGTTATTGATAAGCCTTGTTCGGTTCAATTGCGCGAGATATGCCCATCAAACTCAACTACATGGCCATTATTAGCTAGCATCCTTTATGAACCATATAAGGATACGAACTGGAACATACAATATGAATTGCATTATATTTCGTTGTAGTTTAGCATCCCTTTCAACACTAAGGTTATAATGAGACATAGACCTACTGCTTCACGCGGAATCTGAGCCACATGGGATTACGCCGGGAATCGAATCCGGATTCCTGGCCTAAAGATGCGTGTTAACGATATAGTCACGATATAGTTCCAGACAATATAAAGTTAACCCTGTTTTTCATTAGAATGAATATACCAGAGTCAACTTTACATCGCCTTAAACTTCCCAAGGGCCAGAATCCTGAAGAGGACTTGAAGAACAAGCGAGGTATCACAAGCTGACCATAGAAATAAACTATAAAATTGTCGAAAAACAAAAGATATTCGTGTTTGATAATTTGTCTTTCTTATACTCCCATTCGAGACTTTTAAGTAATTAAACATTTAATAAATATAAACAGATGAAAACAAGGCGAGTGGTTTGAGGTTTGGAGACTTCTTTAGCAGGAAAGCTATATGAGACGTTAACTACAGCTTAATGTAAAATCCTAACTACATAAGTTCTCGACGAAAATCAAACTTTAGCCCAGGAGATCCGGATTCGATTCCCGGCGTAATCCCATGTGGTTTAGATTCCGTGTGAAGCAGTAGGTCTATGTCTCATTATAACCTTAGTGTTGAAAGGGATCCTAAACTACAACGAAATATAATGCAATTCATATTGTATGTTCCAGTTCGTATCCTTATATGGTTCATAAAGAATGCTAGCTAATAATGGCCATGTAGTTAAGTTTGATGGGCATTTCTCGCGCAATTGAACCGAGCAAGGCTTATCAATAGCGACACTACAACGTTATTTGCCGAAAAATACTTCTAAACCAGACTACATTTGAATGCAAATAAAGACGAACTGGAGCGTGTAATGTAAAGTTAATCCGAGAAACATTTTTGTACATGGTAAAAGTATGATAACAGGGCCAAGACGTTTTCAATTTTACATCATCAATTGAGTGGAACCCGAGTTCTGTACGTAAATTTGAAATCAAAAGAAGGGGTTGCACGATTTCTGCAAAAGGCAGTGCATTCATTGTGAGAACGATCAGCCAATATTGTCTCTGTGATTTAATAAAAATGTTAAAATTGTAGTCAATAATAACATTCATGTGAAGTGCGTTTTATAACAGTTTTATTTGGACGGAGACTTTTTTTTAGGATAATTTATTTGTAAGAATTGAACATAAATCAAGAATTATAATGCAATGTATTTCACAAGTAGGGTCTAATAATATTAATAATCTCCTCTCTGTTTTTATGCATGCACACACACAAAACAGAGAAACGAAGGCAATACGCATAGTAGCAGGTTGAACTTGAATCTTTTTGACGTCATCCGTACTGACCAATAAGAGTGCTACTTCAGCCATGAACTGAACGAACCTCTTGGGATCGGCGAAAATGCATGCCGAATCCGTAGGAGAAAGTGATTTTTATTTTAAGACAAAAAACAGTGTTGCCAAAGTCCCACGAAAGTCAAAGATTATTTTCATCTTCTTTTGTGGGTTGGGAACAGGGGCGTCATTTCAGACTTCGCTTGAGGGGGGCAAGAGCACCACCAACAAAAGACTTCCATGTTTTGTACTAGTATATTAGTGCACAATCGATTAAAGTATATGCATTCCTAGACCTCTTGGGGGGAGCAATTGCCCCCTCCTGCCCCCCCCCTAAATGACGCCCCTGGTTGGGAACCGGGGAACACAAAAGTTACTTCGTTGGAACCTGTGTTCCGTAATAGAGCATTTGCACACGTCCCCGGCAATGCCGGATCCGGCACCGACAATTCCGGAACCGGAACCGGGGCTGCTTTGCACACACATCCCGGTAATGCCGGTGCCGAAAGGTAGTTTGAGTTTGAACGATATCTCCTTGCCTTGCTGTACTTACGGCGAAGAAAGAGAAAACAAAGCAGCACTAGAAAGATTTGGGTCCATCCATTGTTGACAGTGGGTCATGTGGAAGGTTCGTTTTATACATTATATGAAAAGCTGCGGACATGATTCGAAATTTTTTAATTAATTACTTTCGCATGTCTAAACAAACGTTCGATTTCTTAGTACAACGAATTAGTAATCATATTCAGCGCGGTTTAGATTTTTTTTTTTTTTTTTGCAAAAGTCGTGTATATTACAGACTGACATGAATAAATGGAAGGGTCGTTCAATATCTGAGAAATAGCTCAATGCAAAGAACAAGGTTAATTGTATTACGTCAATCAAGTGGCGTAGGAGCATTAACGTCTAAATTCCCAAATATCTTTTCTTTAGTACACAAAGGTATATTGTAAATGGTCCATATATTGGCCTAATCAAAAGCATTCGCAGAAAAACATGGCTAAATTAATAATTTTGACAAGTCACAATAGGTAGTAACCCTATACTTAAACCCACATATGATTAGAAATTTTTTAATTAATTACTTTCGCATGTCTAAACATAGTGTCAAATTGTCAAGAATTTGCGAAAACTGGTGGCAAATTGTCCTCTTTGTCGAATTTTGTGGCAAATTGACCGCTGGTAAATTGTCCGTTCCCCGAAGAAAACATCGAAGTGACCCATTTCTATATCTTCGATTGTACATTTTATTTTCATTTACATATAATCTACATTTTATGTATCAACTGTAAGTAAACAGAAAGTGTTTGAATCACTATTGTTTTATATTATCCTATACATACCTGTCGCTTCTCGTTTCTTTTTGTCCATAGTGTCGAAGTCTTGTGCAAGGTTTGTATATACTTCTTTCCAGGCTTTCTGCTTTTCGACCTTGTCTTCATATGAATCTGTAGTCTAGTCCCATAGACAAAGTCTCATTTCCACTAATTCAATGAAATTCAAAACATCGTACTGAAACACTTTAATCATTGTCACTCGATGAACGATGAAATGAATTGTCACTAAAGCAAGACTTCAGTGCATTGCAGAAAACAATCCACTAAATCAAACAGCTACTTCAAGCGGAAATAAGTAACATATAGCTACACTCACGCAGAAAGTATGGCACTCCAGAATAGTTTCATATAAATGTTAAACGTCAGTTTAATCCACCCCTTGTCAACTTGACCTACTTCTGTCCTTGATCCCCTGCGGGCTTGCATAGTTGCATATAGATAGACGAATCGAGTACATTCCTGGAATCGAACGGAGGAAACGGAACTAAATTATAATTTTCTTCAGCAGAGGAGGATTTTTTTCAGGGAAGATTTTGTTCTAGATAGGCCTACATATGTAGTATGTCCGATATAACATTCATAGATAACGTTTTGCAATGCATCTTGCATCTTAAAAAACAAAAACATAGGCAATTTCGGCTGTAGCCTGTTGTGTTGATTAAATCAAATCATACTATTATACAAGATATTCTTCTTTATGTATTCCTTTCCCTCTTTCAACAAACACCCTCTCACCCCTTTCCAAATTACGTACTAAAGACAATCCACACAAAAAAAGGAAAATGCTTAGGAGAAACCTAATGGCTATCAATGATTGATGGAAGGAGTCTTGCAAACTATTATATTTCTATATTCTCTCCTCGGGGGAGACTAAACAGAAGATCGAGAAAACAAGGTTATTTGCTCTTTGTATGTGTGGATGTGTGCGCACGAGGTATATGGCCTTCTTTTGGTTTCTTTCTCTTTTTCTTTCACTTTTGTTGCCATAATTTTAACATCTATTTAAATTTCTCAAAATTGAAACAGGCTAAGATCATGCTATTTAAAATAATAATAATAATAATAATAATAATAATAATAATAATAATAATAATAATAATAATAATAATAATAATAGTTTCTGGAAAGGCAACATTGCGGCTGCCTATTCACTCAGTCCACAATCGTTCTATGGAACAAATGCCAGACAAGACAGAGTACATGAATATTTTTATTATGATCTATAGGGTGAAACAGTATGCAACCACAAGAATGGAAATTTTACTGTTCTGTTTGTGCTTTTTCAGTTCTTTCTGTAGTTGTGTTGTAGTTTTTATTTACTTTAATTTTATTTACAACCTTTGTTATGCTTGGGAATGCCTACTTCTACGATTATGATGGATACCGTACATACTGGGTTGCATAATTAACAGGATAAACACTGGACAACTATCCTAGATTCATAATTTCTTCGTATCTCCATTTTGTTCATTTCCGCCATGTTGATTTTTTTAAATTATGACTTCATATATGCTCACATATTCTCTATCAAAACGAATCCAATGACCACTTTGTTTAAATCGTTTAAGTAAGTTTCTGCTGTAGAAGATAATAAATTAATATACACACATACATCTGTGAAACTCACTTTCCGCGTTGCCGTAGTTGGATAATTCAAACAAGATCCAAATTTCCCTTGCTAAGAATTTATGTAAATAGCAAGCCCCTATATTTGGGGTACCTCACAGCCATTTTGATTATTTCATTCTTCATTATATATTCATATGATGTGAAAAAAGAAAATAATAAAAAAAAACTGAAGTGAACAAAATATCCAAATACAGGAAAAGAAACAAGAATACACAACGCCTTACCACACACTCACTGTAGCTAGATTGAAGAAACCTATCAGTACGCCGGCTCCGTCTTTACCGGCTGCGTGTGCATCCACGCATAAGGAAACATTGCCGCCGACAAAACCGGAGCCGGAGCCGACACCGACATGTCGGCGGCTAGTCCGGCTGCATTTGCCGGAGCCGGGAGTTCCACCGGCTTTTTTGCCGGGTCGGAAAGCGTGTGCAAGCTACCACTTGATTACATTTCCGCCGATTCGATCGCCGGCATTGTCGGAACCGGATCCAGCATTGCCGGGGACGTGTGCAAAAGCTGTAAGCTTTGCAACGAGGTATCATTCGCGTCTCTGTGGCAATTAGGGAAGTCGCCAGGGCTGCCAACCTGAGGGTAGACCACAGTTCCTTCCTAAAATATATACAAGTTGACCATAGTATATACGAGGTTTCGAATTTTTATCTCCCAAGCTATTGCACTTAGGCCCTTTATTTTTTATATGATTCCACCCAATGTCTGGTGTGTATGTGAGATTTTTTCCTGCATACGACAATGAACAGTGTTGCCAGAGTCCAACAAAATATTAGAAAATATTTTCTTCTTCTTCTTCTGTGGGTTGGAAACAAGGGGCACAAAAGTTACATTGTTGGAATCTGTGTTCCATAAGCTTTGCAACGAGATATGGTTCATGTCCCTGTGACAATTAGGGACAACGCTAGGGCTGCCAACGTGAAGGTCTACGATTTTCTTGAAATACCTGGCCGTACTCTAAAGATAAATGGTTAAAAAATATTTGCAGTTAAAAACCCACAGTTTTTCTTTCAGAACACATTAGCTCATGCCTTTAAGTTTTTACTGTATTTTAAAATTTTATGTTTTTTCTTTAAAAAAGTCGTAATATCCAGGTTTGAGCTAATATTTACCACAACAATTCAAGCACAAGTAGCTGAATGTGTTTTTACCTTATTCTGTATCTTTTCGTGATCACTTTAGTGAAAAAATCATTGTGATATGATGAGAATTAACAAAGTTATGATCTTTTTAGTATGTCAATGTCGTAATCTTTTTAACCCTCAGTAACGACAAAAACGTATATTTTACCAAACTAAAATAAGAATTAACTAAAAAAGTATATAAGATATCAAATTAAAATTTGATGTGATCAATAAGGATGGTAAGTAGAGTAAACAGAAAAATTTTCATGCCATTCTGAGACTATGGGTTTCATTTGATATTTTAGCTGGATGATTTGAAATGGACTGACCCAGGGGTAATGTAAATAGAATCGTATCTATTGCTCTATAGTACTATGAGGTGGCCATCTTGGATTCAGATTCATTTTTAATAGTAAGGGAGAAGGGACATAGTTGTGTAGTATGTTTTTACACAAAAGGCACATTTCACGTTATTTCCATCTTATCTCTAACCATTTAATAATTATTACCCTTATAATACCGTTTATTTTTAAAATTATCTTTCCAAAGAACAAGGTACCGTTGCTTCATATTGTATACACCAAATGTATTGAAAGCTTAAGTTCCCTTGGAGCAACATTTAATATTATTCAATTAAGCTAATTTTTCTTATGGGTTACTTTGGTCTGATATGGAATCATTTTAGATGTGAGGTTCGAAAAACTCGGAAGTTTAAATAAAGACCACCCTAACATACCGGTATATATCTTAATATAATAAATGTTTATTTTCCATAATATATGGTTCGGGTGTAGGGTTTAAACCCTTCTTGCGTACGCTGACTGATATAAATTGGATCATAAAACTGGTGTCGCCGCTGATGTCATTTTCCTATTGTAGAACTCCGAAGCCGCCATTATTACTGCTAAAGTTGATAATTTTCTTGTATATGCAGATATTGCCAACTTTCACGTGCTACTAGTGCCAGATAATTCATACTGGCGGTGGAATATCAGAAACTTGTAACATCACTTCCTGCAGGTTGATCCCTACCTTCTGCTAACTTTATGACTCTCACTTTAAGATTCAAGAACTGGTACTTTCACCATAAATAAAGCACTTTTTAAAAATAATCTATTTTAGAGAAAAAAATTGTGCAGAATAATGTTACAGACTTATTTAAAGAATTACCTAATTAATAAAATGAAATAAACAGTGTCCTTCTTATAAAAATAGCATTTATGAAGCTGTACAATTTTTAATTTGCATCACTTGTACAATTTTCTTCAAAAATGAAGTATCAAGTTTGTTGTACAGTTTATATACAAGTTTATTTCATACAGACAGATATTATCTGCATAGTATGCAGTAACATAAACAACGTTTTTATTTAAATTCCTTCATAGTAACTTACCTTGTTAAAATTGACCTCTTAACCTTCTGTGGTACTCCAGCAAATATTAAGGTACCGATAAAGACTAAAATTGTCCCTATCCAATGAGCAATTGTAAATGGATTCTTAAAATATACAATAGAGAACAAGAGGCTTACAAATTTTCTCAAAGTTATTACTAATGTGACTGTTAAAGAAGAACATTCAGTTGACAACACAGTGACAGAACTAACGCATATATGTTGTGTTAGTACACTTCCTGCAAGGTAGACCAACATCTTTGGAAAGCTAAAACTAACCAATGGTAATGCTATTTCTATGGGCGGACTTTTGGTCATTGAAGTGAAATGATTAAGTATGTCTTTATACAAAATTACAAAACCTGGCAGAGGTAATACATGGGTATAATAAAGTGCTTCTCTCGGATGTTTCCCGTATCTCCCGTACAGTGTTTCTTGGTATATACCCATTCTTGCAGAAACAACCGAATTTACTGTCAACAACATTATACCAACGCACCACCAAAAGAAATGTGTGAATTCTGTTGCTTGGGTTTCTTCTACTGTTTCTACTTCCCTTGGGCGTTTAAGGACCTTTCCTGAAACTACCGTACACATAACAATACCGGACGTGATCATAAAAACTGCTATGTACTTCAATAGTGGGTAGTGCTTTCGAAGTATCAATACTCCCATAATCATATTTGCTATCAACGAACCAGCTCGAAAAATTGTGTTAAGTGGTATTGACACATAAAAATTAAATGCATAATTATTACACAAATTAGCTACAAAGAACATTGCAACGAGGACTGCATAATCTTTAATTGCTATCCGTGGCTTCTTTGTTCCAAATTTCGAAGTAAAAATAAATCCTTCCAGAGCAATAAACAGGAACTGAGAAAACGTTATAACATTTCCACTACCAGGATCCTCCTTAATTAACAGTTCTAAACAAACAACATTGCAGAAACAACCAATAAACACCGTAACAATTGCAATTCCTATCTTCATTGTAAATAGTTCAAGAGTGCATTTTGACACAATCTTAGAGTTTCGTTCAAATTTTCTCAAAGCGTACTACATGAAGCACATTCCAGACAAGTCGAAGTGGATCTACTACTGCCTTTAAATAAAATTAAAAGCATCAATGGAGACAATATCAAGAATATGAATGAAGATACTGATACCTTCATAGTAATATATTAGTTAATTTCAGTTCCTTTCTTTTATTTTTAGAAGAGAAATGGTGAGAGCTTGACTTGACATAATTTACCCTCCAATTCCAGTTCCGGTACCTCTTCTACAAGGTATTTAAAATAACCTCTTCTAATCTCTTCTAATCAATTTTTCTTCTTCTTCTTCTTGACACGTTTTCTCTAGGTGTTTCATAAGATACGTATGTTGTATAAAAACTGAATTGCTATATAAATTTAACGTATTTTGTGCTTTCTTTTAAACCTTAATTTATATGGGCAAATGACATACCTTGTGACTGATCTTCGTTGTTTTATTCATCCTAACAAATCGTTTCATTTCGTTTACTGTATTTTTTTGTTATTTTAATTTTTATCCAAATCTATACTCGTCTTAATTTGTAACGATTGCTTGTAGTTATATTAGAAAGTTAGTCAGGACCCGTTCAGGAGAGTAATAATCTCGGAAGTACGTTTTATCGTGCGCTACCCTAGCCAGCTGTTGTAAGTTAGTCACAAAATTTATATCGGGTTTCAAGATGGAACAAAACGAGCTCTGCGGAACCAATCAGAACCGTGTATTTAGTTCCTACTTCTGTGGGGCTGAGGATTATTACTCTCCCGAGTTAGTCCTGTTCGTTCCTGCCCCTTATAAAAAATTGACGGTTTCTTTTATTATCTGCCAGTTGTTACGAGCTAATACTGTAATTGTTTGATAGAAAGGATCTGAATCCTAATTGAGAATGTAAAGTTGGTAAAATTCACTTGCGTTGTGAGTTGAACCATTTCCAATAAACAACGTATGTTCCTGGATCTTTGTCAGACTAGCAGTGATAAGTCGGCTTTTCACCTATTTCATTCAGTTGTGCTGGGGTTAGTATTGTTATAAATAAAATCCTAACTATATACCTAACTACATGAACTGACTGGCATAAAATAAAGGGGTACTTCCGGTTGATGTGAAAAGTTGAAATTTGGCATGATTGTAGATTTTCGGGACTAACCCACAGAAAAATTACCAAAAGTGAATAAGTTTTAGGGGGTCTAAAGGGGGGACGAAGAAATTATCCTGTTATTTAAATTGACCTTTTTCGGACCTATAATCTCATATTTTAGGTACTTGGAATAAAAATTTGAAATTCGGTATGCGTATACGTTTTCATTAGCGTTACCTAACTAAATCACCAATAATAAAAATTTCTAATTTTAGAGTGGTCTTATGGGAAATTGAAAGATCTTTCCCATGTTATTTTTATGGGATATCTTCTACACCCCAAATGTTTAGGCACTTCCGACAGGATTAGAATAATGAAATTTGTCTTGACTGTATCCTTCCAGGAATAACTCACAGGAAAATTGCAAACAGTGCAAAGTTTTAGTTTTTAAGGGGTCCAAAGGGAGGATGAAAAAATTTCCATGTTATTTAAATGTATGTTTTCTTGGGATACGAAATCTTATCTTTTAGGTGGTTAAAATAACCACCTAAAAGAAACTTGAAAATAGGTAGAATTGCGGGTTTAAGAAGTGCGAGGCTGCAGACATCTTGCATTACTACGTTCACCTCTACCATTACAAAATAGCTTGAAATACCTTGGTGTCCAGTGTGACCACCGCTAATACATTCGTATTAGATCTAGTACTTTTTATAATATTTTAGTGTTCTAGTACGTTCACCAACAAATCTAGTAGTTTTCTCCCTCTCTTCTTTTCTCATAAATACATTTGGGAGAGAAAAAGGAATCTCATAAAAATTTGGCAATCTACGAAAATTTCACTGTTCCTGGTAACTTTTTTCTGTTTTTTTTTTCAACAATGATATTTATAAGAGCGGAAGTGGGACATAGGTGCCGTCCGGTAGCCTCTCCAACGAGAAGGAATTCTGGCAACTTATAGTTTAGTCTATTGGGAAAAATAGAAGTACAAAAGTGTCAAAGAACAAATGGTTAAAACTAATAAATTACCCCAGTAAACGATATTACATATTTGGTGATCGGTTTAAACAGTAGGCTATTAAGGAATTAAAACTCAGTTTTCTCAGTAAGTCCATTTTATATTTGTTGTTTGCTCCCGATATTCTCTATATTTGTCATACTTGTGTTACCTTAGTGGTTTTACGCAGTTTCAGCAAAAATTTTTAATTTGGGGTGTAAAATCAAAATTAAGAGGATGTAAGCGTTTTTCACGGTTTGTATCGAATTTTGACTGTAAAAAATTAAAGTTGGGGGCTCTTGCTAGAATATGGAAGGTCACTCCCCCACCTACAGGGGAGGGGAAGCTGCCGGAAACCTTCTAATAAGATATTGATATCGTAAAATATCAAAAATAGGTTGAAACGGGAGCAGATAAAATTTTTAGTACTTTTTCTGGATAGGTTAGTACGAAATAGTTTTGCTGTGTGGCCACCTTTGAATACCCACCTCTCCAATTTATAAGCTAATATTCGAGTTTGATCAACTTGTTACGCCGTTTGAAAGGCACTAACTCGAGTCTTAACACCAAACTTATTCTTTATACTTACAAAGTTTTTGTGTACCCTGCTCTTATGCCTGGATATGTCGCCTGTTATTGGCTCCATAACAAGTTTTATAATGAACTACAGGTCCTGGAACGCCATGTCTTACGCATTGCTTATTCCTTACCACCACGGTCGCACACACAAGAGGTCTACCGTCTCACATCTATAAAAACACTCTTACTACATCTATACAGTCTTCGCGACGCTTTCGTTACGTTCAACGCCTCATAGCAGACTCTCATCCGATGCTCCATGAACTCAGACCAGACTCTAGCTCCACCACGTCACTCATATTCACCATTAGATCACATTCTTGCTGTCCATGAACATGATCAGGCCACCCCTGTCGTTGTATATATTCTTGCCATCCATTCATCCATTGCAAGTGACTACATAGTTTAGCATGTAGAAGAGATATTATGTAATGTATTCATTTATGTATTCTACTGAACACTGTCAATGGGTATATACCTATTGTGTTCAATATACAATAGATAAATAAACATACATTTCTTGTCGAAAATTCAATGGTAACGGCATTTCCAAGATATACTTTCTAAATAAGACGTTTATTGCTCTCTCATTCTCTCTGTATATATATATATATATATATATATATATATATATATATATATATATATATATATATATATATATATATTTATGATTTGAAGTAAGGCATCCCCTACTTGATAACTGTTTCAGAGCATCAATTCGGTTCTCCCACCTTGTGGTGGTTAATTATTGTAAAGTGAGACTGCTAATATGTTCCTTTAGTATGGCCCAACGTTGAACGGACGCAGAAAAAAAGTCATAAACTTTTTTTTTTAGCTATACAAAATATGAAACATTTCTGAAGAAAAAAAATGCTGTATGATTTAATATATTCGGAATGAACAATTTGTAAATTGGTCAAAAACTCGCTGTTAGAACCTAAATGTCTCTAGATGCTACAGGCTAGAACGGCCTGTCTCAAGTGGGAGTGTACCTTTTGCATACTTGGAGCGGAGCGTTAGAACATTACCGAATAGAAAAAAATATAAAAAGACACCTTGTAATCTTATGCACTCTGTGTATAGCTCAAAATTTTGTCTACACCGCTCCAAGGGAAATATTGAACGAAATACCTGTGGTTAGAAATTTGATAATTGAAAATGAGGAGCAATACTCTGAATTTCCTGAGTGAGTATTTTCTTGAATGTGAGTGAAGTAAGTTCAATCACATTCTCAGTTGAACACAATTTTATTTTTCCATGTGAGCCTATTACGAAGCATTATATTTTGATAGTATTCTTTCCTTTTTCAAATTTTGCCGCCCATTAGACTTGTCGCCCTGGACGGTGACACGGCTCGACTCCACCCCTCGCGACGGGCCTGGCATAATGAATAATATCTTTTGATATGGTTTTAGCAACCGAGGAACATATTTTATATTTGATCTTATTAATCTATTGGAACTAGTACTTATAGATATACCGTACTATTTCAAATTTTAGAACTGAATTTTCATCTACCTTGAGGGCCGCGGTGGCTCAGTGGTAGATTTTCACCTCCTTGTGCTAGGGGTCACATGTTCGATCCCAGCCCCCGCCAAGTGAACTTTGTGGTGGACAAACACCGTGTGCGTGGGTTTTCTCGGGGTTCTCCCGTTTCCTCCTACTTTCTTCATTCCACCATTTCATTCATTACTCATCATCACCGTCTCCTTTAGCCTAACCGGCATAACCGTGGGACGTAAAACTCAAAAATTTCATATATATTTTTTTCATTTACCTTGGAAATCTGAGCTTCGCACTTTGAAACGTAACTCACATGTTTTGTTTTTCTCGTATATATATATATATATATATATATATATATATATATCTTCTCTTCTTGATCTACGGCATCATTCCATATCGATTCCACTATTTTTCGGATCGCAAAACAAACAAACAAACAAAAAAAAAAAACAATTATGACTATCAAAAGCCGTTCATACCAAACGCAAATATTAACGATGTCTCTTAATAAGAAAGCAATACTTATACTTTCGTTACAACTAATTCAGAGGAGAGAGTTGGGAACTTTTTTGTGCCTATTATTTGCAGGACTTGCACAAAATTTTAAATTGGCCATTATTCTGGAGTTGGTAACACTTTGTGCAGATGAATTGTAATGGCTGCTGCAAAATTTTTTGTGCAAATGGTGGTAATTGAGTACCTTTATCGTTGAGATTCTGTTTGAATATTATTGTGAATGGACTTATCGACTGAGCAGCCACGTTAGACTTAAATTATTGTTTTCAGAAAAAAGTGTGATTTACTGAATTATTTTTTTATTGTATTCTACTAGCTCCGAATGATCGACGTCAGGTATGAAATCTTTGTTTTCACTTTCATTAATTCTTTGTATGAATGAATGTTAGTATGTACCCATAAAGTTTTAAAGTGAGAGAGCAAGGGCAAATATATGGGTACATCATATATGTAATTGGAAACTACTTTTTTCTTAAAACAGACTGCTTAAAGCTTATTTCCTGGATTCAGTTATTTTAAACGCAGGGCAACAAACCTGTTTACAAAATGACATGTAAATGATGGATCGGTTATTCACCAGTTACCGTTTAATTGATTGCTTCGAGATTGTTTTTGGGATACGTTTGGTGTAAAGAGTGATATTTACATGTCCATTTGATACAGTTAGCAAAGTGAATGAGATTTCGATTTTTCACGTAAGTCAGTTTTAAAGGTAGATAAATGAAACTAGTTTTTCTTCATTTTCACTCGTGACACACTACTTTTCCTTTGGCCTAGATATTAATTTGTACACAACTACTTTTTGTATAAGCTACAAGTGAAAGAATAAACTATGAAGATTTTATTAAATAAATTTGGTTAAAATTCCATTCTGTGAAATTCAAAAGGTGAAATAGTAAAAGTGGACTGTGACCAAGTCCCGGTTTCTGATTACAGTGTAGGTAGGCTTCACACTAAAGCTGTATTCCCCGCGAAATCGCACTTTTTAATTTTTTTTTTTAAACTTGTGAGTTTGCATCTCAAGAGTACAAGGTATAAGAAAAAACGGGTTAAGTTTCAAAGTTGGTCATCCGTTTCTAGCAAAATTTTGAAAATTTACCGTGAAGAAATGAATCATTTGTGTGTTTGATAATGTATAAGGACAGCGAAAGTTGTTTTTGTTTTCTTATATAAACGGTTCTAAACATGGAACTATTTGGCAAACAGGGCTTGTGTATAGCCCGCTCCCCCCAGTTCTTTGTCACCGGAACTTGAAGAGTCACTACTACTACTTATATAGAGAACAGAACCCAACCAACCCCTGCGGGGCTTCTAACCCGTTCCTACTACTACTAATTCTATTGCTACTAACTACTACTACTACTACTACTATTGCTATTAACTACTACTACTACTACTACTTATACTAAAACTTCCTTACCAAAAGATTTACATCTTAAATCTTTATAACATGCGATTCCGATTCATTATGAACTAGTATGAATCGTTAGAATCACTATGATTCGTTAAAAATCAATGGGGGGAGCGGGCTATACTCAATCCGGCAAACAGAACAAACTACTTGACGCAAGGTTATTTCATGGTAGGATTATGGGAATGTAATGAGCATTTGTTTTATAGACATGGCAGATCATAATCAGGAAAATATATTAAAAATAAGTAAAAGTCGTGGCTTAATAGATCAAAAAAGAGATTGTAGAAAATGTGGTAAGCAAATAGCTGTGAAGAAACGTGAAGAAAGTTATACTTGTCAATGTAACGGTAACATAACCAACATGGCAAAGTTCTAGAATACAGTTCCCTCTTCCCATTTAGTTGTAATAAAGCGGGGCTCTAACCCGCTGACGCTCGCTCGGCAATTCTATTTGAATTAAATATTAAACTTTATTACACAAAGGAACCAATTACGCTTTTTGCCAAAAATCTAGGCGGATGACCAGCTGCGGAATAAATGCCGAAAAAACATTGTTTTCTGCTTTCTCAATGTGTTCATTTGATTTAGAACCTGTGGTACCGTTCATGGTGTGAGGACGCCAACTTCAAGAATAAAGCTTGTCTCTTCTATGGCGAGTGAGTAAATGGTAGTGGAAGCCCACCGGACCAAAATTTGCAACCTTGTCAACTTTTTAAATTGAATTCTTATCTTAGGAGTATGTTATGTAAAAAGACAAGACAAAACAAAAAACGGATGTTTCGTTTATTTCTCAACATGCCTCATTTTTCGACTTTACAAACGTTGTGAATTGAATTATAAAGTTGATGTATTGATTTAAGAAGGAATGCGTCTGTCACATATTATTAAATGCATGGCTTCGTTTCACGTACAAAAAAATCTTCGGTAGGCTACTGTAGGTGAGGAAGCCGAAAGGACAAGTCTTTACTTTGACTTGGACAGTGACTGCAACCGATTCATCTGACTCGGTTCCCGGAGCAGTTTAGGAATCAGTTCCTCGGAACAGACAACCTGTTATTGTTCCCCAGAACTCGCTCCTTAACTACTCGGGAGAATAGAAACATCTTTAGGAATTGCTTCCCAAACTACTCTGGAAGCAGGTTGAGATAAATCGATTCTTAAACAACCGTAATTCACAAGTTCTTCAAAATGTGGATCAAAATCAGCCACAAATAAAATTAATATACTTTAAATTAAGTGAAAGCAGTTTTTAAACTAACCTAACCTAAACTATCCGTAATCTTCAACTACGATATTTAATTCTCAGCTAAAAATGTCAAAAAGAAAAAAATGTAAAATGTGGACAGCTTGCATTCGGAAGTACATGGGGAGCTCCCACCTCCCGAAACCCTCTAAAATATAGCTGGATAAAATAAACCCTATAAAAACACATTTCTTAATTTTTAAAAATGCACAAATGCAAAACAAATCAACAATAAAAATAATATCAATTAACAAATAAAAAACACTCACCGCTAATCATATAGAGATCCAGCAAGCTCGTCGACCTCTACATGCAAAGCAGCCTCAGCTTTAAACCACCTGAGTTTCTAAGCAAACCTCCCAACAAAACGTTAGCCAATCGGAGACAGTTTTAGTGCTTAACGTTTTCGCCGTACCAGAACACTCATGAATAATAAACTAATTATTACTGTCCCGCCAAGTGGACTTTGTGGTGGACAAACACAGGTGGTCCTCGGGGTTCTCCCGTTTCTTCCTACTTTCTTCATTCCACCATTTCATTCGTTGCTCATCACCATCGTCTCCTTTAGCCTAACCGGCATAACCGTTGGACGTAAAACTCAAAATTTTCATTAAACGCAACAGTTGCTCAATACTCAAGTTCACATTACTGATTTTTTTTTTTCTTTCCGCACAGACGTCGATTTATTAAAGCGAGCAGAGTTCCTGTTATTGCATACAAGAAAAATGAATAAATGTCCACTTTTGCCATACGTCGAAAATAGCGAAAGTGAAAGGAAACTTGAATTACGCGCTTCTACGTACTATACAACCGCACAAACCTAAAAGTTGACGCACACCGACTATAAGTAGATAGAAGAGAACACGTGATATCACAGTAGCAAACTACCATATGACTATAGACGCCTAGTGGGAAAAAATATGAACTACCGATGTCTTACAACCAACAGTTCCAGGAAGTGACTGAACCTATAAGAAGCGATTGGAGTCACACTGTCCGAGTCAAAGTAAAGACTTGCCACCGAAAGTAATATTTTTTCAGTTTTCACGTATTTGGACGTTTAATTTAAAACTAAACAAAGTCGAAATTTAAAAGTATATCTACAGTTAGGTAATTTTCTCTATAATGAACCTGGTCGTGTTATCCAGTGAATCGTCCAATAATTCAGTTCAAGGTACGTAGGTACAGTTCTTCAGTTTTGAGGTGGCCACTTGTCTCAATTTGGTTAATACTGGTATTTTTTGTCTTATTTTAATCTTTTGCTTCGTTTTCATTGTTTTAAATTCGGGAACTCTTGCTGCAACTCTACTCGCAAATTGTTAAACTTTTTTTCATTTAGAATTGTTGCTATTGACATCTTGAAACAAAAATGTAATTTAAATGTGTATAGCACTGAAGTCATTTGGTGTCTGTAAATTTGAATGAAGAAATTGTAAGCTTTACAAGCTAAAAATGTAGCCTATATTATAATCATGCAATAGATAACAAATGGTGTTGAAGGACAATGGTTAATTTACTGTGTACCTAAGTGGGAAATCATTGGAGTACCTGTAGCAAACTTAATTTCAAGTATCAGATTAAGGAAACAGACCGATTCATTATCACATCAATCTGTGTAGGTACGAATTTAAGGAAATTCAGAGAATGAAAAATAATAATAATAATAAAGTTCAACTAGACCGGAAATCGAGCTCAGCTTTCTGGGTAAGCGTGCGGTTCGCTAGCCAGTTCGCTTCGTAATCAAGAAGATGAGGCGTCAGCGCACCTGCATGGCATAGTCGGAGTGAGGTCGATCATTTTTAACTCTTCGGACTTCCTTAAGCACAGGTAGAATTATTATCCACATCAAAGGGGATATAGAATAATTAGGTTCAAAGATTATCATCATTAACAGTTTAGCATACAGTCAACAGAATAAATTTAAGGCATCTTCTTGTACATAATTTTACGCAGTATTCTTTGTAAAGTAATGATTATTTTCTTGTAGTTTCGAATTCGGTAATAAATCCATGAATTTAAAAAAAAATCATTACGGATGTTTCGAGATAAAACGCCTAAATCAACAAAGCCCACAACCAAACTATTTCATATTTTTTTTACGAAAGTAGAGTCGTCGGCGCGAGCGTGATCGAGATAAGATATGGTCAAGATGAAAATTTAGCTTCTTGTGTTATATACTTATAGAGTTACGGTATCTGAAGAATTAGAAAAAATCGTAAGTTTTTAGTACATACCACAGTCTTATTATTTTTATTTTTTAAAAAATGTATTATTACCATTTCTGCCCGTGATCTAACTGATTCATGTTTTATTCGAAATGTAAGAAATAAAATAAGCATTCCAAAGACAGGGATTATCTCTTTACTGAATTTGGAAAAGTGTTTGATCGTTTCATATTGAACTTTAAAACACATATTTGGTATTTCTTAAAAACTTGGTTTGAATTGAACACAAAGTTATGTTAATATGTAATTGAAGTAGAGTTTGTTGAATAATGATTGAAAATAAATAATCATTAATATATGATAGTACATAATATTTACAGGTTCGTCATTTACATAGGCGTTTCTGGCAAGTTAAAATACGGGGAGGGGACGTAGACGACTAGAATCCTACTACACCCCAACTCAATTTACGTTAAAATTAAGAGTAAATGGTAATACACAAAATCTTGACTCTCTGCAAGAAGTCATATAATGACACTCTTGATTTGATTATACATTTTCAATATTTCTTTTTCCTTCTTCTCCTGTATTCTTAATGGTGTATATTGTCTACGTTTTCGTCTTTAATTTTGCTATATATTTTTGAAGTTGTCCCTTAACATCCCAATTCCTTTGCTATTATCATTTACTTCGTTTTCCGTTTTAATACCTAAGATATAAAATTTATTCTTGCTATCATCCGTTTCTTCACTGTATTCTTTCCATCTTTCTCAAGCTGCAATTCTCTCATTAAAAGTTCATTTCTATCTTCAGTTTCTATATTGTCATAGTAGTTTCCCCTTCTACCTTGTATTTCCATGAAATCTACCTTCATATACATTATTAAAATTTCTCTATCCATTTTCATTCCTTTTGTCACCTTTACTTCTATTGTATATTCCTCTGTCTTTGAAGATTTCCTTTTTTAATTCGCAGATCAACTTTGTATACATTTTTTCCCTTGTCTGGTCTTTGTTCGTAGTGAAATCTAATTGTTGCTGGTAAGTAATGACAAAAGTGTATGAATGATGCCGAGACTACTTTGACTAACCAAGAAATGTAGCTTTAAATACATATATACCCGTATATATTTCCTTGAAAGTGGCTAACATTTCAATCACACAACCTAATATTTAACAACACATATAAATTCATTTCTTCTGCCTCTTTGTACTTCTTCCTTATAGATCAGCATTGCTCAATTTCATCTCCTCAACAAAATATTGGGGGGGGGGGGACGTCCGCCTGTCCCCCCACCAGAGACGCCCGTGATCATTTATCATCGAAGTAATAATGGTAACAACTTTCCACAATTTCGTTCAGTAGTAGAACGTCCACCTCTGGGACGTGGGGTCCTTGGTTAGATCCTGGCTCACACCAAAAGGACTTTGTGGTGAATAAACAAGTGTGCGACGTTGGTTCTTCCATTTCGTATTACGTTCTTCATTGCACCATTTCAATCATTATCATAATCTGCGTCCCTTAACTTCAGTACATAGTCGTGGGACGTTTTTAAAGAAACTCACACTTATTATCTGATTCATTTACGCTGTTTCAATGTATTTGTGAGACTTACCAGTCACGGTCTTTCTTAGACGTTCCTTGAGTTTCCTTCTTTTGCTATTCTTGACTTTGTAACATAGTTTTTTTTCTAATTGTCCAGATCATTATAGCTCCTTTAGTAACTTCCTTTTGGGGGGAAGTGTAGGGGAGAATTAATGATTGACGTCTACTTTATGGTGTCATTCCATGTCAAATTATCAAGGCGGCTTGATCATCAGGTATTTTTTATATTTCCACCAAAGGTTTTCTTACGTACTGAGAAAGATTATCACATTTTTTCATCTGCTACCATCTTGAATTTAAACTCAGTTTCCTCACTGCCTGGCATGAAAATAAGAGTTTGTAGTACTACATAAAGAAATAGGCTGCTGCACGGTTGCTACGAAAGGTAGAAAGTTGCGATATATATATATGCTGACTTAAAGCAAAGATATTGATCTCTCAGGAAATATCTATAAAGGCAGTATAATGTTTTGATGAAAAGGGTTTACAAAATCTCTAATGCATCCATTAAAAAGAACAAAATTTCCCAATTTCGAATGTCTGTAGCATCTGAAGTGAGGTACTTCAAATCACAGAGTTGAATTTGTGCACAAGAACTAGAGCTAGAAGCGTTTTTACAAATGGCGACATATAGCTAGAGTTGAAAGTCCTTCATACCAGTTTTTGGCTCCTAAAGCATTTTTTTTTTTTTTAAATTTCAAGGTCAAATTTCTCGAAAGGAGAGCAGTAAAACATTTGAAATTTTGGCCCTAGATACTCTTACTAATTCTGAATATGAACTTCGGATTTCCTTTTGTGGTTTACACTGATGAACTCTTTAGAAGTTCTCGAAATCCTTATATCTAGGGCGACTTTTATAATTTGAGGCTGCAAAATATCTGGAGAAACACGCATCGGACGAAAACAATGACCAAAATAAAAAGTTAATAATTTGGGTGGGAAATTTACCTATGACAAAACTAGCTCTCCTTCGCACTCTATGGAGATGGGGTGGGGAAAACTTTGAAACCTTCAATGGGACCTTCATGTTTTGTTTGCGATTCGGATTCTACGGGAGAACGTAAATACATATTTTTTCGGAACTTCCTTTTTCCGATTAGTGATAGATAGCGATGTAATCACAGAAAACTAGTTTCACTATGGTTTCGAGCCCCCTCGTGGCTAAGCTGTTAGCATTCGCGGCTTTGGTGCGGGAGACCCCAGGTTCGATTCCCGGTGGGAGCTAATGTGGTTTGGATCCCACGTTAATCAGTAGGTCCACGTCTCATATAGTCTCGCTGCTGAAAGGGATGCTAAACTCAAAATCAAATCCAATCCTTCACTATGATTTCTTCAGTTGGGAGTTTCCACATTTCATTCCAGAATAAATCTGGGCAAGTTTTTACTTTGACTAGGACAGTGATTGCAATCTCTTCATTTGACCCGGTTCCCGGAGCAGTTTAGGAATCGTTTCCCAGGAACGATTCAATTCATCAGCAGTCTAGGAGACAGACAACCTGTTACGAGGAACTCACTCCCAGACTAGTCCGGAGAATAGAAATATCTTTGGCAATTGTTTCTCAAACTCTTCCGGAAACCGGTTCAGATGAATTAGTACTTGAAACAATCGTAATTTACAAGTTATGCAAAATGTGTAATAATAATAATAACATGCAAATAAACCTAAGATACGTTAAATGAAGTGAAAGCCAGGTTTTACACTGCGATATTTAATTCTAAGCTAAAAATTACAAAAATAAAAAATAAAAAGGTAAAAGCTTATTTTCGAAAGTATATGGGGCTGCTCCCCGAAACACCCCTCAAATAGCTGGATAAAATGAACCCTATCAAAACATTTGTCGTAATTTAGAAGATGCACAAATGCAGATCAAATCAAAGAATAAAAATAATATCAACTAAAAAACCACTCACCGCTGATGATACAGAGATCCAGCATGACGTAAAAATTGAAATATTGTTCCCCAGTGACAGATCATCAGCAAATTTACAACGCCATAAATACTACGAAAAATGTAACAAGATTTTCTGAACTAAATTTCGTTTTACAATTCATGTAATAATAAACAAGAAAAACTAATAATTATTAACTCTTGCCGTACTTCGGAAATGCTTCAGCCTTCGACCACAACTATCAGACGTTTTCTCCAGCTTAATTAAAGCACACAATGCAGCAAAACAATAACAATTAATATCTGAATCGAATACACACTTATTTAGAAAAGACGGATTTAAACTCTTTGCAACAAACCCATTAAACGCTTTTTCAGTCTCATTTTCTAACTCTACAGTCGCCATGAAACACAAATTGGAGTACGCCCTTCCACGAATTTGACAACCAGCGCACAACCCTAACACACTGACACATACTGACTACATGGAGCTACAAACAGCTGACATCACAATAGCAAACTACCATATGACTGTACATTAAGGACAGACACCTAGTGGGAAAAATAGGAACTACCATCACTCATCTCACATTAGATATCGCACCAAAGTCAGAAACAGTTCCAGTCACTATCTTAGTCAAAGTAAAATCTTACCTAAATCTGCGATAAACAGTGTCAATATTTGTTTTATACGTTTTCTCGAGTCGTGGAAGGTGGTGTGAAAAATGGCCCTGATTTATTCTGCGTGAATTCAGATAATTCAAATATGGCAGTTCAATTACGTGCAGTCTGCGGTGATAGTCGTAGTTGGCTACCAAGCATTTTATCGACTTCATCTCTCCGTAATAATAAATCTAAGCAAAACCAGCCCAGAAACAACAGCAACACACAGCTCAAGACAAATGAAACAACGAATGTAGTTTAAAAAAAAAAGTATCCAGTTGAATGTGGTGTCAGTGGCAGCTGGCAGGGTTGTGAAAAATCCACTAAAAGAAAAAAAAAAGGAATGGTTTTTATTGAGCAAAATTGGGTTTTATTAAATTTTGTACGTATTTAAAGCCATATTCCTATTTAAACATTCATATGTAAAACTACGGATTTCCCTTGTGGGGACGCAAGGCTTATCTCTGTTGCGGGTTCCTGGTTCGGTCTCAGGTCCCGCCAAGTTGGGTTTATGGTGGACAAACACCGTATACATCCGTTTTCTCTGGGTTCTCCCATTTCCTCTCACTTTCGTCAATCTACCATTGTCATCTATCACGTCATCATCGCCTCTCTCCACCTCGGTGCAGAATCGAGAGATATTAAACTAAACCCCAAAATAACAAAGACGAAAACAAAGTGTCGCACAATTGAATCGGTGAAGCCCTATCATCGTTTCGTGGGACATACTTTGCACCATTGACACTCGCTTATATTTCAGTTTCTACAAAGAAGGAAGTATACTATTTTGTTGAGTAACAAAGAGTGGGTAATTCTGTATAATATAGAATAGGAATAAAATTCTATATTACACTTAAGATTCAAATTCTTGTACCAGCCTTCCTGACAGAAAATTCCTTTAGTTTCCCTCAAAACACGCCAGGCAAATATTGAGATAATACGTCAAATTCACAAGCCAGAGATAAAAAAAAGGCTTTATTAAATTATCATTATTTTCAAAGAACTGAAATGTTGGAAGTATTTTGTTTCATAAATTTTTGTTTCTAGTTGTCAATTTTCTTTCTTACAATAGATTTTACGCTTAAAAGGCCTTTTTAACGTTCGATAATTATACTATACGTTACATACTTCACCAGATATGCATGAAGAATTCGGGAGTTTCACGATCTGATTGCGTTGGGTTAAGAAAATCGAGGTATATCTTTAGTAATTTCCTTTAAGTGAAATATTTTCGATTTGTAATTAACTGACACATGGAGAAAGACATTTTATGATTTGTTTGTACTAACATGCAAGTACGTACTATAGAAATAAAGGGAATATAGTCACAGTGCTTTTTATTTTTTTCCAGACAAGCTGAGATGCCCGTTCTTTACATGGGGAGAATTAAGTTCATGGAAAATGTTTGAGCCTGCTCTCCCTTGTACTACTAACAAGTGACGGTTCATTCCATGTCAGTTCACCCAGGTCATTTTACCCACCATCGCAGATTTTCATGAAACTTCTGTCACTTGTTAGTAGTACAAGGATTATAACCTATGTGAAGTTTTCCCTTCTTAGACTAAATAGGTTTGAAGTTAGTGGCGATCCAAGTCACTACAAACGAAGATGAATGGGGATGTGGGTGACACCGTCATCCTAGGGTTTTAAAGCACTAGAATTGAACCTAGGTTGCTTTTATAGAAAATCAGTAATTACAAAGAGAAAACAGACGGAATGGCAGATGGGCAAATAGGGAAAAGTAATGTAATAGGACATAGATCTGGTAAAGAAAACGTAGTATTGTCCTCCAGGTTAATCCGCTTCTCTCCTCCCATTGGCATAAACTGACTACTGCCACTGCTGGCTCAGGCCAAACGCTTAACTAAGCTCCCCAAATATAGTCACTACAGTTGTTACTCTCAGGGCGTGATAAAAGTGTGGAAATTCTCGTAAACTTAATAATGTAACACATGAAACGTTTTCTATCGATTCACAACTTAAAAATCAGATTATCGACGTCGATATGTACTTGTACTTTTCACAAGAAAAATCTCGTCTTGAAGAGTATTTAGTGAGGCATTATGTCAGATAGTGTCCTCCAACTTACTTATCGGTATTACACTCCACCATAAAAGCACTCGCCTTTCCTATTTCAATCAACTCGGAAGATCAGAATCGAATACGTGGGAATGACTGTGCTAAGAGGTAAAGAAACTGATGTAATCTTAGTGATGTGGAAGTGGAGTAGATGTCTGTTGGCTTTATTTGATACACTGACCAAGGACTCTGCAAAAATTGTACTAAAAAAGAACCTACTTGATTTTTAGGCTGCCACCAAACAAAATCGTTTGCAATCCTTGACAGATCTCTCTTAGATCTCTGGTTTCAAATATTGAACATGTTGCATCTGTGGATAGTGTTTCCCAGGTCCTGAAAAATTGTAATTTGACTAGGCAGAGTGGTGGTCCTTTGAATGGACTAAGGGGACCATTTATCCTAGACCCTGCTCAATATGTCTCCGACGCCATAGGAAGAGATAGGCTGTTTACGAAAAGTAACAGTTTATTCTTTCTGATTCATTCTTGGAAATACAAATATTTAGAAATAATGGGTGATATGCATAAAAGTGAGATCTTACTCTTTGGTCAAAATTTTGAGGTTAATCTCAAGGTTGTATGCATAAAAAGCGAGACAACGTGACGTCATTTGAGTTTAATCTCAGGCACCTGACTAAATGCTCGGAACTGATGAATCAAACTGTGGTTTCTCACTTTTCGTATGCATAAAGTTGAGTATAATCTCAACTAGCTGAGATTAATCTCCAAATTTTGTGAACTATCTCAGCATCTAGCTCACTTGTCTCACAGTGTGTTAGAGTGGGTCGAAATGGCTGAATTTATGGGTGTATAGCCAAGAAGAAAAGTGTACAAAGTTCGAAGAGAGACTGATGTCCATGACTATAAAAGTCTATATAGATTTGAAACACAAAATGTACAATGGATGGCACAGCGTTTGCTTCGGAATTTAGTAGAAACCAGAGGTGAGGCTCAGAATAATGAGAAGAAGAAGAGAGTTTCTTGTTCTCACGTTGCACTCTCAATGATAACAATAAATAAACAAAAGCATTAAAAAGAGTAGCCAGCTTAGCGTAGCCGCTAACACTCTAGCTAGCGGCGGTCTCGGGTTCGATTCCTGATGGAGGCACTCGGTGGAAAAAGTGGAAAAGCTTTTTCAGGCCAGCCATCCTGAATGAGATTTTCCTGGGTTTTCCTCATTCATACCAAGAAAATGCTGGGATGGTACCTAAGTTCTAGGTTCCAGGCCACTTCCTTCCTTCTCCCCGCATAGTGTGCTCGCCGAGGGACGTCATCCCTCATATACGTGACGGGCCATATGGCCTTCAATGTCAGAAGCTCAAAAATCTAATATCCTAAATGTTAAAAAATAAATATGGCGATGTACGGAGGAACCTCTTCTTGTTCTTTAGTAATTCATAGTGGGCTCCATTTTAGGGTCACTGGTACCCCGTCCACTTCCGATTTCAACATGTTCGCTCTAATACTCGCTACGTGTAATTACGTATAACCTTTTATGAGGAACAAGATTGCACTTGATCATTTTTTTCTATTTCTTACAATTTGTGAGACAGTCGAATTTTTCTGCTTATTTTAAAACTTTCATTCCCGTTCTTTAACCTCTTCTAGAAGTTTTCGGGAAAGCGAGATTGCCACTTCTTTTTCAAAATCCGCGGAAACCTCAAACACCGTCGCATGAGATAGGGCAGGGTGCCCTCAGTGGTGCCCTCCCCGCTAGTCTAGTGGTTAGCACGTGCACCTTTAGTGTACGGGGTCCCGGGTTCGATTATCGGCCAGAGAACCTTTGAAATTTTAACTGTCCTCGATGTTTCTGTGTTCGTGTCTCTGTCGTTAAAGAAATTACTGGAAAAACTTAGACTGTACAGTGAAGTAAAAATATAGTAAAATAAGGAAATTAGGTTCGGTGAATCAGTTATTTAAAAAAAAAAAAAAAAAAAAGTTGTAGAGCGCTTACCTCTAGTGCATGGGGTTCTTGGTTCGATCTCCGGACAAGTGAGGTTGTGGTGACAACATGATGTCCTTGGATTTTCTCGGGGTATTCCCATTTCCTTCCACTTTCTCATTCCACTAATTCTTCCATAATAATTCATTTGCTTTAATCATCGTCTCCCTTAGTCTAGATCAGCATTTCCCAACCGGTGTGCCGTGAATGGGCCGCTGGTGTGCCGCGAGGAATCGAAACAAAATTATTAATTTTATAGCAATCAAATTGCAAAACGTAGGGAAAAATGTATATTTGTATTTCACATTGCTATGAACCTCTACTATCAATCTACAATTTTAAGTTTCATACCGTGTTACTTTTGTACATTTTTAATGTTGAAAAAAGTATTTATCATTTATCATTGTTATGACCATTATTGCTTCTTTACTGTTCCAGAATATTTCGTAACTTGAAAATTTAAAATATCATTTAATCCTTTCCACAAATTACCTACATTTTTGTTAACCTAAACCCACCATAAATTCCATAACGTATGGTAAAGTAAAAGAGATTGTTTGTTCGTTCGTTATTTAGTGATCTTCCTTCTTAGTAAAAGGTTGGATACAGTTTTTAAAAAGAAAGGGCATTTTTAAAAACCTGAGTCCAATATTCCATTGCAATTGTTTCCTATTTTTAAATTAGAATGAAAAATAAACATAATGATTTACCATAGGTAAAAACCAGTGATCGAGCTTTCTTCTCTGTGTTATGCTAAAGCGGATTGGATAGAAATTGACTGAAAATGTATTATCGAGGGAAAATTGGTAAATCGGCTATAGCGTCAAGACTATTTTTCCCCTTACATTCTTCGTTCCTCATTATTTTCACAATGAAGCAAAGTTTTTTTTTGGTACCATTCGTATGTGCATGTCATATACCTGAGCGGAGAAATTCGCGATAAAAGAGGATATTTTTTTAAAAAAAAATCCCTTTTCCCACTTTGAGCGGGAATTTCTCACATTTGGTATTTAATAGGGAAATTTGGCTGGTGCAGTTGGAAACTTTGCTTCATATACAAAAAAAAAAAAAAAGTACGAACCATGATCAATAGTGTTGGTACTGTAGCTGCTTGACTGAAAGCCTAAAAATTACCTAAAAAAAAAAAAAAAAAAAAAAAAAAATTAAAAGGTTTAATATCTCAAAACGTAATTATATGAAGTTAGCAAAGGCTACGTTAAAGATAACTGTGATGCATATCCAATTTAAACTTTAACATTGCTAAAATTTGTTAGAAAATTCATGTGTACTAAACAATAATTGTTGAACCCTAAATCTGATTGTTCTAAATTCAATAAAATAGAACAATGAGTGTGAGAGGGTTTCCGCAAGTGAATTCACCGGTAACTCGTTATATTAGTTAAGACTGGAAAGGTCGGTCCAATCATTGTGGCACCGGATGCTACAACGCTGGTTACTGATCTTACATCGGGATATATAGACAAGGTTTTATGCGTGAGCGACTTCTTATTTTTGGATTGGTGAGAAAGTTGTCAGTCACCTCCGTGTAATACATATACTATACTATTGTATGGCAAGGGAAACTGAAATATTACAAAATATTAACAAATAAAATCACCCAGTGAGATTCGAACCAAATTCAAACGTGTTGAATCTTCATGGAAACAACTTACGCACATGGCTTCATAACAGCTACCACACTTTCCTCTAATTGTATGGATAGATAACGGTCCTCTTAATAGCCTAAAAAAAAAAAAAAAAAAAAAAAAAAAAAGTGATCGAAAAGTTTTTTTTTTTTTTTCCTACAACCAAGTTTTCTGCCTATTGTTCTAAAAGTACCATTACAGTAAGTAACAGAAAAGAAGCTGAGTTTTTCAAACAGCGAATTGTGAGCTGTGTTCGGAATTCTTGTTATTTTTTTTCTTCTGACTTCCCGTCCTATTACTTCAAATGTGTTATTGCCAATTAATCTTTTAAAAGGACTTAGAAAATTTCTGGTGCGCAATTTTATTATAGAAAACTGTACATACCGGGTCGAACCAAAGGGTGAACATACTTTCAATTTATTTATTTATTTATTTATTGTGGCCTGTAGGGATCATGAAACGTGCAAATGCGTTGAAATTCAAATTCAATTATTTTCACAATCATCTCACTTCATTCTATTATCGCTTGAAAGAGAAATGGCCAAAAATGTGTTTTTTTCACTTGAACTATTTTGACAACTGCCTTTATATATATATATATATATATATATATATATATATATATATATATATATATATTAATATATATGATCAAAATTATCTCTATGCTCAACTGGAAGCAACATTTGGCACGTTAGATGCTTTCGTTGAGCTCGTGTTTGCTCTAAAAGAAAAAGTGCACATCTAAAAATCCTAACCCGAATTGTATTATTCTGTTTGTGTAATAGGGAAGGACAAGACATAGCGAATCATTTAACTTTTCTTTCTTAAAATATAACAATAAATACGCCTACATTATGTGACATTCTATACAAGGCACCTATCCCCGAATTTTCAAGTAACATTTGATACCATGCCTAAAAGAGGCTTTAAAATCAGTAAATCCTAACATGATTTCGTAAAACGTTATGGCTACTTTAGTGTGCGTCACTCCATGTAATCACAGATCCAAAAGATTAAAAGTATTCTTTGATTCCTCCCCACTTCCTTATGTTTTCCAAACTTTTGCGAAAATCAAACTGTAATTTAGTAGTACTAGCAAATTACTATTTAATAATGTAACCGAAGCTGTTCAATATTGGACACCTAAACTGTTAAGATAATTAATTTAAAAAGTAGCTCTAGTAGACAATGAGAAACATTTCACCAGTGCTAGTGTTCCAGTAAATGACATTCTTTAATTGTTAAACCATTACAGAGAGAAATTGTAAAACAGCACGTTGATTTGTGTGACATTTTGAAGAGAAGTAAAAAATGTATGTATCTGAAATATAGACAGACCTTAAAGAAAATTTCCTTATTAATACATACAAACATATTTACTCACCTTTCATGATTGCTGACATTCTCTACAACAGCATTGTGGCAGAATTATAAAGGCGAGTCGTAGCCCTGATCACTAGAGCTAGGAATTTTTCAAATGCAGATACACATAAAAAATATACTACCAAACATATATATACTTGTATATAAGGTCTGCCTGGAAAGTAATGTCACCAAGTCTACAAAAATGAAAACATATACAGGGTGGCCCAAAAGTAGCTATACGGTACCGTACTCATAATCAGTTTACTTATTGTTATTCATCAGGTAGACTTGGTTTCTTTATTATGTATTCTTAATGTATTTTTATTTATATCTTAAACTCGGAACAGCCAAAGCAAATAAACCTATAAGCTAGAATGTTATACTTGCTCAATGCAGGAGTGTATACCTACTTTTGGGCCACCCTGTATTTACATAATAATAATAAGAATACTTGTACATTAATTTTTTTTTTCAAAATATTGTCCTGCTGCATCGAAACATCTGTGAAGGCATCATGGAAGGCCTATTCAGGAAGTGCGTTTAAAGCCGTTTCACAAACTTCTTTCACGTCGTCAATTGTTCTGTAACGTTGTCCTTTCAGGGGAATAGTTAAGATGTCGGCCTTTAAACGAACATTCATTCAACGGGCTGTTTGCAAAACTATTTTTTGACACTAGTCACAAATTCGTCGATTGAGGAGGTTGACGGGAACCCTGCGCGGGCTGCATCGTCGACCTTCTTCACAGTCTTGCAAAATCGCCTTGTGCCATCTGTAGACTTACCTTTGTGACAAACACTCATTCCCGAAAGCCTGTTGAACAATTGGAAAAGTCTCCGCTGCAGATTTGCTGAGTTTCACAAAAAACTTAATCGCGTAACTTTGTTCCAGTAAGGACTGCATCACGACTTCTACAAGAGACGAAACAGAGATTTACAAAATCGCCCATCCTTCACTACCGAGAGCTCGAAGACAACTAAGCAAGCACTCGCTCCGGAGTTCACTTACACCATCATCGATCTCGACGGATAGAGTGCCCTGCAATGTACAGTCACTTCACAATAAGACAAAATTCATTGATGTATTAAAAAGTATGCCTACAACAAGTCCCAGAACACAATATTATTAAAATCAGAAGTGCAGAAAATCGGTAAAACAAAGCATTTAACATTTCAAGTTTATTTATTTATTTATTTTTATTTGATTATTGAGGCTGAATCTCTAGTCACTAAGTAAGGCTCATGACTAATTGGTACGCGCTTTTGGCGCAGGACGCCCGGGTTGGATTTCTGGTGGAAGCACATATTGTTCGAATCCCACGTTAGCCTGTACGTCCACATCTCATGTAATCTTGGTAAACGGAACGTTATCCAGATTAATCAACTGATCAACCTCCGGTAACTAAGTAAGTATTTGTATGTACTAAAGCCCTCATAATAGTGATTGGTCAGTTTTATGCTGCCATCTCCCATTACTTTTCTGTTCAATAACTCCCATTTATAAACTAATTTTGATAACAGACTAATCGGATTGCAGATGCTCACCTATGTTCAATCAGTTGTTGCGAGATCCAGTTGTCCAATATTTTCACTTTCCCTGTATTGGTGAACTGTCGGACAAGTTCGTAACTGTTCTGCGTGAATTTTTATTTACACATGCCTTTAAAACGTTTATTATCCTTTATGTGTGTCCGTTTTCAGCTCTATCACTTTTCGGATATTTTCTCTTATTAATATATAAGAAAATTCGATGTTTAATCGATATGACAAAAGTACTAACCTAGCATGTTGCGTAAGATTACTGCAGCTTGTTTTGTAACATCTGCAGCTACACTTGTGACGTCACTGCTGTCTGTCAAGGTGACTCCCAATTAGTATTACTGTACAACACTCGAAGTTAGGGAAAGTTAAATGCACCATTGTGCACTTTCGGTAACTTAACAGCTTAACTTGGCATAATATTTCTTCGTCAGGTACGCTAGTTAACTATTTCTAATATGGGAGAATGAAGGCTTTTATTTTCCTTCAGTTTAACTTTTTAATTTTAACAAGCTAAGTTAAGAGAAAAAAGTAGGAATTTACTTCAAAAAATTTTCTTCTCATTAGGATTTGTGTTCTGTGCAGTAATTTATAAATATTAGATAATGATTATGTGTATAGTGTTGATAGGCAGTTGTGTTGATTTATGTTAACAGTCTCATGCTTCATGTTAATACTATTTATAAGAAATTCTTTCTTTTTTTTTTTTCTTTTTAGGTTCGAAGTGTTCATTTATAAAGAAGTGATTTTAGTGTGAAGGAAGAATAAAATATATCAATGCCACGAAAAATATTAGATTATGAACCGGTACAAGATGTGCCTCGAAAAAGAATTGCTCCAAATGGTTTTCGATTACCAGATCCAATATGCCCTGGAGAAATCCTAACGGATGTTACGCAGAAACAATGGAGACTAGGAAAGTCAATAGGAATAGGAGGTTTTGGGGAAATATATTTAGGTAAGGTTCTTAGATACCAGCTCTTTTGAAATATGTATTCTCAGTCTGTCTGAAACAGACCAACAAATAGAAGAGTTTATAATAGATGCCTAACGAGCAGGCTCATAATTTAGTTTGTTCTGTTCAAGTTATTACTTACATGTGTATAAAATAATTGTATAAATCGAGATGGTTTTTAAAAGAGAAGTTACAAAGACTATTTTCACTGTCCTCAATGTATGTTACTTGAGTTGTGAAATTTTTATAGCAGTTAAAAGAACTTGAACACGCACATTTCTGAGTCGTATTTTTGCAACAAACATCAATGCTTTAAAAAACTGATTGGTCAAAGATTCACCTTTGTTCAATAACTACACCTCTGCATAAGAATACAGATTTTTAGAAATTGGCCATTAAAAATATCAAAGATGTACATTGGACGCTTGTGTACGTAGTAGAGATTCATTTATAATATACATGTTTTACTTTTCGTCACATTTGTTTTCTTAAGAGGGTGTAACATTTTAGCTGAAGGGGAAATATTTTGGAAAAAGATACTCGAATTCATTTTTCTTATTTGGAATAAGGAGGAATTGCCACAAGAGTAAAAAGAATCAGTTATTGTTCCAGTTTACAAAAAAACTCGTCAAATCTGATTGTAATAATTATCGAGGCAGTTCTCTTCTGTCAACATCTTGGAAAATTCTCTAAAACATTCTGTTAGCAAGATTGGCTCCATACGCAGATGAAATTATTGGAGATTATCAATGTAGATTTAGGTCAAATCGATCAACTATTGCCCAGATATTTACCATTCGACAAATATTCGAATGGAAATGGGAATAAATGCACATGTTCAATCTAGGAGGCTTAGGTGGGTACATTATGTAGCCAGAACGGAAGAAAGTGGGAACACTTTCAAAATTTTAACTGGAAATCTAATCGGAAAGCGACCGTTACGAAGATGTAGGCGCAGATGGGAGGACAATATTAACATTTTCAGGACCAACGACTCATAGGCAGAACAGCTCGGCTCGTAATTAACGTAGAGAGATGATTTAGGCGTCGATCTGTTCAGGAAGGGTGAAACTTTCCAATGGTGTGCATATCATCACATCGGGGATCCCACAGCGAAAGGGAAGGAGGAAAAGTTGGATGTTTTTAATTCCCCTCTCCCTCAGTATTTGGGGGAGCTACAAACATAAACAATGGTATCAATAAAGATAAATGAACATATTAACTAGTGATATTCCTTTATATGACCATTGGGCTTTCGAGGGGTGAATGGGAGAGGTTTAGAATGTACCCTTTTTTTCAGTATATTTTTTATAAAAGAAAAACATATTCCTTGAAAATTGTGGGACGCTGGCAACACTATTATTTGCCCTACGCCGAAGAAAAAATAATGTTACATGTACGCCAGACATTCGGTACAATCATATAAAAAATTAAATGCGAAAGGTACAACAGCAAGGGTGATGGACTGTATCACACAAACGCTGGTTCGTTCTTTAATAATTCGGTTTAATAATATTGTTAATATTTCTTACAATTCCCGAGTTAAAATAAAATGCACATTGAACACTACGATGTTGCAGCTATAGGCTACGCGCTCACTCACACACTGCTGCTATACACAGTTTCAACAAGCACCTACCCTTTCTTCTTCTTCTACAGCTAACAAGTTACATTGAACAAACATCTTTAAACAAAACTAAACAATTTAAATAAACAAGTTAGGACTAAACATAGCCCCCACCCTTGAACGATCTAGTTCAAGATACACACAAAAATGAATTAGTAATATTTGAAAGAACTGTAAAAATTGAAACAATATGTAAATGGAAAAGTTCTGTTACTGTAAGTAGACCTGTATGCTTCTTATGTAAATGGAAAAGTTCTGTTACTGTAAGTAGACCTGTATGCTTCTTTCCTTGCGACACACGACAATTATTAATAAAGCGCTTACAATATGCAATAGTTCGCTCAAGTTTCACCAACGATGAACAATTGTCAATAATGGAGGTATCAACATGAACATGCATAGAAACTATATGTTTTCTTTCCTCTTGGTTGACTAACTTTGAATCCACTGTATATTCATTACACTCTGGGAGAATGGGGTTTTTGAGCCACTCTGGACCTGAGAACCATAAGTGATGTGCAAGTAAGGCAGAAGGTAATAAACCTCGAGAACCACAGTCTGCTGGATTATTCTTTGAATCCACTTTGAGCCACATCACTGATGGCAAAAGAGTTTGAATCTTTGCTACACGATTCGCGACAAACACTTTCCATCTGCTTGAATCCGAATTCAGCCACGATAACACAACAGTAGAGTCAGAATAGGCAATTACATCATGCACTTCCAAACGTAATGAATTTAATATGAGATTCATCATTTTAGCTAATAGCAAGGCACCACAGAGCTCTAATCGGGGCAAGGACACTTGTTTGATTGAAGCAACCTTCATTTTTCCCATAATAATGTTCACACTCACTTGGCCGTCTTGAGATACAGACCTCATATACACCACTCCACAATAGGCCTTTTCGGAAGAATCACAGAATCCTATTAACTCTCTTCTCGTAGCTTGAGTGATAGTGATACACCTGTTGATTTTGATGTTTTTCAATAAAGAAAGCTCTGAGTAGTAATTCCTCCATTTTCTCAAAATCCATTCAGGAACTGGACTGTCCCATTCTAAATTTAGTTTCCAAATTTCTTGCAATAATATTTTCGCAATAATAGTAGTTGGAGAAATCAAACCTAATGGATCGAACACTTTTGCACTTTCTGATAAAATATTACGCTTAGTTACAACTGACTTAACTGACACAAGATTGACATTATACGAAAATACATCATTTGATGGATATCACAGAATTCCTAACGTTTTCACTGAATTACTACTATCAAAGTCTAAACTACTCGTCGCTTGTTTCAAATGAGAGGGTACGGAGTCCAAAACGTTAGGACTGTTGGATGCCCATTTTCTCAGTTCAAAACCTCCTTTCTGCAATAATGCACTGAGTTGTTCTTGTAACTGAATTGCTTCACTAACTGAGTTGGCACCACTGATCAAGTCATCAACAAAAAAGTCTTGCATTACTACAGCTGCTGCAAGAGGAAATGATTCTTCATATTTCGCTAATTGATGCAAACTTTTCACCGCTAAATATGGTGCTGAAGCTGTACCATAAGTTACCGTTACAAGCCTGTAATCTTTGATCGGAAGATTAGGTTTTTCACGCCACACAATTCGCTGGAAGTCTGTATGTTCTGGTTGGATTCTCACCTGTCTATACATTTTCTCAATATCAGCCGTCAATGCCACATTATGTTGTCTAAAACGCACAAGTAATGGAATTAAGTCACACTGTAACCTAGGTCCGACAAGTAACTTATCATTCAATGACACATTCGATGAAGTTTTACAACTACCATCAAAAACTACTCTCAGTTTTGTTGTAGAACTGGAATGTTTCAACACTGCGTGATGAGGTAAATAACACACTTCACTGTTTGGTTTCAGTATTTCACTTTCTGGAATAATCTCCATATGCCCAAGTACCTCATACTCATGCATAAAATCTACATATAATTGACGCATTTTAGGTTTCTTCTTCAACCGACTTTCTACTTGCGTAAGGCGTTTAATTGCCACTTCACGCGACTCACCAAATCTTGCACTGTTGTCGCGAAACGGTAACTGCACATGATACCTACCTGTCTCATCTCTTTGATGGGTCTTCTCGAAATAAATTTCACACTGCTTTTCTTCTGACGACATTATTTTTTGTGTAGGAATGTCTTCCAATTCCCAAAACTGTTGCAAAATTCTTTCACTGTTGCACTGGATATGATATGTTGACGCTGTGAATTCTTTACGTCGCACTTCATCGTCGCCAATAGAACCAAATAACACCCATCCTAATTTGGTATTCACTGCTACGGGAGAACCATTAACACCATTACACACACCCGCCAATAGCAATTGAGGGTAAATATCTGCACCCAATAACAGATCGATTCTGTCAGGAACATTAAAATTCGGATCTGCTAATGTTAACTTGTTAACATGCGACCACTGCTTGCTTTTATGAATATACCGTTTTGGTAGCATACCTGTTACCTTTGGCAACACTAACGCTTCTATAGAAAATTCTGATTTAACATCATAACTTGATGTAAACACAATATTAACAACACCTTTTGCCCGAGCAACATTACTGGAACTCAATCCCGAAATATGTACATACACCGGCTGTTTTTGTAAACCGAGTCGTTGTATGCAGTTTTCTGACACGAAGCTTTTTTCACTGGCTGAATCTAACAAGGCTCTCACAGGTTGTAAATTACCATATGAATCCTTCACCATCACTACTGCAGTTTGTAATAACACTGCATGTTGCACATTAGTTTCACTTGAAAAATTAGTCCCCACTGAAACACCTGAGTTCTGTTTATTTGGAAAATGAAGTAAAGTATGATGACATTTGCCACACTCACGACACGATGGTGATTTGCAACTGGACAGTTTATGATGAGATTGTAAACAATTAAAGCATAATGCTTTGTTTTTCACTAACGAATGACGTTCATCCACTGACAGCGAAAGAAAGTCATCACATTTATGCAAAGGATGATTTTTGCTTTTGCACTGGCAACACGAAAATTGAGCTGAAGCATGGTGCGCTATTGTTGATTTTTTATTACTCTTGTTTGGCTCACTAGGTGGGGTTGATTTTGCATTTGAAGTGCTACTTGCTAATGCGCGACACCTATGATCTATGAATTTCACCAATTGGTCAAATGTTGGTAGTTCACTGTCTGACAATGAAAGTTCCCACTGTCTTTTTGTTTCACTGTCTAGCTTCTCTATTATATGAAATATAAGCAAAGGATCCCATTCGTTCACTTTTATGTCCAACACTGATAACGATCGCACACACTCAACACTTGTATGCAACAACCGACGTAACGCGCCAGCTGATTCTTGCTGCACTTGACCTTGACTCACAAAGCGCCGCAAGATGGACGTGACTAATTCTCGTTTATTTTGATACCTTAAATTTAACAGGTCCCAAGCTTCTTTATAGTTATCGTCAGTTATTTGTATAGATTGAATAAGTGTTGCTGCTTCACCTTGCAGACTAGCTTTTAAGTACTGAAGTTTTTGTGCACCCGTCAATTTTTCATTATTATGCACTGCTGCGATAAACAAATCACGAAACGAAAGCCAATCATTTAAGTTCCCGCTAAAGCATGGCAATTGCAATTTTGAAAGTCGAATTTCTGTTCTGTTTTTTTGACTATTCACATCACTAGAAGAAGCGTGAGATAATTTACCCTGCACTTCCACTAATTTCACGTTAAGCTTTGTAAGTCTATCTTCAATAGCAGCAAGCTCTTGTTCTTGCGCCAAATAAATTTCTTCTTCGGCACACAAGTTACTGGCTAGCAATAAAAGCTCATTTGTTTCACGTGACAGTTCACTCACTTTGTTTTTGTAGACTTGAACTACACTAATATCTTCCTGTTCTGTGATATTGTTTATGCAGTTTTCAGCACGAGTGACCTTACCTTTTAAAACACGCTTTCGGGAATTGTAAGCTTCCATTGTCGCCCACACAGTTTTTTCTTTCTTGTTAACACACAAGTCCTAGCACGTAGGTCACATAAAACACATAAACACGTATTAACATCTGGGTAGGAGGACCAAATCTTTATGATGGACTGTATCACACAAACGCTGGTTCGTTCTTTAATAATTCGGTTTAATAATATTGTTAATATTTCTTACAATTCCCGAGTTAAAATAAAATGCACATTGAACACTACGATGTTGCAGCTATAGGCTACGCGCTCACTCACACACTGCTGCTATACACAGTTTCAACAAGCACCTACCCTTTCTTCTTCTTCTTCTACAGCTAACAAGTTACATTGAACAAACATCTTTAAACAAAACTAAACAATTTAAATAAACAAGTTAGGACTAAACAAAGGGAGAAAAAAAATCGGAACATCGTATCTACGAAAATTATCCTGTATATACATATTGTCATCTACCCTGACGTGGCAGCCCTAGCGACGCCCGTAAATGTGAGACACATGAACGATTCCTCGTTGAAAGGCTTGTATGACCAGGTTCCAGCCTCCCGTCTCCAACAAGTAAAAGAAGAAGAAAGTAAAAAAAAAAAAAAAAAAAGGCCGGGGAAAAATTCACTTTTTTCGAAGTTGGTGGGGCTGTGGCAACACTGTCATTTGTCGTACACACGGGGGGCATAAAAGTTACTCATTGGAATCTGTGCCCCATAAGCTTTCCAACGATTATGGCTTATATCTCTGTGATAATTAGGGGCTTCGCTAGGACTGCGAACGTCAGAGTAGACAAAATATTTCGAAAAATATGTACAGGATGTTTCTCTTCGGAAACACGTTCAGATTTTTTTCACTTGGTATTGAACTTCTCTTTTTTTTCTCACATAATTATACCCAATATCTGGTGTACACGTGAAAATATTTTTTTCTCCGTACGACAAGTATCAGTGTTGCCAGCCTCACAAATTTCCCAAAAAATTCTCATTAAAAAAATAGTTCTTCTTCTACGGGTTTCTCACGGAGGGTACAAAAGTTAGCTCGTTGGAATCTGTGTTCTATAGATTTTAGAACGAGGTATCGTTTTCAAATCCCTTTGACAATTAGAAGGGGTACTAGGGCCGCCAATGTAAAGGTCTACGATTTTCTGGAAATCCCTATCAATCCTGAAAAAGTTAAGACGGATCTTGCAAAAAGAGAAATACGAAGTAAATACTGGATTCAGTGGGCTAAGGATAGAAGTCATTGGAGAGCATTTGTCAGAGTTCGGGATTCCATAGTCCATAGAGCTAGTTGGTTTGAGGGTGTAACATGCTGATTACAAGTTTAAAAAGACGTTGTATTTTATATAATGTAGGAGGTAGTGTTGAATTTCAAATTTTTAGAATAATAAAGTGTTCAGTCATAAATGTCTGAAGAAAATTTCCGTATGATTTGATGAAACGTGAATCATGTGTTCCCTGTTACTCTATGAAAATTCAGTAGTTTAGAATACAGGGTGTCCAGAAATTATCTTTACAATTTCAAACGTTCACAAGTCTTTAATGGAGAAAAAATTTTACATTCTACCCTTTGCAGTGAATAGTGTAACATAAAGTTGATGTACAAAGTTCATTAGTACACCTCAATATGTGCACCGTTCATGGCTCTAAGCACATTCAGTCTGTACTCAATTTCCTGCCACGTACGCTCTAACATCTCGTGTGTGACTGTGTTAAGGGCGGCTGTAATGCGGGTTTTTAAGTCAACTATGTCAATAACCGATCTATCCTTCACAAAACCCCACAGAAAAAAAAGTCGAGGCATGTAATATTTGGCTACCTCGGTGGCAATGGAATGGGGCCACCTCGTTCAATCTATCGGTTGGGAAAGGTATCGTCCAGGTGATTACGGACTGCTGCGAACCAGTGTGGTGCAGCACCATCCCTTTGAAACAACATTGGGCTGCAAATCCTCTAACTGCGGAATGGCAGAGAGTTGAAGCATATCGAAATAGGTGACACCAGTAACTGTTGGCTTTGTGAATAAAAAAGGCCGAATGATTCGGTTGTGCATTAGAATATACCAGACATTTATCTTTGGGCTGTCTTTCTCAAGTTCCCATGTTTCGTGTGGGTTTTCTGAACCTCAGTTCCGTATGTTATGACGATTTAACTTTTCCGACACATGAAATGTTGCCTTATCACTAAAGCACACCCATTTCAAAAACCCTGCATCTTCATCGATACGCTGTAACATGTCTGTTGCAAACTCAGCCATTTTGGTCTGCCTGTTGGAAACAATTCCTGCAATAACTGTACCTTATACAAGTAGAGACGCAGCCGTTTGTGAAGCACCATGTGTACGGTGGACGTGGGTATTTGCAGTTGTCTAGCGGCCGAACGGATTGATTTTTTCGTACTGCCCACGAATGCTGTACGTACTGCTCAATTCGTCCATCATTTGTGTTGGGCCTTCCTGCTCCTTTCTTATGCAACACAGAACCTGTTGTCATGAAAATGGTGTGTCATGCACAGATGATGGGTCAGGGTGGTGGCTTCCTGCGAAATTGTGTACGGAAGTTCCGTTTTACTTGCGTGTCCGATTTGGTCTTTATGAACCATGGTACACACTGTGCTTTCTCCTGGGGGGTACACATTCTCACTTACAACTGGCTAACCTAAAACTATAAAACAGATTGAAAAACTTTGTAAATTGCCCCATTCACTTCAAAATCAGAATGTAAATATATTTTTTCATTACAAAACTATTAACGTTCTTAATTGTAAAGATAATTTCTGGACACCCTGTATTACTAAAAACCAACAATACACGAAAAGTCAATAGACTTTCGATTTTGTCATACATGCTTTTTTTCTTTTCTTTTTCTCTTGTAAATATTAATAATTAAGCGGAAAATTATTTAGTTGTACGATTTATTTTTATTTGTAATTACAGCTTCAGATGATCTTACCAAATCAGTTGGACCTGACACATCGTATGTTATTAAAGTGGTAAGTAATACAGAATGTAAGAAACAAACAATATTAATACGTCTGTTTCAAAGTAATATATTGTGATATCTTGCATGCTTATTATGTAATATTAAAATATTATTCAAAACCAACTTCAGAGTCAGTCTTATAAACAGATATTGTCTCATTTGTGATCTAATATTTCATCTTTACTTTTGACGCTGTTGAAAAATTTTTGCTGCTAATTCAGCAGTAGTTGTTTCTTGTGTTTCGAGATTAACCTAATCGTAATGCTTCATTACTTCAGCAAATAATTTGAGATAAGACAGCCTGTGATGTTATTTATTTATTCACTATTTTCCTTTGCTATTGAAACTTATTTTCTTAATTATTTATTTACATGTTGTATAATCACTCACAAACGAAAAGGAAGTATTATTATTATACTTCTCGTGGCATTCCTTAGACAACGAGAGCTTTCTCTTAGCTATATGGTTAGCGTGCGCGCCTTTGGCTCTGGGGACCCAGGTTCGATTCCCTGCGGGAACTCATATGATTCCGACCCCACGTTAAGCTGTATCCAAGTCGACGTCTCGTATAGCTTCGCTGCTGAAATTAAATCCAACCAACCAATCAGTAGGCATAGATTATTTTTCTTCAGGGATATGAATTCTAAGGAAGATAACCTGTATTTATGTGTTAAATATCTAATTTCGACTGTAATGTTTTCGATACTTTGTTATATTTTCTCTATTAAATACTCTTCTGAATATGCATACTATCATCCATCAGCTATATTACTTACCAGAAAATAGTTTACAAAAACTTCTTCACTCACAAGATCTTTCGGCTACCAAAGATCATCGAAAACTACCTCAAAGGGCACAACGGTTTTGATTCACGTAGTTCATCAAGAGTCTGTAACTCTGCATGTTCTTAATAGGAATCACGTATCGGCATAATTAAAAGTATTTCTACTTGAACGAAGAAACATATGAGAGGTTATACAAAACAATCTTAAATTTAAGGGTCATCTGAACATCGAAAGAAATTGTTGATTTTTTTTTTTTTTTTTTTTTTAATCAGAACGAAGTAAGCTCAGATGAGCGGATTAGACAGATCGACGACCTACTGTGTATATGGTAGTGACTGAGTAATATAAGAGAACCCAATAATACTCTTTGATTAATTTTCCATTTTCGTTTTACATTTGATTCTTCAACCGAACTGATCCGATCAAAATCAAATTTGGCATGACGATAGATCTTGACCTGTTATATGAGTGACATATTATGTTGTACAACTTTTCGGTTCTCGAGTTATGGGTGGTTAGTTTGAATCATGTATTCGAAAACAAAGAAATATACATTGAACCCATCCAATTGGGATGAAACGGTATAATGATACACCTTGATCTACTATCTAAACGTACGAAATATTATTCTCAGTGTTCCCACCAACTGGGAAACCTGGAAAAATCAGGAAATTTCGTAAAAAGCTGTAATAAACTGGAAAAGTGAGGGTATTTTAAGTACCGATTTTTACTTCTCAAAACTCATTCCCCTTTTTGCGTTACTCGACTTTGGTAGGGGATATTTTATAAAATACAGTGAGTTTGTTTTGCAAAACTTCTGTACCTACACACACACACACTATATATATATATATATATATATACATGAACATGAATTGTATATGACAAACCCTCTGTTCGGAAAAAATATTTGCTTATATATATAGATATAGATAGATAGATAGATAGATCTGGAAATTTATAATTAACCTGAATAAGTCACGGAATTCGCGCCTGCAAATAAGTGGTAACCCTGATGTTTTACAGGCTTTCGGTTCCCGAGTGATAGGAGGTCAAATTTTGAATTATTTTGTAAAGAAAACAAAAGAAAAAAAGAATAAAGTAAAATACACTAAACTCATCTGATCGGGATCAAACTTGGCATGATGATAGATCTTGACCTACTATATAAGCATATAAAATATGTTTCGCAGGATTTCGGTTCCGGAATTATGTACACTGAAAATTCTAAATCAATTCATTGGTATAATAAAAATAAAATAAACACTATTTAACTAGCAGTTAAAGGTGAGTCTTAGAAAAATAATAAAAGTCAAACGAAGTCCAAATTTTTACAGTTATACGTATTTCATTTCTGTAGAAACTTTTTGTGGCAAATGTATATATTCCTTTTCTAAAATCCGAGAAAGCAGTACGTCAGCTTAAGCTTTTTCCAGTGTTCCTTCATATATATGGTAAAAAATTAGCATCGTTGTAACACAATAATAATATCGAGTAGTAAAGCCTTTAGAGATTCTGCCTCAACTTTTCCCTAGAATGTGTCTTGCTTATAAGAAAGTAAATTAAAATTTAAGATGTGTACTGTATTATTTTTTGTTCATAACGCACTATTACATTGTTTTTCAGGAGCCCCACAGAAATGGACCGTTATTTGTAGAGATGAATTTTTATTTAAGAGTTGCAAAGCCAGAAATGAGTAAGTATTAATTGATAATAGTAACATCAAAGAATTTTATGTATATTCAATAAAAGTTGGGCATCTTAAATAGTAAACATCCGGTGTGTACTGTTGATTCGCAATAACCTGATAGGAGATCAAAACTATTTTTCCGCTGCCTCGCTCTCAGTTGTAGTATTAGTAAGACAAATAACACATCTATGTAGAATTATAAATTTAACTGAGTATTTCTTGTTCATTTGATGGTCGGGATTGTGAGATAATTATATGGCAAAACGATATCAGATGAGTGACAATTACAAAGACACCTTATTTCATTCAGACAGTAATTTCACCGTACGTGCAATTCAAAATCAGTTGCAATCCGTATGGATGGCAGTATTAGAGCGCTAACATAATCAACGATGATTAGAAAAAACAACACTTGCATCTTACTCCTCCGCTATGACGTTTTCATATATATAACAGGAATAGTGTTGTGTTCATCTTACATACTTTATTATTGTAGAAACAGTGTTGGTTACTATTAAATATAACAATGAATAATTATATTTATTAAATCGTTTTGCAAAATTAGAGTAAAATTGCGACCATTGTAGCGTTATATTATTATTAGCAAGAGTGAATAAATATATTGACAAGGAAAGGTATATGAGAATCAACAGTTTATTGGATTACACAAACCGGTATCATAGAAAAATACTAAATAATAATGTAGCCTACATGCTATACAATATTTTGCGTATTTAATTACTGTGTAGTATAGAGAGCTGTTTTCTTCGAAATTTGAACCAAATAGAAACTTAGAACTGGATTAAGTTTGTCCGACTCATATATGAAAAGAGTCATCTTGAATTGATTTTATTAAATAGTTGTTCTTGTAAGTAATTAAATTTAGTAAATGTGTCTGAAACTAACATACTCAATACATAAATAATACATTGTACTTTTCTGAAGATAAAAATTAATATAGTTGTTGTTTGTAATGGTTAAAAAAGATAGTAGGTGTTCTCTCAGTGACACCAAGTACAAGTGTAATGGATGGATAATTTAGATCTTAAATACATTGTATTAGGAAAAAAAAAAAAAAAAAAAAAAAAAAACACTTTCTCACAAAGAACTCTCTTCTTGCTATAGCAAAGAGAAGGATGGAGGAATGCAGTTGTCTATCAGGCTAGATAGAATAGAAAAGTAGAGTTTTCTTAAATAATAACTACTCGTTTTAGTTATATGGCCAAGAAATTAGGAACATATTGTTTCAAGGTCAGGTTCAAATAAAAACAAGTGTGAAAAGAGGAAATTTCTGAAAATGATGTAGTAGTGTTTAGATGATAGTATTAAGTCTATGCTTTTTATTTTTCTTTACAATATGAAGTATATGTAATACAATTCCTGTTAGCTTGGGAAGGAGTGATGATTGTAGTAAGCGTTTCATTTTCTATTGTAATTGTGTGGTATTGTCGTTTATTTTGTCCATCTTCATTCTAATAATATATCGGAAAACCTGAAGGTATCCTTTTTGTTTGTTTATTTTTACCTCAGGATGTAGTATCGAATTAACTTGCATTTGGTAAAACGTTAAAGTTGACTTCGAATGACTTTCTCATAAATATATATATTATTTTAATGCATTATAATACAAGATTTTTCTTTGTTTTAGTTGAAGCTTGGATGAAACAAAGAAGACAGAAGTTCCTAGGAATGCCTCGATACATAGGATCGGGATCCCATGTATATAAGGGTGAAAGGTACCGATTCCTTGTCCTGGAAAGGTTTGGGAAAGATCTAACAAAAATATTCCAGGAAAGTGGAAGAAAGTTCCATCTCAAAACAGTATTGTATTTAGGGATGCAAATAGTAAGTATAATATCGTATTCTATATTTATTATACTATACAGTAATGAATATCGTCGCTGCGTCTCGAAGAACCGCTGTGTGTTAAAACCACAACTTTTCAGAAGCATAAACATTCCACTCTTAAAATTTTGCCAAATACACGGAAACACGTAAAAAATACAATAAAATTGGTTCTGCGGATATTATGCACTGGACATTGGTGTAGCTTGCTTCAACAATATTATATTACTATTTTTGTGTTTATGTAACACATGTCGATTTATCTTTTGCGCCTTTATAAGCACATAGAGGATCAATACGTACGTGATTAGAACTTAAAGCCTTTAATTTCAATCTGTTATTTTTTCATTGTTGCGGCAGCTTTGGGATTTGTTTGCCCGGCATAACTCATTTTCGACAAAAATGTCACATATCGGTTCTTCGAGGCGCAGCGACGATATTCTCTCTCGTTTTTAGGTGATAATCAATGTTGAACTCTTGTCGTGAAAACTTAAAACAACGAATATGCAATAATGAATATAGAATGTTTTAGTTGTAGTGAAAATAAAACCGTAGTGGCTCATTGGTGGAAGTTAAGTTTGATCATAGGTTAGTATCCGTTTGTAGTAGTTGCTTCGTCTCATTTTGTCAACCATCATATTTTCATTGTCCACTTTCATTTACTATCTTTCATTCTACATAGAGTATCAAAGACATTGAGTAACGTAGAGATTGGAGTAGCTTATTATATGTATGACATTTGTTGCTGTATTTCCTCTTGCTGTTTGAGTGTGTGTAAAATCAAGCTTGGACCTATATTTTTCAGAATCAGTAGAAATCTCTTTTTCCGTAAAATAAATGATAAACATAAAATATTCGAAGAAAATATAAAGCAAATACGTAGAGGATTGTTCTCTTTAATTGTTACTTGATTTTTGTACCTAGAAATTATATGCATTCAGTGTGATACTAATAAGGGAAAATTATATGTTTAAACTATAATATTGATACTAACATTACAAATTTGAAGATTTTCTGTCTTGTTCAATTGCTTCAAATGATGAAAAATGCTTTCTGCAATTTTCATTCCAACGAATAAGATTATTATAATCAAGACAAGCTGAAAAGAGCACATCAAAGATTCCAGGAAAGGCAATTTAGCCATATCAAGTTTATCCCAACATTTATTTTGGGCCGCGGTGGCTCAGTGGTAGAGCGTTCACCTCCGGTGCTTGGGGTCCCGGGTTCGATCCCAGCCCCCACCAAGTGAACTTTGTGGTGGACAAACACCGTGTGCGTGGGTTTTCTCGGGGTTCTCCCGTTTCCTCCCACTTTCTTCATTCCACCATTTCATTCATTTCTCATAATCACCGTCTCCTTTAGCCTAACCGGGATAACCGTGGGACGTAAAACTCAAAGATTTCATTTCTCCAACATTTATTTCAGGAAAACACATACAAATGATACATTTTTACGTCAATCAGTTTCGCAAATTTAAATATAGACATTTGAATCGTTTGTATACATATTTGAGATCCAGCTAGAGAAAATTTAAATGAAGACAAGGGTAAAATTAAATAAGCAGGGAATAAGTCCAAAAACAAAAATATTAAGAAATCGAAGAAAAACCTGTATAAGCTGTAGTTTTCATCCAATAGCCTCCATGTTTGTACAGGGACTTAAGAACTATACACCATACCACCAACACGTAGAGCGAAGCATGAAGATAAAATAGAAGATAGTGTAAAGTACAGAAAGTCATTTTCCATTTTTTAAGTCTTCATTTCCTTCTTAAACCTACCGATTCAGTTATAGAAGCAGTAGAACATATAGCCGAAATTAGAAGCTCATTTGCAAGTTTGATCAGATCAGGGTTTGTTTACATTCAATATAAATACCTAGTTATATCGTAAATACTGTCACAAGTTTGAATGAGAATAACACAGAGAGTATTAACACCGAGGCAATTTATTTTGGTCATGTTTTACATAGATAATGTTGTACACCTGACACACGAATCATTTTTCGAAATGTCCTCCCTTGACGTTGGTCCAGGCACGAAGTCTGTCCGGCCACTGGTCAGTGGCATTACGCACCACGTCCATGGGAAAATTGTTCACTGCTCGGGTCAAGGATTGTTTCAGACTGTCGACAGATAGATGCCGTTTATGGCAGACCTTTGCCTGAAGTGCTGCTGGAAGACCAATCAGCGGTAGAAATGAAGTCGGGGACGTTCCGTGCCCAGTCAGTCCTGGGTTATTTTCGCTTTGTGGCCTGGAGCGGAATCCTGCTGGAAGGTTCACCTTTCTCCAGGGAATATGGTAGCAGGCAGTGGTTTCACTATAGGTGTTAGCACTGTGTCCTGGTACACCTTGGCAGATGTTTTAACATCTTGTTCGGAAAAATGTAGCTGGGTTGTGTCTGAGTAGCTCACTCCCCACCAAACCATCACTGAGACAGGATGATGTGCCCTCTGAACCCTTGGAGCTGCCTCAGCAGCTGCAGTAGATGACGTGGCATACACACGGTCATTTTGGGCGTTGTAGGTCTGCTCAATTGTGAACACCTTTTCGTCAGTGAACAGAATCTTTCTGTGCAAATTGTTGGCGTAACGCCGCAACAGTCTCTTTGATTTAAGAACCCTCTGCGACATGAATGTTTGGTCAGAAAGTGACCAGTCCGCCTCTTATACGCCCGTAGATGTAGGTACGCGAGACATGGAATTTCTGCTGATGTTCATCTCAGCAGCATCACACTTTGTGTTCGAACAGGATTTCTTCGAATTCTTGCTGCGACTGCTTTCTGGACCTGCGGGGTTCGTACCGTTCGTGGTCTGCCACTCCTTGCGCGGTCAGCTGCCATTACAGTCTCGGTGTATCGTTGTATGGCGTGATACACGAATCTCTTGCTGATTTGTAGAGATTTCAGGAGGTTGAAAATCTCATCTGCTGTCCTCCCAACCTTGTGTAGTGCAATTACTGCTACACGATTTTCGTAATCGCCCCACTCCATCAGAACTCAGTACAATATCAACGTATATCAGGAACAATCAAACACACTACATACATCTTCCGCTTTATACACAGATAGCAGCACTGTGCCACTCCGGATGCTTACAGCGCTACTCCAAACTTTGTGACAGTATTTATGATATAACTAGGTAATAACATGTTCTTTGCGTACGATTTCACAGTTTACAACACAGTTATATACGTGTGTCGCTTTCTTCGTGCAGTTACGATATTTCGACTAATGGTTTTTTGTTGATGTGCATGGCAACCATTGAAAATATCATTCACTTTGTTTTCGAGATTGAATTCCAATGGAAAACAAAGCTTTACTACTTACATAGTAGAAATAGTTTTAATATGTAAGGAAAGAATCTATGTTGTAGTCTTTACTTCAATGATATGTTCATAATGTTTACAGATTTCAAATCATTTAATGAAATTATATATTTCTTTCCAGCTTGATACATTGGAATATATCCACAGTCATGGTTATATCCATGCTGATATAAAAGGCTCAAATCTACTTTTGGGTTACCAGGAAAAAACACGAAACAACGTATATCTGGTAGATTTTGGATTAGCTTGTAGATATGTTCTAAATGGTCTTCACAAAGAATATAGGCAAGACTTACGGAAAGCTCATGATGGAACAATTGAATATACAAGTAGAGATGCACATATTGGAGGTAAGATAACACTTACAAAGTTATAACTACTGGTTATACCACTCCCTACTTCACTCCATATTTTTATTAACGACTTAAATTGTAATCAAGACGTACCAAAATTTTAGTTGGGCTTAACCATAGTATGTGAGAAAGAAAACGGAAACAATGTTGTGGTGGGGAAGTGGCACCTCCTCATCGCGTAGCTAAAGCAACATTTCACTAACTAAAGTAGTTAAGTACTTACCGAAAACACCCCCATATTACTTCGCAAATGTTTCGATAAAATGTTATTGCTAGCCTCAGCGTGGATACTCTCAGAAAACTAACGTTTCTGTATGATCTACATCACCTTTCCTTACTTAGGTGATGTAGTTCAGCGTTAATTTTCTGAAAAGATCCGTGCTGAGGTTGATATTTTGCCGAATCATTCACGGTAGATTTGTGGCACGGGTGTTTTTAGTAAGGCAAATTTAGATAGTATTTATTATGCATCCTATCAAACCATATAGCAACATCTCCACAGCTATAGTCATATCTTTTAACATACATATCATGCACTCTTGTGAATAAGTTGGACAATGAGGAATTGTCCATTGGATATTTCCAGCAAAGCGGAGAAACATGGCATGCATCCAGTACCATGCATGATACTGAGTTACTTTTCGCTAACAGTCATTGCAAAGAGCAGACTGGCGACAAACCTGGAAAACCGGGAAAAGTCAGGGAATTTCACGTGTTATTAAATTCCGAAATCCTAAAGCGCATTAAGAAAGTGTTTTATCTTTCCTTCATTGTAATTTATATACGAGCGTCGTAAAGAAAACACAATCTTCTGTCGAAAACCTACTGTGAAGCTTTGTCACCCTTGAAACGATGTGAATTATCCTTTCTCTTGACACTTGTAGATCTTCTACGTTCACCTTCATCGTATTGAGTGCGCAAAACTAGCACAGAGCTGAATGGTTCCACCTTCCCGTCCACCTTTTCTCTCGCCCGTCGGCCTTAAAGAAGTAGGTAGTTTTTTTTTTTTTTTTTTTTTTTTCCCGTTGCGTTAAAACTGTGATTAGCTTGTAAGTAGGAGCAGCCATTTCAAGAACTGTTCTCGGACCCAGGCTAATGCGAGAACGACCTAAACAAGTTCACGTGAACAGAGAGTAACATTAGCCATTGTGACTTAAGCTATGTTGCCAAATCTGTCGTGGACTTCAGAGTTGTAAATAAAATTAAAGTAACTTTTTTTTGTCGCTCCTCATTCCTATACAAGAATAAATATCCATAATGTTTTTTTATTATTATTATTAATTATTATCATTTTAATATTAATTGGAAAAACCAAGTGACTTGGTGACTACACTAGAGAGTCACCTTTGAGTCCATTTTACCTTGAAGGCAACGGAACCTAGTTGTCAGCTACATTTTCAGTTCTTCCATTTCTCAATACTTCTGCACTGACTTACACGACAACAATTTCCTTACTAAATAGGTAATGAATTATTTACTTCATGCACTAAGTCTCTCAGAATTACGAATTTTAAGCGCATTGTCATGACAAAGTATTAATTTCATTGAGAACTGTTAAGAAATATAGTTAGGCCCTACGCTACACTCAAAATAACTTTTTCGGATTAAGATGTGCTTTCGTAATGTTTGGAAATTAAGACAAGGTTGCATTATGTTGAGAGGTTGTACATGTTGGAAGAATAATGTGTCAAGGAGTTACGGAGAATTAAATATTCCTTAACGTTTATGCAAAACAAAAGAATAAATTTAATAGTAGGGAAGTGAGTGTATGATAAAGTACGTTTTAACAGTAGGCCTATGTGATTAGTATAGTACGGTGGATTTGTCATTGTACTGCTCGGTTACTAATATACCAAGTAAATGACATTGACCACTATCTATTTAGATTGGGGTAAGCAGAAATTGTTTACAGCAAAGGGAAAATTAGCAAGGACAAGTTAAATACATTCTTCGGAGTATATAATGTACATTTTTTTGAATTTTTTAAAAATAAATCTTTTGGAAATATATGCTTCACTTTGCTTTAACTACAGGATATTGTTGTTAATGATCTTGTTTGTTTTCTATCTTCTAGCTCATTCGAGGAGAGGAGATTTAGAAATCTTAGGTTACAATATGTTACAGTGGCTGTGCTCTCGCCTTCCTTGGGAAGACAATATATCAAATCCTGAATTAGTCCATACTCAGAAGAATACATTTATGTCAAACATTCCATCGCTAATGCGAAGATGTTTTCCTGAATCAGAGCCTCCAGGTTAGTATTGAAGTGATGCAAGCTCTCTGTATTTTGAAGAATTGGTTTAAGTCATTGTTATGGTACTTTTTTTGATTAAATCTGGAAAATTTCAGAATGTTGGAGAAAGAATGCTTCTTATTAGTTAAATTATCTTACACATAGTTCTATGGTGTAAGTTCTTTTTATTGTTGTTTGTACCTTACAATTTATTACATACTTAATTTTATTTTTTACCTTGTTTCTGAAGATACTAAACTTGTACAAATACTATTGATTGATGCTATAGGGAACGTTTTACTAAGTACAGTAGACTTACCTTTGTATCTTGGAAATTGACCACAGTGCTGATCGAAATGATACATTAAAAATAAAAATTTTCGTGGTACAAAAATAGGTCTACTATAGTTTGCACAAACACTGTCTTTATTTTCTTCAGTGTTACAATTCACGAAATTTATGTTCCACTAGTTCTGGCCCCTAATTTTTTAGTATATAAATATCAAAATAAGAAAACATTGCATTGCAAGAAAATGCTACGTCGACCCGTTTCTACGGTTACCAACTGACGAAAGATGCACAACATCAATTTTCTAGGATTTTGAAATGTATCACTATCGTTAATGCGGTAATACATAAAAGATGGTGCGGAGAACACAATTGTGATAATTGGAAGAGCGTTCTGTTGTCTGATAAGGCACATTCTCTTGGTTTACAACACCAGGCCAGGTTTATGTATGACAAACTCCCAAAGGTGCATATGCCTATAATTGTCTGTTTCCTGCGGGTTAATATGGCTTCGGCCCCATGCTGGTGTTAACTGCAGTCTCGTAATACTCCGTTGGTCCAATTATTATCCTCAAAGAAGGAATTATTGTCAGTGATCAAGTAAACATTTTACGTGGCCAGGTGTTGTTCCGTAACACCGATGTTGTTGCTTTCCAAGATGACATTGTACCAATTCACACAGCAGCGAGACTTGTTCAGCCATGGCTTAAGGAACATCAAGATGAATTTCAGCAACTCTTTCGACCTGCTGAGTCACCCGATCTGAATATTATTGAACGTGATGATCAGTTTTGAAGCAGTAAGTCCTTCTCGTGTTTCCTCTTTCACTAACGCAACTAGAAGAATCATAATCCATTATTCCTCTGGAAACGATTCACGAATTATGTGCATTAATTCAGCGACGAATGCAAGCTGTACTAAAGGCGATCCAATGTTGTCTTAATCAGCTTTCATGGTCAGTTTTATCAAATGTATACGTCTTCTATAAGTAATAAATTATTCTCTTAAACACTCTTAAAATTGTTGTGCAGCTGGAGAAAGTTTAAATCTTAATTACATCAAAAATATTTAAATAATTCAATAAAAAGTAATCCGGTGTTAACTTATCAACTAGTCGACACTATCTTGCTTCAAATGGCTTCTCACTTAGACATTTTCTAACAGCTTCGTTTTAATCATTTATATAGTTAGAACAACGGAGTCCGGAAACAAGATAGGAAAACTAATTACCAAAACCTTGTGAAAATATATACTATAAGCCATTTTACAAGCATTTCAACATAACGCTAATTTACTAATAACGCTAACAAGCATTTGATTTTTCATGACTGACCAACATAACGTTTCTTAATAGCGTTTTCTCTGTTTTGTAGTTTTTCTTTTCGTTTGGTTATTGGATAAAGTATTTACGTGGACTTCCTTTCTTTGTGTTTGTTGCAATCTTCATTTTATGAATTTTGTTTATATTCAGTTAAATTGTTGATAGTTTCACAAGGATTTGAATCATCGTGCTGAGTCTTGAATGTTTCTTACAGTTGTGCTCGAAAAGTACCTGAGGTATGTAGCAAGTTTAAGCTTCGAAGCAGAACCAGACTATGCATATTGCAAGAAACTTCTGAAACAAGGTATAAAGGATGCTGGATACGTCGATGATGGGAAACTGGATTTTAACACAATACCTTTAAAGATGCTTAAGAAGCCCAAATCGAAAAAAGTAAGTGAATCATACTTATTTGAGACAGTTTTATTACTAGTGTTGTCAGTTATCTTGTTATCAATTACATTTAATTTATAATAATTATTAATTTGCTTTGTTATTATATTTTATGTAAATGCAGTGTAAATAATTATGAATACATTTGTTCTACTTTGTTTGTTTTTAACAGGATGTGCATAAAAGGCTTATGATTTCATTTGAATATTTTAGTTACCTTGTATTATTATTATTATTATTATTATTATTAACATAATTCATAGTGCTGGACACGATATCTTCACAGTGCGACTGCTGTGCAAGTAACGGAAGAACTCAAGCAGCACCTCCCACAACTGTCTCTCGATAATCATATAGTCGGTCGCGATTTAGATGACATGAATATACGGGATTAGATTGCACTGGCGAAACCGCTGATAAGGGACTTCAACTTCGACATTAATAGTGCTGCAAATATGCAATAAGGACCACTGATGACTGGAAACTAGTGAAATGGTCAGATGAATCATTTATCTTATTTCAAACCATGGGCCATGTTTATGTGTGGGGAACGCCCAAAAAACCTTAAAATCCGCCATATCTCCGTCCGACCGTGAAACAAGATGGCGGCTTTTTGGTGCTGTAGGATTAGTTTTCTGGTTTTCAGTGGATCCTGTGCTGACCGTTACTGGTGGGTTATTGTTAGTGTCTGTGTCGTTTTACAGAACCATGTGCATCCTATGGTATAGATGTTCCTCCTGAGTAATAACTCCATATGTCAGGAAGATATAACCCATTCACACTGCTAGAGGTGTTGCGGCGTGATCTGAGGAACATCAGGATGAAGTTTAACACTTCTCTGGCCCGCCCAATCGCTGGATCTGAATATAACTGAACTTCTGTGTCCCGTTTTGGAAACACGAATCCGGCGCAGATTTCCACTTCCATTCTTTGTTGTTGTATTGAGTGATGAACTGTTCACGGAATGATGTAATATTCCACTTGCTACCATTCACGACCTCGATGACTCCATTCTTCATTGTATCAAGCTGTTCTGAAGGAGAAAGTAGTCCCACGCAGTCTCAACTTTTTTGAACTTGTTAGAGATTTTTTCCTTTTATCTGTTTTAGTTGCGTCACAGTGCTTTCATGAACAATAGCTGTAACTGAGATAATGATTGGTAGTTCTGTAACATTCTGACGTTTCCTTATCTTTTTGACTTCTGCCAGTTCTTTATATTTTTTAATTTTCGTACAGAATGTTGTAACGTATGTTCTGAGTCAATGGCAGTGCTATTTCTATGAGAGTTACTTATCGGTCTATTTTATTCATAATTGATTTATAAAACTGTTGTTATTTATTTTGAACTGTTGAATTTAGGGTAAAATTGTTTAACTTCTGTTTTGCTAAACAAAGTAAACTTAAGGGGGCAATTAGTATTCCAACCTGTCAGGAATATTCAAGCGTAAGAGGTAGGTTTCTCTCTTGTCTCCAAGGAATTTAAGTAAGAGAACCCCTTTCCCCTCTAATACTCAACTATAATTTACTATCAACAAAGAAGGTTACAATGTTTGCTAAAAGAAAATTCACTTACAAAAGAGTGATCTTAACATGAAATTAGCTTTTACTAAGTCTTACATCAAAACGCTAGGAGACTAAAACAAGCTCAGACTCAGTTTTAACTACTTTTATATTTAGAAATGTAACTTACATGAACATGAGACTTGACTCTCTCAATCCAAATATCAAGACTTGTTTCTTACACATGACTCATATAGTCTTTCTCGCTATTTCGGCTGTTCGTGCCAAGACCTAACTCCTCCCAGACTCCAGGTTCCTCCTTTTTCTGTGAAATTTTTTTCTCCTTATTTCTTATTCAGAGACCTAAGTTATCCCAAGAATTCCATTATCCATTCCATTATTACATATCACCTTTATCGTTCATGACAAGTCGTTTAATTTCCATTTTGATTTCAGTCATCAGCTTACACATGACCATCGTCCTTCAGGACAGCTCATTTTCTGTCCCTTTAGATTATATTATAGTTCATTTGTCATAAATCTCTGCTTTCATTACATAATAGTGATGTTGGTCTGTTTGCAGGTACCGTTACATCCATTCTGTTTTCTCGATCCCAGTAAAGTTCGTATTTATCGAATTCAAGTACTGGATTGTAGTGTGACTATGTATCAGTGATTCATTTCATGTTATGTAGCAGAAACTGGTGATTCTTGCAACACAGTTGTGTCTTTTCAGATAGTCTGTGGAAGTCATTATGCGGTATAACATGAACTTGTGATGAGTTCAATTGTTTCTGACGTGTCTCCGCATTTTCTGCATTTTTCATCCAGTATTTCTTGCTTTAATATGTATTTACAGTAATGTTAGCTAGGTACCAATTTTTCTTGGAAGACCATCATAAATCGTACTGTGTAACGAAAAATTCCAGTTTTGTTGAGTCAGCCATTTGATTGTCATTTATCTGTATTACTGTTGTCTGGGTAATTCTTGAAGGTTCCATGAAGTTCTTTTGCTCTCCATTTGCAGTTTTTGTTCATCTGATTCATAGTTTGTAGTGAACTCGGTCATGCCAAGATGGAGTGGTGTAGTTTTTGTGTCTGCATCTCATGTTACATGAAATAGATGGTTGGTTTTCCTTTCTGGCAAAGGTCTTCAATCAGTTCTTTGTGAAGTTTTAATATATCTGCGGTACCATTGCCACCTATTTCTGTGGGAATTGTCACTCGCTCTATTGCAGCTTTTGGGTGTTTCATTCTGAGTTTTGTCATTCAATACCAGATCATTCGTGTTAAATGAATTAAATCTGTCTTTGTTCATTTGCTTAAGTCAAATGAATATGTAGTGAGGGGTACTGCAAATGTGTTAATGGCTTTAATTTCGTTTGCGCTAGTAAGCCGAGCTCTTGAGTATCGCCTTAATTCTTGACTGCAACTCATTCTGCAATGCACAATTCGTTGCGCTCTGTTCAATGCCTCAAATTTGCATTATTCCTGCGTATTTGCAGTGCTCTTCTTTTAAGTCTATATTTTGCGGTCATTCGGTGTTTGTTATTTTCCTTCTTTGCATATGTATTTAACGGGACGTTAGACTCACTCAACTCAATGATCTACTATTCTTAAATCCGTACAGGCTAAAATCTGTTTCTGTTTCTAGTAATCTGTGAGTTTGCGTAGAGCTTTAGGTCATCTATATATAGCTGCCGGTTGATTTTGCAAGATTTGCTGCATGATTTTACTTTTAAAACTGCAGGTCACTTTGCTAATGATTTACTAAGACTATAGAAAACTATGCAGAATCATAGGGTACTGAGAGAATCGACTTGGAATATGTCTCTGTTTATTTTTCGGAATGCTATGTTATTCTTTTCATTGGAGAGGTAAAGTTTTGTGGACAGTTAGTTCATAACTGCTTTCAAAGTATGCGATGATTGTAGGATGTATTTTATATTTTTTTTAGTAATTCTATTAGATATAAGTGTGGAATTGAATCGAAGGCTTCAATCTCTCACCCATATCTAATACAGGTATTATTTATTTTTTACTAAGGTTAATTTTCTTCGTATATTTGTAAATGTTCACTTGTATTGTGAAACTGTTTTTGTCATTAACCCTTTGTCTTTTTCTGTTTGTTAGAAAGCGGTGAAAAGGCGAATGACGGAAGAGCCAGAAAATATTGAAGAATTGAAGCCGAAGAAGATAATACGCAGTGCACCAAGGAAACCTTGTGTTCAGCAGAACTTTAACAGGTAAAATTAGTCTCCATGTGTGATGGAGGAAGACAAAGTGCACCAGCAGAGGAACATAATTTTAGTATTATAGTACTTTCAGGTCATTCTAATGAATTATTTTTTAAAAAAATCCATTGAATTGTGTAAGTCGGTATGAAAAGCGTAGTCAAGTTACAGTGTATGTTTTATATGTTCTTTTATTGAAGTAGGATCTTCGTTACATATAATAACGAACAAGATAGGTTAAGGTAATTCAAAGCGATCCAGAAGGAAAGAAATTCTTTGAATTTCGTTTTGGAGGTAAATTAAACCCGTATCTGTTGCTTTATGTATTACTTTATTGTATTGGAGCCTTACGAACTTTTCTTGTATTTCGGGCTGTATTTGGTCCGTCAGTTTACCTTTCGATTACGTTCCTCGGCTTTTTTCGAAATTTTCTATTTACTATTGACCGACTCAAACCAACAGTAATTTCGAGCAGAAGAGGATATTATGAACAAAGCAGTACCCAAATTTCTTAGTTGCTGTTTGGTTTTACTTTCTTATCGGAACGAAATCTGGGAGCACTATTATGTGATACATAAAAGTGTTTACATTCTTCCAGTCAAATTTATCGTAAGTTTATTTATGTTGTGTTAAACGTTATTGCGTGGTTCATGATCATTTATAATTTCGTCATTTAAGAAACTGTTGCTTTGAATGGACCGAATTCTCTTCAGCAATAAACATGCTGCTATTCTTAACGTTTGAGTACCAAGCAGTCAAAAATAAATTTCGTATAAAAGGAAGTTTTAAGTCCATTACCATTCTTTAAATCTCATGTGCAAATGTTTCGTCTGGTTTTATCATGTCCAGCAGAAGCGCGACGTAGAAAGAACGAGAGAACGTTACTCCGTAAGTGGTATCGAAAGTTATGCTTAAATTTTCAACATATTGTAGCGCACACAAATATTATTTCTTTTCCTGCTGTCGAAGGTTTATAAGGACCAACTGTGTCTTTTCCCTTTATTTTGGAATACTTCTGGTATTTTTAGAAAAATAATGCTGGATTGTACAATTAGAATCAGAGTATTTACGTTAATAATGTAGTTTCATTTTTTCGTGAAAGTCCTTTCCGAAACAATAAATACGGTCTTCGTTATACAGCTGAGCAACGCTAATTTAACATCAATCGTACCTTAACTTTTAGTTTGGATTTGGATATTTATCTATTTTCCAACTTGGAGGATATGTTTGTCGTGGCCCGCGGAATGCTTTGCTATTATTTATTGATTTTAGCAATATTTTGAAAGACAAGTTGAAAAAAAATTAAAAAAAAATAGAAAGTTTTAAGTTACACATTGAAGGATGTTAAACAAAAACTGAAAATACTAAAAGTGTGTGTATAGTGTTTGGAACAGAAACACCAAAAAATGGCAGATATATATTAGAACAAACTAACAGTAATTTAATTAACTATATATATAACACTACAATGTAACTTCCGACGTCTATAACAATTACAAAAACGAATTATTATATATATATATATATATATATATATATATATATATATATATATATATATATTCGTTTTTGTAATTGTTATAGACGTCGGAAGTTACATTGTAGTGTTCATAATCGAGTTGCATGTAATATAGTTTCGGCAGCTTGTATTGTCTTCTTCAACAGAATAACTAACAACAATGGGTTAGAAAATATTTGGCCAAATAAATAAGAATGTCTCTGTACGTTCATGTAATAAATCTCATAAAATAAATAAATACTAATTCCAACAAAACTTGGCATCATTGGCTGTAATTGTAGCGATTAACAAACTCTTTCGGAAAAAGTTATATGGTCTTCAAGAAACACAGTCATATGGTCTTCAAGATACTGAAATCAGGATGACCAGTAAGCAATTTTGGTCAGTCAATAAATGCTGCTTGCTATGCAAAATATTTGAGTCGATATTAAACTCGAGCTGTTATAAAAATTGAACAAAGAACGTTCCGGAAACATCTTCCTGCTTATATTTATTTTTTAGCAGTTAATTTTGCACTTGCTAAATATCTTTATTCCATATTCTAAATTATTCAGAAGGCCTGATTTTTTTAATGTATCGTTGAATTGGCACCTATATCGGAATTGATGTGAAATAAAATCGGTTTTTCCCTCCTCATATTATATAGAATTCAACCGTCAGAGATGTTCTCAGCGTACTTACTGGGTTGTTCAAACACAGAGGTTGTAGTTTAGCCCATTTGGTTTAAGTAGCTGAGCACCGACTTCAAGAGTGATGGAATATATGATATTCAGGGAGCGGGCTGGATAGCATGGCTAATACATTGACACGGTATAACCGTAGGACGTAAAACTGAAATATTTCATTTCATTTTATTTCATTGACACGGTAAACAGGATATCTGAGTTCGATTCCTGATTCAGTAGTGCATTTCATTTCTATTATATTGCCGTATTGTGAAATGTTTTGGCAGACGGATATGTTATCGTATTTTAATTAACGTGATGATACCACCGAAAAATGAGATATTTGTCCTGACCAAAAAATTAGTCAAGGCGGAAGAAGGAATTAACATTTTTATCCTGAGTGAATAGAAATTGTACAAGAATAGAACACAAGAGGTCATGTATCAGAAGTTATCATGCTAATTATTCGACATTTTGAAAATCATTATTAAAAGAAATTTGATTTTAAAAGAAAAATCGATTGTAGTGAACTTTCGGTCAAAAAGCGTTCAGTGATCTTATATTACAATTTAGATTACAATTATTCATGTACTGTATCATTGACTGTTTGGTACTGTTGGGCGTGAGAGGCATATCTTCCATAGTTTCCTTTCTATCTTTTTTTGCTTGCAATAAAAAGGAAATTTTAGGGCTGCATTGCTTTAGAAACAAATTATTTTCTCGTTTTGAACGCTGCTTTGTACTGCAATATAAATTCCATATTTTTCACCCAAGTCGAGAGAAAGCAATGACTATCAATGACAAATAATGAATTACAGTTGTTATAATTATATTTCGTGGGCTAAGGCTTCGATTGATATGTGTGTATATTCGTGCTGAAATCCTATTATTTCACATAATGCTAATAGAAACAAAAAGGGATAAATATACACTGTAAACTGACTACATTTGTTGCTTGGTACTATTTATGTAATATTATTGCGTCCAAATTCCTTTAATAGCTAATTCTTTTTACAGGCATTATTTTGGTCGAGTAATATAGTTCCGGTTTATACGAGCAATCGAGAAACACAAAAAAATGATCTTTTGGTGGAAAACATGATGCGTTCAATTGTACATTATTTTACTAATCCTTACTACGTTTTCGAGTTTAGTCACAAGCTTTTTTGTCTAACGTATTATTTTAAGTAGGAATATTTTCCCTAACAGAAAAAAAAAGCTGCATTACAATACAATTACTTCATAATTACCATTACAGTTACCAGGTAACCTGTTATTTTATATGTTGGAAAGAAGTAATTAAAATGACATTGATGGTTCAGAGCAGTGTGTGCGCTAATTGCCCTCCCTACCAATTTTGTGTAAGTTAGTACTTAAAAATTAAGTTGTATCTAGAAACAGCTATCAAAGTGAATAGAGCTATGAATTTTGACAAAACGTGATGGAATTGCTGTTACATTGATGTTTATTTATGTAGTAGAGTATGTAAAAGGAGTTCAATTTATATGCAATTCAAAATATGCCATATTTGTTTATTTTGACAATTTAAAAAAACATAAGTAATTTATTTTATTATTTATAATTATCAACCTAAACTAATTCATAATGATCATAAGCTCTTAACAGAATTATAGAAAAACAAATACTATCAAGATAAGACGAAATAATTCAAAATATATTAATATTGAATGTAAGTGATTTGCAGTGATTTGTAAGTAGAAATTGTAGTGGAGTGCAATCTCAGAAGAAAAATACTAGTTTATTTATGTGAGGAACTCTGACTACGAGGGTTCTTAAAATCGGAACACGTCTTCGGCCAATGACTGGCTTAATACTCATCCTATGCACAACTTTAGTCGAGTTATTTTGATGTTGTAAGATTCAACATAGCTGATTTGGAAAAAGTCGAAGTCGAAATAGTTTTACGTTTTTCTTTTCTTTATTTGAAAGGTGTGTGTTTCACTAAGCTTATCTGAGGAACTTACTGAAGGGCACAAAAGTAAATAACCAGTATGTGAAACTGCAAAGTTGAAATATTTGGAGAATATCATACGCACAGGTCTTCAGAAATAGTGTACGAGACATTAAGACACTACCAAGAGGGGACATTGATTCTAACCACAATTTCCTTGTGCGGAAGTGCAAAACTGGTTAAAGTCAATCAAGAAAAATGAGAGGAGCAATCGAAAATGGAATTTAGAACACCTAAAAGTATGAAAAGTATGAAAATGTGAAAAAAAGAGAAGGAAAAATTCTGTGCAATAGACTATAGAATAAGCAGCGTTTAAAAGAAAGAAAAAAAAGTTAAGCAGATTCTGTAGATGCACTCAAAAACGGCATTGGCAAGATCAAAAGAGCACCGAGAATACCATGAGTAACTGAAGAGATACTTAAGAAGGGGAGGAACGCAGAAGGATGAAAACTACGAACATCAAAGAATACAGATGGTGTAAGAAGAATACAAATGAATCGAGAAGAATAACTAACAGAGCCAGAGAGAAGTACATGAAAGCAATATATGAAGATATACTGGAACTTCAGCGCTGTGGCAGATATGATCTGATGTATCATAAAGCTCAGGAATTGGGTGGAAGAACTAACAAAAGTATACGTGCTTACTTTTGGAATGGAATATCAACAAGGTCACGTAGTGACTGACTATCGAAGAATCCTTAGGATCTGGGAAGAATACATAGAGGATCTATATAACCAGAAGAACTGCCCAAGAAATATCGTAATTGAAGTAGAAGTAGTAGAAGGCGACGAAGAATCCAGTATACTGAGAAGTGAAGTAGTACAAGCCATCAAGGATATGAGAAAAAAGAAGGCCACTGGATACAATGAAAAACCGGTGGACTTGCTCAAGGGATTAGGAGACAGTGCAATGAAAGTCTGACTTCACTTATTAACAAGATCTACCTGAGTGGAGAATAGCCGAAGGATTTTTTTAGATATTACAATATCTGCATTGACCAAGAAAAAGTAAGCAAAAAGATGCAGTGATTACAAAACCGTTAGTCGTATTTCCCACACTTAAATTTAAAGATTATTGCATGAATATTGAATAAGCGATTAGAAAGTAAGATTTGAAGATTAACTTGTATTCCGGAAAGAAAAAGACACCAGAAATGTTATTGTATTGATGAGAATTATATCAGAACGAGTTCTCGACGTAAAGGAAGAGGTGTGTTTGTGTTTCATCTACTAGCAGAAAGCTTTCGACTGGGTCAGTTGGACCAAACTTCTGGAAATACAGAAATCGGGATCAACTGGAGGGACCGTCGACTCATTCACAACCTGTACATAGGACGAAGAATGAACTTGCGCCTGAACCAAGGAGAAACTAACAGTGTGGAGATTCAAAGAGGAGTCGGACAAGTATGTAGTGTCACTTCTGTTATTCAACGTTTACAGTGAATACTAAATGAAGGAAGCATGAACAAAACTTGGAAATTTCATAGTTGGGCAATAGACTATCAAGCAGGTGAGGTATGCAGACGACACGGTTATTATAGCTGGAACCGAGGAAGGACTACAGGAGATGATGAACAAAATAGCTGACACTGGGAAATAATATAAAATGGAAAGAAAGAAAAAAAAGTCGAAAGTCACGAGAATATCCCGTGGAAACACATTCTTAAGGATCGCAGTAAAACAAAGAGAGCTTGTAGAGGTTTATCAGTTTAAATATCTGGAAAGTCTTTCGACGAGAGACGCTTACTGCACCCAAGATATCAGGTCAAGAGCTGCCGGAGCCGAAGAGGCGTTCAACAAGAAAAACATCACTTCTAACCAACAGGCCTAATATTGGACTGTATTGTATGGTTCAGAGACTTGGACATTGCGGGAAAAGTTAGTAAAGAAATGTTTGGTGAGCTTCGAAATGTGGTGTTGGAGGAAGATAGAGAAGATAAAATGGACGGAGAGAGTAACAAACGAAAATATATTAGCACGGATAGGAAAGAAGAGGGCGCTTTTAGTTAGCATCCTTCATAGAAAGGCCAATTGGATTGGACACATCTTGCGAAGAAATTGTCTTCTTTACAACGCCACAGAGGAGAGCGAAGAGTAGGAAGAATAAGAACACAACTGATCCATAATTTGAACAGAGGAAAATATTGGGAGCTAAAAGAGGAAGCTGAAGATCATGAAATGTCGAAGAAACATTTCCAAATCTTAATCTAGAGATTGGATGGGGGATCTCGTATTAGTTCCAGGACTGCCAACAGACAAAATACTTAATAAATTATACATACAGGTCAAGTGAGAGAGAGGAGGAATATTGTAGCAAGATGTTCGCATTCATAACACATCTGCTCACTCTACCCATGAAACAGTGGAACGTTGTAACCTAGTAAATTTTGTTTCGTGCTCCATATTCCCTAGATATAGTTCGTAATGACTTTCTCTTTCATTAAGATCAAAATCGTTGAGAAAAAGAATATAATAGCGCAGATTGCAACAGTTACGATATCCGACAAGCTATACGTAGAAAACTTCATTTAGAATTCATACGTAATCGAATTCTTAAAGAGAAAATGTATTATTATTTTAAATAAAATGAAACACTTACACAATACTATCAGCTTCAAGTAAATGTACACGTCACAACGTATTCAGCTTCAAGTAACGTGAGACCATCTTAATTTTGAAAAATTATAAGTTCACTTTCTGTCGTCACGTAGTTAGATTCTTCTGCTTTGCCAAATGCAGTCAATCTTTTCTGCTTTCTTTGTCACTAAGATTTCTTTGCATAGTAAAAAAAAGGTAAACTGCATGTGCAATTGATTTATGTAAACTTACGACGATTTAACACATTAGAAACTTCTGGGTTCTTAATATATTTGAAAATGCACTATCATCGTTCTAATTTAGAAATACTCAAGTGTGAAAATATTTCGTTCCAATATCTTTTAGTCGACAAATTTTTGATACATTTATGTACTGCAAGGATGCTTCACATGAAGTTCATTTAAGATTTTAATTATTATTCTTCACGTAGTATTTTCCGTTGCACTCGTTTCATCTGCTGTTATGAGTATCAAATTGATAATTGTATACATTCATTTTGGGTTCAGAACTGGTACGTTATCAGTGCATCTACTTTTCTTTTCAGTTAAGGCAAGTTGTATGACACAGAAGAGATCTAATCAGTAATATCTTGGCCATAATTGTTGCTATTATACTTTCATTTTCAAGATACTGACTTGTGTAAGGAAGAATGTACTTTTATATCTTTCATTTTAAACAAAATTATCATAAAAATAAATTCTTTCTTCCTTTTCTTGAAGTCTGCTGGTAAAGCTGTTAAGTGTCGTAAAATATGCATGCTTCATGTAGTTTCAATTTAATTGCCTCAATATGTTTTTCTTGTGTACGTAATATTCCTTCTATATCATTCTTCATTACTACCATTAACGGCGTGAAAGCCAAGTTCAGTATTACTTGAGAGTGCTCCCTCAAGATGTCTGTACCTGAGCATAGTAATGCTCAATATGAACTCAAATATGGCTCTTTCATGAGCAGCATAACAAACTCAGCTACTAATTAAAATAGTTTCCTTTCAGGATGTCTTTAGTAGGTAGAATTGTTATGCTAAGCATTAATTCAGTTAATTGAGATAGTGCTTTTTCAAACTACACATTTTCTTTTGCATAATAGCAATGCACAACACTAATTGAATCAAGTTGTACTGTATAAAGATACATCTTTACTGATCAGGATATCATGAGCTGTGTAATCAGGCTCAATCATATCATGTTAGCAGCGTAGCAGGTTTACTGCTCATTCTGATTGTTTGTTTCAAGAGATGTCTTCACTGAACAGGCAGCCAGGCTCAGCGTTATTTCAGATAATTCGCCTACAAAATATATCTTCAGTGAGCAACGTAGCCAAGCTCATCATTACTTGATAGTTCTTTCTTTAGCACTATCTTCACCTGAACATCGTAGCCCAGCTAAGTATTAACTCAGATAGTACTTTTTCAAGATATATCTTCACCTAAGCAGATATCGAAGCGTAGCACTAATTCTGACAGTTCTCTTTTAAGTGACACATACCTTCATCTGAATAGCGTAGCCAGGCTAAGCATTCGACATAATACTCTTTCGAGATATATATATCTAAAGGTACCAAGATAAGCTCTGGTTCGGATAGTTAAGCACTAGTTTTAAGATAAGCAGCATAACCATACTCAGCATTAAATCAAGTGCTGTTCAAAGACTTGACTTTACCTGAGCATCATAGTAATGCTCAGCATTAACTCAGATAGCACTCTTTCATGGTATGTTTCCACTTGATCGCGAACTCAAATGATTCTCTCGTAAGATATGTCCATCTGAGCAGCGTAGCTAAACTCAGCACTAACTCAGTACTTTTTCAAGATATGTCTTCACCTTATTAGCGTAACCAAGCTCAGAAATAACTCAGATAGCATTCTTTCAAAATATATCTTCCTCTAAACAACGTTATAGTTCTGAGCATTAATTCAAATAGTGCTCTTTCAAGATTTTTCTATACTTGAGCAAGTAGCTAAGCTCAGCATCAATCCACGTAGTGTGCTTTGAAAATACGTCTTCACTTGAGCAGGTAGCGAACCTCAACATTAAATCAGAACTTTCGTAAGGTACGTCTTCACCAGAGCAGGTGCCTAAATTCGGCATTAATTGAGATGCTATTCTTTCAAAATATTCTTTACGTGAGCAATAGCGATGCTTAGCATTAATTCAGATATTTCTCTTTCAAGTTATGCCTTTGCCAGAGCTGTAATCAAGCTCAGCATCAATTCCTGTAATTCTCTTTCAACAAAGAACTAAGCTCAGATTTAGTTCAAATGATTCTTCCTTAAGTCACGTCTTCATCTGAACAGGATTATTAACCTAAGCATTAATTCAAATAATTAGTAATGTTTCAAAATAATCTTCACCTTAGAAACGTAGAAAAATAATTTCTTTTTCTAACAGATGTGAAATTAAGATGATTTGGAACCAAGCTGCTGACACATTTCACAAATGAAGGAGCTTATTTTCACCTACTGGATTTCAGTCAGTTTATTTTGCAAATTTCTCATTGACAGTTACGCAATTCCTAGCAGACTCAGAACCTGTTGCTTGTACAACCCTTAGTGCTGGTTTCGGAAACGAGGCACCTTCTTAGTTGGCTGGTTGTTTATTTTGAAACTAAATTATTTAATAGGCAGCGTAAAATGAAATTATGAAGAATACATGTCTACTTAAGCATTTAAGACTTTCACGGTCTCGTTGTAGGTCTTGCTCTAAATTCAACTTAACTGTATTTTCTTTTAACTTTCATCATTGGAAACAGAATTTCCAGTTCTTCTTTTAAGTCTCAGTGATATCTTCAAGACTAATATCACATTTAAAGGGCGGCATTCAACCAAATGATGATCCAAAACTTGAAACAAACACAAGTGTATAAAGTATATTATATAGTATCTTCTAGAAATATCTGTAACGTTTCACTCGATATGTTCCCAACAATGCTAAAATATGAATGCCATTTTCTTTCAATAAAACCTTACTTCATTCCTCAGTATTTACTGAGATTTTCATAAAATTCTTATCAGTGCTCTCTTCGACTAGTTTATTTATCTAAATCAAAATTAGAATTTTTGTAAGCATGTAGTGGTCACATGTTACCATGAAGAGATAGGCACTAAAAGGCGCAGTGGCAAGTAAACAACTTACGAGAATTTCCAGATAATATCTTGAATTTTGTAAGTTACCTTCGTAATAACTTTAATAGTCCCATTCTAATTTAATTAGACCGATGTTCCTTACTTGGGTTAAACATCAATTAAATCATATATTAAATATTTATTATTCACACTTTTCGTTTGTTTGTTACTAATCATCGACATTACGTTAGCAAAGAGAAGACAGTTCTGTCTTCTCGTAGATGAAAAATTGTGAATACTGTTTCATAAAGGTTCCTGCGTATGAGAACACTCATACAAAACACAATTTTACCTGTAAAAGATGTGGTTTTATCACTAACCACGTTAGCATTGATCTTCATAAATATCTTATATTGAAGACTTTTTTTTTTTGTGTGTGTAAATCTCTTTATTAAGACCAATGTTGACAATGCTGAAGCTGAAAGTGCAATTGAAACGACGAAATTAATGAAAATGTTACTGAATTTCATCTTTCAACAGACAGTACAGTAAAAAGGGGAATAGAATGATGTTGCTAAACATAACAACTCATTATGGAAGGCGCTTCAAGCTGTCTCAATTTTTTTCCTTAATACCTTGTTTTTTATTGTAACATTTATCAAATATGCTGTTCGCTCTGATCATAAAATTTGTTTCATGCTTATCGTACTAAATCTCTTCTGTTTTTAATGAAATTTAGTTAACTCAGTAACTTTTAGTAAACAATTTGTTAAATCTTCACCCTTTTGCTATATATTTTATTTCTTCGAAGGGTGTCTTGATTTCCATACCGTTTTTGATTGAAGATAAAAGGTTCAAATGCATTTGTTTTGCAGACGATACGGCCCATGTTCGGGAACTCACTCGAAAATTAACTTAAAGTTTGAAACCTTCAGAAAAAGTTGTACAGCATGTGAGATGAAAGTAATAGCTAATAAAGCAAAAGCAACTGTAATTAGAAAGAAGATTCCTTTTTCTTTTACGGAAATGGAAGAATGATACGAATAAAGAAGTTGACAAGTTTTCAGTAGTTAGGTATTAGCGATAGCATAAAATTTAAACGAGAGGTAAGGATGTCAATTGTGAAAGAAAGTCAAGAAGACGTACGTACCTTGTGGATTCGTGAACAAAACGTGTAAAAGTTTCAAGTAGTTTTATGGGGCATACTATGTATGATCTGAAATATGAACACGACGAAAACTCTGTGAGAACCTTTTAAAACGTAACTATGAAAATGGATTTGAGACAGTCAGCTAATTGGAATGAACTGTGTAAGAAAAATTGAACAAGATTGAAGATACTTTGAAAAAAGAAGAAGGAGTTGGATACGACTGAGAAGAAATTATATCCTTAGGAAGTGTTATGACCTGTAGATGTTGAATGATGAAGAGGAGGAATATTTCATTTGATAAGCGATATTAAAGAAGATAGTTTTTGTCAGTACAAGGTGGTTTCGGGACACTTCAGTGAATTACAATAATGTCCTCAAATGTTAAAAGCCGGAAGTTTCAAAATGATATAAGAAATAAAATATTAGTTTTAGTACAATTAAATATAATGTTCTACTTTATTGTGTATTAAACAAGTGTATATTAAACAAAGACATAGAAGTAGTTCAGGTTCGTTATATTTTGCGGAATTAAGTGAATGGTTGTGTCGTCCTTAAAAAATCAAGTAGTGATCAGTGATTATTGTATGTCATACTGATTTATTTTTATGCTTACCGGATGTCTATCGGTCACGAAAATCAAGAAAAGTCACGAAATTCAGCTTTTGGATCACGATTTTTTTCTTTCTTTTTTTTTTTTTTAAATCTACAAATATAAGTGGAGACTGAAAAATGTTGTTCTACAAAACTTCAAAATTCACCACCAAAAATGTCTATGGTCGACTTTAGACGCTACCAAATCGCAAGCAAAGCACGCTTCTATCGCATGCATGAAAATTTCAATGAGTATCACGAAAGACAAAACAAAATCAAGATGAAAGCAGAATATCTTGAAGAAGTTGAAGTTGAAGAAGAAGAGAAATACATTGTTTTAACAGACCGAAGAGGAAGTTGAAGCACTCCAGAAGGAGATTGAACCCCCCCTTCCAAAAAAAAAAAAAAAAACTAAAGCAATAGTAGCCAACTTAAAAGAGAGTTTCCATCAGTACAACTGTTTACAATCAGTGTGACATTTTTAAAGGATTGCTAAGGATTTGTCAATTTATGTGTATTTAGAAAGGTAATTTTAAGATTAGTGGATTTCTGAGTGTTTGCTGTTGGTTAGTTACCGAACAAAACAGACTGTATACAGTGAATATACTGAAAGTAATGCCAGAAGACACCAAGTTTTTATCGCTCTAGGAACAGCCTTTGAAAGTAGAGATAAGATAAAGATAAGTGCTAAGGAATATGTACTGTTGTTAGTTAGTTTTATGGTGTGGTAAAGAAAAGTCACGACATTTCATTTTGGAATTTTAGTAGACACCTGTTTACTTTTGTGATATATAAAAATATATAATAGTAAACAACATCATGTATGTAGTGACCATTAGTTTTTGCTCTTGTTTCATTATTAATACGTAACTGCTTTTCCTTCACGTCTTTGTCAAAGAAAATGGGTTCTTGGCGCCTGTAATTCTTAAGATTAAATATAGCTCATTAAACTTAAACTTGAATTCTAAATTTGTAGCGTATGAATAATGTAAGATTGTTTTCAGTATTATTTATTATTGTTTTTTAATGTGCTCGCCCGTATGATGTATATAACTGGTTGTTCTTAATGTTGATAACAACTTAATCGGAAGAATAATCTTTTCGTTGAGAACAGAATGACAAGAAATTCCCCCACGTCTCCTGTTCTTCGATCAAGTCACAATTTTAGTTGGGAAAAATTGTTATCAGTTAACCCAGAGACTCTGTTTAAGAAGAAGAGTTCTAGTAAGAGACAGGGCAGCGATGGACAGAAGCAAAAACAAAAGCAAGAAGTGATTGTGAAACAAGAAACAAGAGACACATCTTTGGACAATCCTACTCCCGCTATGTTAGAAATAATGGAGAAAATTAGAAATAGAGGGAATATACTTATCCCTAATGGTGTTAAGAAAAGTAAGAGTGAGAGGTAAGTTAATACTCAAAACACATATATAAAGCAGAACTTCGTAGATTTAATTTAAGATAGTCGAAACAGCTAAAGTGTTAGGAATTTCTCATCGTTTATGGTAGAATGACAATTTAAAATTGTTGATTAGCAATCAAATATCGCCTTTATTCAGTCACAAATCAAGTGCATAGTTAAAATATTGGAAAGAAAATAATAATAATAATAATAAAAACTAGTGTTAAACTTTTGGAAAGTAGTTTTCAAGTTGTGGGAGGGCTACGGGAATAATCAGTATAGATTTCATAGTGGCTTAAAAAAATAGTGACTGAAAAACTTAACAAAGCAATAGATCAACGAAGTAAACTGAAGAAGGTAGTGCTGTGAAGGAAACATTCTTCCAAATATAAATAGACATGTGCATAATAAAAATGTGTTCATTTGAGTTGAAATAGTTGGTAGAATTATAGGATTCGTAACTGTCATTCTTCGTATAGTCAAGTGAATGAAATCAGTGAACACGGGAAGTAAATAAGTAAGATACATGATGATAAAAATAATGACAAGACTAAAGAAGGGAGATTTGGGGAATAATCATTGATGTGATATTAAACTAGGTGGTTGATTTTTTTTTAAATAGCTGATGGAAATTTATTATAATTATTTCTAAAAGTTATATAGATATACTATTTACTTCTATACAAATTAATTTTAGTAATAAGATTATTGTAGAAATACAGATAGTAATATGTTATTTTTTGGTGTAAGGCAAAGTTTTAAAAATGTTTTCTTCTTTAGTATATTCAGTGTTGTGATGCAAATTAATATCCCATCACACAGACGCAACAAAACTGCTACTGAGTAATAAAACTATACAATTTTCATATCAAGGTTTGTTTAGGAAACTTCAAATCATTCTACATGTACTCTATTCTCTCCATAGCAATAGAAACAAAAAGCTTGTGACTTAGATTCTCCAGTTTTTGTGTAAATGAAGCCAGAAGAGATTATTAATAGTATATAGTAGTACGTGTTGCATTACTAGTGCAAATTTACGTTGTATTCTGTAACGTGAGTTCCGTATTTTTATCTTGCTAAATCAGAGTAAACATTTTGTGCCATTCATTTTATTTTATTTTATTTTATTTTATTTTATTTTACTTATTAAATTGAAATTATGTCAAACTGGTAAAGACTGAACAATCTGAACAATACTGATCAGTGCTTTTCACAATGAACAGCATTATTGCAGGTGCCGAATTCAATAAAATCATTGTTCTTCCATATGTTTGATGTTTACTTAATATTATCTTTTTGCTCTAAAGGTATGTAATTCATTTTATTTTCATTGTTGTCCGTTCAGCATTTTGATTTTTATAGGAATTGATAGCTTGGAATATGTGTGTGTTCATATCTTTCGTGAAATAATGACTTCATTAAATCTCAGGTGTGCTTTTGTTGCAGGAAACACATTCGAGCTTCAGACATTTTTATGTAATTATTGAAATAATTTAATTTAGAACTTTCCTTAGTTGTTTTAAATTACGTAAGGAACATTCGTATGAAGACTTCATATATATTTACTTCTAAGTAGACTAATACGTTACGGGAGCTGTTTCTATTAATGCAAGTCTCTGTCTTCAAATTAGGAATCCTAATATTGTTAACTAATTTGATACATTCCTAACTGACTAAATACGAAGATATGTGTGGAATAATTAAAATTGAATACTGTAGTTTTATTGTTCATCTGTACCTAGTGACAAATCAAGAAATCTGAAGTTGAACAGAAACAGCAGAATCTTGGACTAATTCGTATATACTGTAGGTGTATAGTGACTTAGATATTATCTTAATTGCAGCAAAAAGTAACTTCGAATTTGAGGAAGATTATATTTCAGGCATTGATACAATGCATGATGTTTCTATTTGATCAGGAAAATTTTTGTTTAGAGATGCATGCAGAAAAATTCAGCGGAATAAAACAGTATTGTGTAAATATTATTGATTTTTTTATTCCAAGGTAAAGCTTTCATATTTCCTTCAGTTGCTTTGTATTACAAGACAGTGTGGGATATAAACACAGTTTTCCCATAGATCTATACATTTTCCTGTTTGTCAGCAGGGAGTTATGTAAATGGACTGCTGTTAGTATAAAGTATAATAATTATCCTTTTATTATCCGAATAATTAGTAATGATTTTGAAACTTCTCAATGTGACAATCTTCTATAATGTGATAGATTTGCAGATACTAAGATGTATAATTGTATTTTTCAAGTTTAGAAGGGACATGTATAACTGCCCAAACAAGTGCTTACAGCGTAGCGCGAGTTGGAAGAAATTTTGTAATTTCTAATATTTTTTCTTTCCTAGCATATTAACAATAGTAAGTCGCCTTAGGTTTGGAAGCTTTCGTAAACGTCATTGTGATAGAATATTGTTTATTTATCACATACGTCGATTTATTTTCAGTAGTTTTTTCATATTGTATGGATATATATTTTTCTTTACTTTTTTTTTTTTTCTAAAGTAAGGAGCTGATAACGCAGTTCATCATAAAGATTCTGCCTATTTTATATTTAGAAGTCAGTTATGGAGTTTACTCTGAAGTGCCATAATATTAATGTAATTTTCTTGTCTCCCGTTCTCTCGCTCTTGTTCCTTCTGTTTCGTAGCCACGTAGTGATTTCCAATGAATGCTACTTAAGTCCTAATGAAACATGAATCATTATGCTTAAAATTAATATAAATGAAGTAGAATGGTTGAAGTGATTGGCATAAAATGTTTGCTTACAATCGAAAGTAATAAGAATATTAAACTATATGTGAACGAATATATAATATTGAATAATACAAAGTGAACACTTAGATTCACGTGCTTTATGATGATCCTATCAATTGAAGTTTTGAAAAATATATATATTAACTTCTGCTGTTGCAGCCATTATGGATTTTAGATACTAACTATTAGAACTAAGTATTTACCGAAAAAATTTATACTGAAAATTAAGTTCGTGTTAATCTGAATTCAAACAAAAGCTTCATAGTATGTTCTACAAATTTTATCGTTAGCTCAGGCATTCGCATCATGTTTGTATAATGATATTTATGACTTAGAGAAGCCATTAAAATCTACCGTAAATGCGGTGATAACTAAAGTACTGATTTTGTTTTTAAAAAAAAGGTAACAAACAAATATAACGTAAACTGTTACGGTCTTACAACAGTAAGATTTTCCTTTATTTCTTCTCTATTCGTTTGCCTTTTGCGTGTTCGGGATTTCAAGAAGAGACAAGAATTGTAATGTTTACTCAATTATCAGTGAAAATATAATAAAGTTCTTGCATCTATAACTTGATAATAAGATCCAAATTGCAGTGAATTACGTAAATTGCTGGTTAGCAGAAAAGGAGCTCTGTTAACGAAATTAATTTTCTGTGTAAAATAAAAGGCAATAGGTAAGTAGTAAGGAAAAAGTCGAAAGAAGGAAAAACATATTTGCCTTCGTTTACGAGTTAAAGTAATTGGGCATCGTAAAACAAAGTAAACCAGTCGGTTCCTGCTCATATCCATGGAAGTGAGTTTATATGAAAATTATGCAAACATTGATAAACACTACATCTTCCCGTTAAATTATTTGGTGTTGAATTTGTGGAACAGTGTTAGACGAAAGTGCAATTGTAACATCAGTGTATAGTGAGTTTAAGAACTGAACTTTTTTCTGCAATATAACATGTGTTAAACTGAAATGTTTCAAGAAACTGCGGCCAGTGGACTTCGTCAGTTCAGGATGTCACTTAAATGTTACGTTCGAAATATATATGTTAAGAGACTTTCTAAACTATTGTGTTAACTGAGTTCTGTTGATCGTGGCTAATTGTTAAGTTGCTGAATAGAAGTGTTTCTGAAGAGATGGTCCAAGATCCAGTTGTTACGGGAAGACACAAGAAAGAAGAAATACAGGGGAGAAAAAAAGAAGTGTTTGTAAAGAGACGATCCAAGACCAAGTTATCACGTGAAGACAGAAGAAAATTGAAGGAAGAAATTGCAACATTACACATGTAAAGCTTGTGTGTTTTCTTAACATCATAGTAGTCTTTCTCCGCTGCATACTGCGTATCGGGTGTGCGTTTGCTAATTTTCTGTTATAATTTAGTCGATAGGTTTCACGGTGTTGGGGAGTTTTATTTTTGTTAAAATGTTCTGCTGCTACTCAAGTATCTGAAAGAATACAAACTACTAGATAGGCGAATGTTTTATAACACATTATTTGAAGTGGATATTGCTTGATTTTAGCAGCCGTATCCATGGATGTCATAACAGGTTGATGTGGAATATGCGACTGTGAGTGCTGCACGAAGGAATATAGAAGAGCTCCAAGGAAATAGTAAAGGTAAGGACTAAACATTTTAATTACTGTTTGTAGTGTGTGTAGTGTAGTGTATATAATGTGTTCGTTAATTGTTATTTTACAATCATTGAGATTAATTTTTAATAAATTTATATGCCAAATATCGGTCTGTCCCAGTTGTACTTCAAGCGCATATAGAATACTGTGCTAAAGACAGAGGCATAGTTTTTCGTATCAAAGTTCTTTTTACCTTTAACTTGTAACTTGTATATCTATTCTGATTTTGACAAGATGGTTTCACATCATAAAACTTCATCATTATATTCTATGAATACATTAGAGTGTAAGGAAACTATATCTGTCTGATTTATTACACTCAATCTGGAAGTGGGGATACCTCTATGCTCAAAACATTCGCGAATACTTGTACACATAACACTATTTATATGTGTATAATATACATCTTACTTTTTTCGGAAAACTTCTCCAAAGATGGACCATTCTGTACAAAAGTATTTGGTCAGTGTTCAGCTATTTCCAATGTGCGGCTTCAGATATTTCCAATTAAATATAGATACAATGATTGTGCCCATGTCACGATTTCCAGGAAGACCTTTGTTTATCGATATGGATGATGGAGAGCATTGCTGTGGTAGAAGTTGTGAGCTCTAAGAGATTATTCTTAGAATCATAATTTGATGCATTTTCATAATAGGTGTGGTGTCCATAGCTCCAATCAAAACTCAGTCAGTCAGACAGTTCTGAAAGTAGAGCTGCTTATAATATGATATGATCATCTCTTGGTTCTCGTTATATTTGGATATGATAAGTATTTGAAATGTTACAATCTTTTGCTACTTCCAAAGTAACTTTTAAGATTTTGTTAAAACGAAAAAAATAATTTCCGAGTCCTGAAATTCTCCAGCGTATTTTTCCACTTCATCGCTTCCTAGAATATGCTCACATTTCTGTTCTTCGAAGTAAACTAAAAAAGGGCAAGAAATAATAAGTGTCATCCGTACACTCTTTTACAAACATTGTTGATGTAGTGACTTCTGATCTTACTCAAAGCATATATTCTTTTGATTATGACTTCCAAATACAATTTGAATATTGCAGTAGATATATATTATTATTATTAGCAAATACCTTGTTATTTCCGAATGGAACTTCAATCTATAATCCCCGCAAATATATTTAACTGCACTTTCGTTCTTCTTGGAAATAGTTATTCCGAATGAAAACAATGGGGCCAGACACCACATAATTAGAACAAGCACATTAAATTTTCATGAAATTCTATGGACTGTAATTTGTAATATAAAAAGTTCTGCGCAGAAGTAAATCATGACCTTACGGAAAGTTACTAATTCAATATAAAATAATAGTGATGCGTGCAGCTAATTCTTTATCGGCATACTTGTTTATAATTATCGTTTACATATTATAGTATAAATTAACCTATAATTTTCTTTCATTAAATTTCTATCATACTACTGATTACAGATTTTAAAATATTATTGAACACTATTATTGAAGTCAATTATGCATATCTTACTTAGAGTTTACCAATGAATGGTTTGTTTTCATTTTATGTCTTTACTTCCGGTCAAATACATTGACTTAACTTCTTAATGTTACACCATAATCAGTTATGAGATTCATTTTCAATTTTTTTGAATCTTTCAAGCATTACATAATCCTATTTTGAAGTTTGATTTCTGCCAGTTTATCTTTTACGCAATTTCTTTAGAAGAAAAGAAGAAAAAAGGTCACAATATCTCGTGGCCGAAACTATTATTTGAAGCATTAATAGGGAAGTGATATATTCTGTCTTTTGTTTATAGAGTAATCTATAAAAAAGAAATACGTACTTTCAGTGTTATACATTTTTTATTTATGAATATATTTTATTTTAGTATGGATGTACATGTATTTCGCAAAGCAAATTACATGTCACTTGTAATCGAAAGGGGGGATGTTATTAAAATTCACGTTTCTTGTTTTATATTCGATATTCAGTAGATTTTGTTCTTACTTAAAGGAAGGCTACGCAAATGTAACGTCCCGATTTGATCAAACCTATAAAATAAATTGAACATAGCATTGATATATATTCTATATCGACAAACATAAACATTTAGACGGTGAATTACATACATAAGATTGGGACAGACTTAAACGTTCTAAAAATATATTTAGAGCAAAGTCAATTTAGTACAAAATTTCTTGACATCGCAAGCTGTTCTATACGCAGCGACCAATCGAAGCTTAAGAATCGCATAACATTATACGAATGGTATATATGTTCGGAGGACTAGAAATGAACGCGTTATTACATTGTTTCCAAAATTTAGAAATAATTCAAATAGTGGATTCATGTCAATACGAATGATAAGAAACATTATAGTAGGATATATAATCCTGTAGTATTAAGTAACAACAAACTTTGTATTATCGTATGGTGTGAAAACTTCGGAAATCAGACGTTAACATTTTCATTTTCCATGTACAATAATGTTTTATAAAATCGTAAGATCAGAAGAAATGCATCTGAACGAAATAGAAATCAGCATACCTTAAAAGCAAATACTAAGTGCATCCTTCAACAATATATTGTGACGACTTAATTGCAGCGTTAAATGTATTGTTTCAGTTTAATTATTTGAAAAGGAATAGGACTCTAAACATGTAAGTGCTGTGGTATTTATTATCAAGACAAGGGGAGTAACCATTTTTGGCATTTGATATTCATGTTGGCAAAGAAAAAGTCTTACCTTGATAGTCTCACACGTTCTTGAATTTAAAATGCAAGTAAGAAGTCTTTATTTATTCCAAAAAAATCCTGGCTCAAGATACAGACCACCAAAGATAGCACCTCGTGTACCATTTCTTACGTTCGAATTTCAGCAGAGTATTAAAATGCTTTCTCTGGCACAGTTCAAGATATTTTTCTGTTTTTAGTTTTATTTGAATGATAAATAATTTACCGATTAAAATGATATACTGCATTTGGAAATATGTGTCCAAGTTCCTGTACTGTAGCCGTTTTTGTTTTGTTGTGTTTAACATACAGTACTACATGCTCCGATAAGAACTTAAGCTTTTGAAGCTTTTGAATTGAACATGATTTATAAACAATTGACAGTTTCCGTTACCACATATTCATCTCATAAAATCAAAATCTAGTCTTATTTGACATGGCATTTTAATTCTATATAAAGATAAGTAACAGACACAGCTTCTAAACATGTCAAAGCTTCCAAAATTTATATGTGCAAGTTCAAAATATGTTACAGGTTCCAAAGCATACGACCTCTGTGTACTCTACTTAGAACTGAAATTACCCTTTCAATAAACTAAAAATATGTTCAACTGCGTCAGTATCTTCCTTTGATATGGAGTGATGGCTTCCTGTTGAAGCAATAGAAACTGGGGTACCCATAATCTTTTAAAACATTATGAGTTGGAAGTAAGCTTTGGTGATGGTGTTGCCATCTTGCAGGTGGAAATCTATATCCAGCAGCCGGTCCATGAGGTAGCATAAAGTTAATTACAATTTCATTTAACTTATAACTGGTATCTATAACCTCGGCAAGCCATCAGTCAGAGTCATACAAACAGACTAAAAACATTCCCCTTTATAAGTTGTATCTGAATAATATTCTATCATTTCTGAGATCGTGGTTGAACAAGTGAAATTTCTTTATTCTTTCTCTTTAAAATACGTGGAATTTAAGTTCGTCCATCACTGAGTCCAGACGTGTAACTTTCAATTCCTTTTACAAGGGTAATTTGGTTGTACCATTCTTCTATTTTCTGGCGCCATAGTTCTTCAACTTCCTTTTTGGGTAATAGGATGAGGGCTGTTGATGTATATGACTTCAGAACTCTTATAAAATCCCAGATATTCTGAATTGCATCTGTACTTGGACTGGAAAGAGTATGTTTTATAGCGTAGTGCTTCAGCAGGCCCCTTACACCATCGCAAGGCTCCTTCTTATAATCAGCACTACTGTATACCCACTGAATTGGTACATGTGACTTCGTCAGTTCAAACAGTTCATAACGATTTTTGAATGGAAATAATGATCTTTTTTGTTTGTGATTGTAGTTGTTAAATAATTTTGCGTATTGCGAACATTGCATGTGTTATGTCCTTTGTCATCACTTAAATTACTGCAACACGTATGACCTTATTTTAAAAATATTGATTTCTCTAAAAATTGAACCTTGTACTTCTTATGCCAGAATCATATAAAAGTTCTCAGCAAAATACATTGAAACATAATTTTTCAGCCTCTACATGTCCCTCCCTTCTGCAATGTGTTATTTCAATTTCTTCAGATGTTGGTCTGCTACTGTTTTCACTGTCCATTTCCCAAGTTCGTCAATGAAGGTACCAATGGCAACAGTTTTCTTAATAAGTTTATTTTCCTCGCATATTGCATATATAACCTCAGAAGAACCATCAGCTATGTTTTCCAGACCAAGTGTCTTCCCTCTCTAAGGCAGTCCACATTCCTGAAACAAACATGTCTTTCGTTGTATATCACAGATTACTAAGAACTTAACACGTCCAACGAAGATATGTCATGTCTTCAAGTAAGTTCTTTACAGTTATGTGAGATACCCATCTAATGGAACCACCTGCTTGGATCGTTGTGAATAAAATTTTAAGCTTCTGATGTGGAATACTGAATGTTCCTTCTTATATATAACGAAAGTTTCTTTAATACTGCGGTCATGTACCTTTTCACTTTCACCACTCTTTCTTCTGCAACTCTTAGGGCAATAATGCCTTTTTTGTTAAGAGTTCTGGTGAGAACAGTACCATTTATCTTCCAGAAAAAAAAAAGAAAAAAAAAAATGACCGTGCAATTTGAACATGTGCTTCATTCACAGGATTATCCTAATAGGGATCCAATTTTCCAAACACTCCTGTTGCAGACCTTACAATTCTTGTTTTGTTCACCATGTATTTTGTTGCAGATGGAATGTGGTGCAAAATTTGTACCTTTGAAAGGGACTGCTATAATTATTAGAAATTGTACTCTTTCATTGTAGGATTTACGCTAGCCAACATCTGAATTGATGTTTGATAGAAACTCCCGGCAAGTTGCACAAACTTCTTTTGGTTCATTTTCCTCTAAAGATGGAGTTTCTACTTAGAAGAGTTTGCTCAGTTTTGATTTGGTTACGCCCCCACAGCTACAGTAATTTTGCTGAGCTTTCCTGATACATGTAGCTTACGACTTGGCTTAGCTGACCATGGTTTCGTAACAGGACTAACGCCAATCTCCAGAGTTGACTGACTCAGGGAATGTAATTCTTAAATTATTTTCCTGCAGGTACAAAATCATCATCTGCGCTATGAGAAACTTTTTGTTTAGTTAATGTCGTTGATATTCTGTCAAAGCATTTAGAACACAAAAAGTCATCACTGGAAACATATCGACTTTGAAACAGTCTTGAAATGAGCATTCTTATTCCCAATCTGGAAGAAAAGAAAGAAAAAAAAAAGTTGCTTGCTAATCTTATATATCTTTTGATATGCAAATAGTATGCATACTTTATGAATATTCAAATAATAGTCAGCATACTTCACTCTCCTGTGCCCCAGTCAGAAAACATTTTAAACTCAGTCTTTTCTACAAAACACTTTACAACTCAGTCAGCAGGATCCTCACAAAAGCTTATGCAGGTGTTGAACCACAGATTTGGTGAATTAGTTTCTTTATTTTCCTGTTGACATCTGAACTGTCACGTGTTCTCCCTTTTATACGCTAGGCCAAACACAGAATTATCTGGATGGTTCCAGAATGTTGTACAAAGTTTCTGACACATTCTAGAATAATTTGGAAGGTTTTATGTAAAGAAAATCCAGAAGATCCGAAAACATTTCACCAGTTCCAGCCTTGTTTAGTTTATCATTTTTATTCCATCACATAGAGCACATTGGTCCAAGAACTCGTAATTCCTCTACAAAACCATTATATAAAATGCCAGAACCAAAGTGGCGTGTTCTTTTCATTATATGTAGTATCCTTAGAGATACAACTCCTGTATAATTCTCAGAACTTTTGTGATTGGCATTTTTTAATATATATATATATATAATATTTGATTTATAAAAAATCCTACAGTATTATAATTTAAACACACATTCCGAAACGGAGGATATAATTTGAATAAGTTTAAATAATTATCTTTCAAATAAAACAAAAAGCAATAAATTAACTTAAGTCGTACCAGAGATAGAACATTTTACTATTTTGCCGAAAAGCACGCGCGAAAAATGGTGTCAAGGCGTCACCTGTGGCTACCTATATATCTTGCTAGGAATGTTTCTGGACATCAAAAGAAAATTGGGTTTCTTACTTTGTCGTGAATTTTAACATTGTTAAATTCAATAATATCTGAGACTACCTAAGTAAACCTACTGCCTAAACTGATATAAACTATTGCTGTTAGATTTGAGCATTAATATGTATATAAAGCAATTTAGTTATTGGGCCATTAATATTAGTAGCTTTAAGACTGTTTTAATCCATAATGTACAACGGGACAAAATTTGAGAGCAACAATTAGTTCATTAGTTTCAAGAAATTGTTCTTCCATAAAAAAAATATATGAATATATGTCTGCATAATTAATTTTATATAGATAGTACATATAAATCTCTAAGATGTGGGCGAATGGACTGTGATGATAATTGGTGTGCTGGGAAATAAGTTCAGTGTTTTCAAACATATAATGCAGATATGCTTTTTATTTACGTTAAAAATGGCCCTACTTGTCGAAAGTGTAGGTGTTTATCGATGATATCTGGTCTGCAGTGTTGTAAATGCGGCTAAAAATATTAAATATAAAAGTCAACGCATATGAGGTATTTATTTATTTGTTAATTTTAAAACTCATCGCGGAAATTATTTCCTACATAATTACTTTTAATTCACGTTTATTTTTGGAATCAACTAGGGAAGTATACATATATCTTGGAAATATGAGCAATGAATTTCTGGCGATATTCTACTTTATGTGATAATGTTATTATTTTATTATATGATGTCCTGGATTAGATACCTTCAATTCATGTTTAATGGAAATTCAGGTAAATAAAAGTTATATCAATGGACAGATTCTCAGGTTGTTAGTGTTTGGTAAAACTGTAGCGTACTTTACACAGTTAACTACTAAGGAAATTATCTGCTAGTGAAGACAGAAGAGTGTTGTATGTCTTTGATTTTCACATCAACTACTCTTGTGTCGTTGCGTAACAATTTTCAAAGAAAATGCGATGAAAATCAAGAAATGGACACACAATTCGTAAGTGGTGTTTCAACTTCAAGAAAGAAGTTGCATTTGTAAGTAAAAGCCATTTGGCGGTCTACGAGTAAGCATTCAAACAGTGGATCGTGTCCGTACAACTTCCACACGAAGTTTACAGAAATCCATCGTCAGAGGCGGCAAAAATTGGACATCCCGCAACCGATTGTGTAGAAGAACGTGGCAGAAATTCTCAATTTTATCTCTAGAAATGCAATTATTGCAAGATCCAAAATTGGCCGATAAAGTGAAGCAATTTTCTTTCCTCAAAAGTAAAAGTATTATGCAGATTAATAGGTAGATAGAACCATTAGTGTAGTGATGAGTCCAGTTGTTATCCTTTGGTAGAGTGAACAACCATAATGTTTCGGTGTGGGACGTCGACGAGGAGCATGTGCATGACTGTCTCTAGAGAAACATGTTTTGCACTATACGAGGGTCACTACGAAAGTTTTGAGATACGCATTGTTGTGGCACAGTATTTGAATTCCAACAATTGCGTTCGGTAGTGGTATCTAGAGCGAAGAAGCGAAGCAAGTTTCAACTCGCCTCGCTTATCGGCGTGACCGTATCGCCTTCACTTGTTTGTTGATGTGAGCAGTATTCGGCTGTCTAGAATGGAGCTCGAAAGGGAACATTTTCGGGCAATGATGCTTTACGATTTCAAAAGTGGTTTGAACGAGACAAAGCCTTGACCGTTTACAGGGGGCATTTGGGGACCTTGCTCCTTCCTGTGCTACAATTTTTCGGTGGTTTGGTGAAATCAAAAGAGGCCGGACATCGCTTAAAGATGAAGAGAGAGCTGGACGTCCGGCAGCTGCTGTGTCAGATGAAAACATTGCCGCTGTGGAACAAATGATCCGAGAGCATCCTCGAACAACTTTCAAGGACATTGAATCTACAGTGAACATTGGATCGCCAGCAGTAACAAAAATTCTTCATGATCATCTTCGGCTCAGGAATGTTTCATCTCGTTGGGTGCCTCACACTTTGACTAAACAGCAAAAGCGCATGCGTGTGGCATGGTGTGAAGAAATGCTTGCGAGATTTGATGGAGGCAATTCTCGACGCGTCTCTGACATTGTTACTGGTGATGAGACTTGAATCTATCAATTTGACCCTGAAAATAAACGCCAGTCTACAGTTTGGATCTTTCCAAACGAAAATCCACCCACGAAAGTGGATGGACCGCGAAGAGTGGGGAAGAAGATGGTCGCAACTTTCTTCTCCAAATCCGGCCATGTTGCAACTGTTCCACTTGAAGAACAAAGGACTGTTACTGCTCAGTGGTACACCACTGTTTGCCTAACAAAAGTGTTCCAGAAACTTCGGGAATGGCGTCCAAGAACTGGATTGCGTGGGATCCTGCTTCATCATGACAACGCGTCCGCATCCACGGCCAACATCACAATTCTGTTTTTAGAATTACGGAGGGCAAACTTATGACTCATCCGCCGTATAGCCCTGACCTGGCCCCGTGTGATTTTTTTCTGTTCCCCAGGATCAAAGATCCCATGCGTGGGAAGAGATTTTGCAGCCCTGGAAGCTGTAGTGGCTTACGAGAATGAACTTTCAACACTTGAAGAAAAAGACTTGCAACACTGCTTCCAAAAGTGGTTTTCGAGGATGCGAAAATGTGTACAGTGTAATGGTGAATACTTTGAGAAAATATAAGTGTTAAATTGATTTTAAGTATGTAAGTTATTCCACATCTCAAAACTTTCGTAAGGAAAGAATTACTTAATTTTGTAGATGGACATTTACGATTTCTTCTGTAACTGGAGAAGGATGTCTGCAGGTTTCGTCCTCCAAAAGACAGGACACGCCTGTTATCACAAAGAAGTCAGAAATTAGCTGAATATACGAATATCAAAGAGATGCGTTGGCTATGACGATCGTGCCGATAGTGAACTCATTCTTTGAACATCTTCCCCGGACATTACAGCCTGTGATTTTAGTCTCCGTTGTAGTGTTAAAGATGAAGAGTGTACAAGCCACCCTTACACACGCCATACATGATTTGCAAATATGTATCATAGAAGCCATTACTACAGTCGATGTGTATGCAGAAACTTAACTGGATTCGACTATTTCTGAGACCGGGAAAATCATTGTAATTCTGTGTATCACATTCTGTGATTCTATCACCTACGTACATTTTCAGCCATACTTAAGAGATAGGAGATAACTGCCACCAATACAACACTTCTTTTAATGGCTGTTTTTCTAACATAAGTAGAGTAGTCTTAATTCCTCTGGTAGTGTTATATGATCTTAAATTTTCCCATATGTGTACAGAATGTCCCACAGATTTTGATTGATATGTTGTTACAGAAATGATTGATCCTTAAAAAAAAAGGTAAATAAAATAAAACTAATTAGTAACGAAAGATGACAGCACTAGATCCAAAGCGAATACATTATGGGCCATTTTCCGTTATAATAACTTTGCTTTCTTGTCTAGAGTAGTAAACAACTACGTAATTGTTGTGCAATTGCGGTGCACTCGTGTTTAAAAATGACAAGCTTCGAACAGCAACCGGTAATGAAATATTTAGTGAAGAAGGGTATGAAAGCAATAAAAACACATAATGAAAAATAATCTGGGCGACTCGGCTTTTGTCATTTTCAACTATTATCAACTAAACATATTAATTTAAACGATCCGGTCACCAAACATGATTGAAAAGTGTGCTGTATGGTACTCTGGGATTGCTGATTACAAGTGATGATATTGCTCTGGCGATCTTAGAAGGACGAGTATTTTACCATTGGACTGAAGAATTTTGCATAAAGAAACTGTCTGCATGACTGCTTATACTCGACAAAAACAAATCAGAATGGAAATCTCATGAAAACTTTAAAAAGAGAGAGAAAAAAAAAATCAAATCCAATTGATTTCATACGTCGATTCATAGTCACCGATGAAATATGTTTGTATTTAATAATTACTACACTTATAAACGAGACAACAGGCAAAACAATCGTAATATCCTTATTCTACATATCCAAAGATCATGTAGTGAGACCAGGACCAGAATAAAGAAATAAAAATGACCATGTTCATCAAGAAAGTTTATCATCTGACATCACGTCAATGTTCGCCCTAAAGAGATGATGATGTAATGGGGAAAGTCAATTCATTGGACATGATTTGCTACTTGATCCACCCTATTCTCTATTTCTGGCTCTACCAGACGTTCACTTCCTGAAGTTGAAAGAAAAGTAGCTTCATGGACTCAAAGAACTTAGAGCATCAGTAAAGAAATATATTTTTCAGGCCTGGAGGAATTTGGTTTCTGTAATCGGAATCTAGACTTGAGAGCGTCGTTGGACCAACCAAACGTATTAGTGTCAAAGCAGACATATTTGAAAAATAAACACAGTTTTAGGAAGTAAATCAGTCAGGGTTTTATGTCATTCCGGGAACTTTTCTTTTGGCCTTCGTATTTATGAGAAAAAACTTATTCGTAGGCTTTTTAGAAGTCTTTACGGTTGTTCTATCCTTACACTGACAAAAACTATGCGATGAAAAATCATAAATACATATTATTTTGACCATTTAGACTTTGGAAGACTATTAACATAACATCTTATTGTTTCTTATGAACTTGTAAATTTCTCCAAAATTAAACAGAGCTGTAGTAAGATTATCTTTAGTTACGTCTATACGGAGATATACCCATTGCTCGATTTGTAATATTTGTTCAGAGTGGTCTGGACATATTTTGTTAATGTAATTTGTTTACCTGCCAGGTTGGGATACCAACACATATTCTTCAGGTAAATTGTACTTTCTGTATAACAGTAAAGGTTCAGGAAATATTTTTCTATCAAAAAGTTATTCTCTCTCATTCCATTTTATTTCTCATATTAAAGTGAGTTGCGGTTACTCGAAGACATATATATATATATATATATATATATATATATATATATATATATATATACAAAAATGCAGTGTGACTTAAAATAAATATAAGTTAAGTAGGCATGTTGTGGTTCCTTCGTTGTAGATCCCTACAACAACAAAACATTGTTTTCTACGGTTTTTGATCCAAAATTTGATCCATTTGGATTGAAGAATACAACCGCTCCTTTAGTAGTGGAAAGTACAAAAGTGGCTTCCAATATGAATAAGTAGTAAAAGAGTCGTACCGTCTATGAGATATCGATCGAGTAATAGAAGTAATTCAGTTTTTGCCCATATGAAGAGTAATTGAAATCCTAGCCGTTTCTAATATCTTGGATGAATTCAAAGGTTCATGCGTAATTCAACAATAAAACAGAACAGTCTCGTTTGAATGAACAGTTTCTTTCTACAACTATCTCCTAACGTTTCACAAGCTTGGGGATTCCATTTTCGTAGAAACAGGGTAAAACAGCATAAAAATACGTTCGTGTTGTAGTTTCTGCAGCTTCCGGGGAACAAATTTTATTCTACAGAGACCAGAGAAGGTGAAAACTGAATAAGCAAGACATAGAGTATACGGTGTGTGCCGAAAGATTTCACGTTGGAACTCTTGTAATCTTCGCAGAGTCGTTTGCATAGCTTGCGGTCGTGCTTTGTCATGATCGATGATAGTGTGTGTTGAATTGCCAAAACTTGACGTTTATTGTAAATTTTCATTGAGTTACACGAGTTACAGTACTTGTCTGCCATTATGTTGATCCACCTGGGAGAAGCTTAAAGATTCCATCATCATTGGACATAAATCCATTATTTATTTTTCCGTAATGAAACTGATTTGCCAGTCTTTAGTTTGTCGGTAGTCTTCTTATGTGTGATATTCCATTTAGGAACGCACAACGTCATTATCTATACTCAAAGACTGTCAAGATTGAGTTTGTAATTCGAAAACTGCTAAACTTTTTTTTTTCTTTTCTGAAATAAGAGGGATGTTCCAAATACACATCGTATTTTTTCTTCTTTTTCAGTTGTAACACTCCTTTCCAAAACTCGTATACTACATCTCAAAAGTTTTTGAATTGTCCGGATTTTTATGAGCATCTGCTGCGAGTCTATTATTTGGCAAGACAACTTTGCTGCTGTGTATCAGAGCTACTCTTGTCTAAAGCATAGAATTTGAATATGCTTGAATTGAGATCTGAGAAATATTGCAGATAATATGTCTAATTATAATTCCTAAAATGGAAACAAGAAATGACAATTTGATGTAGCATAGTATAAGCAAAAGTGTGAAAGATGAGGCAAAATATTAGTTTTGTTTGACAGTTATAGGGAGCCGTACAGTGCCAAAACTTCGAAAAGAGAATAAATTGTACCTGTTTTGTAGTTCTTATATGTAATTGATATGTTTAAAAAGCCAAAATACCATATTTTGAATAGTGTTTATAATGGCCTATATATGACCTGTGCTCAATTGTCACTCACAAGGAGACTTACGGAAGTGTCACTCTCCGATTTGAATGAAACTTTGCACACTTGTAGAATATCATAAAATAATCGACACGTATTTTTTTGTTTCGGAAATGGTGAAGATTTAAGGGTGGAAACCACCCTTTGAACGTTAGGGGTTGTCTTTAAGAATAGACCGACAACAATCATTTAATTTAGAAGAAAACATACTGCCAGGCGAAGGGGGGAAGGTTAGGACAGCTGATTCAGAATCTGACGTCAAAATTAGAAAAATCAAAATTGCGGATCCAATATAGTGATTACAATTACAAAGTGTCTTCTGGTTTGAAATTCTCTGCAGTTAGCCAAGAACAATTATAGTTGTCAGAGATTACCGCGAGGAGGTAACAGACCAATTTGAAATCCCTTTCTGTACTTCTTTTAATGGGATGCTTGATTAAAGTGAGTCTCTGCACTTCCCCCTATAACATTTACAGGGACACAAACAGTAGAAAGTGTGGCACAGTCAATAAATCTATGACTCATAGCTACACCATACAGTCTTTAATTCCTGAAAATAATGGTGTTATAACCGTTGTTAATTATTTTGCAGGAAAAGAATGGAACATTTGACCCTATAGTCCAAAACAACCTCTTTTAATCTGAAAATATTCTTGTGAAAGTATCATATTCGGGAAAACTAACATTAGGTCTTGTGATATCATTGTTTCAAGAGGTTTTTCTCACAATGTCTAATATAAAGTCAATTTTGTTATTAGATTCGTAGAATGGTCACAATTCATCAACTTTTCAACCTATTTTACGAACAAAAGAATACCTCAAAATAGAAACTTTCTGCACTAACAACTGGTAGGATTCAGCTCTTGGTGTGTTCGTCTTTAGGCCGTAGAAAAACTTCTTGATACATTTTGCTGATATTGTTCTCTACAACTATACCATAAATTTACATCTCCGTAATAATCAGTAATTTAGATCCGAATCACTGATTCATAATCAGTTTTCTTCTCCCAGATTTGCAAAGCTTATTAGATATGCGTGATGCAAAAACAGTTATTTGGAAGATGGTTGTGCTGCATTTTGCGATTTGCCACAGTTATTGTTGTAATAAGGTGAGCTTTGTGTAAACAATGTTTATGCATCACGCACTTTTTTACGAAATATCATTGCTGTGAAGCGTTTTCTCAACAAATAATTATAACAACTTGAGGATATATGAAGTTCTGACATAGTGAGAGGTGGGAAACTCACAATACATAAGCACCCCGAATAGGGAGAGTGCAGATACTCACTTTAATCAAGCATTCCGTTAAATTAAAGGGTTTCAAATCAATAGAAAGGAGTTTCAAATCAGTCTGCAACCTTCTCGTAATAACCCCTGCCAACTATAATTGTTCTTGGCTAACTGCCGAGAATTTCAAACCAGAAGACATTTTGTAATTGTAATCACTATATTGGATCCGCAATTTTGATTTTTCTAATTTTGACGTCAGATTCTGAATCAGCTGTCCTAACCTTTCCCCCCTTCGCCTGGCAGTATGTTTTCTTCTAAATTAAATGATTGTTGTCGGTCTATTCTTAAAGACAACCCCTAACGTTCAAAGGGTGGTTTCCACCCTTAAATCTTCACCATTGCCGAAACAAAAAAATACGTGTCGATTATTTTTAGATATTCTACAAGTGTGCAAAGTTTCATTCAAATCGGTCAGTGATACTTCCGTAAGTCTCCTTGTCAGTAGGAATATACATGTAGTGCTCGCCGTCCCTATTCCAACGAGCAACAATTGGGCATATGAAACAATCGTAAACACTTTTCACAATATATTTTTCATTTTAAAAACATGAACGTATAAACAAGTTGCAAAGGCAGAGTATGTAAACCTTGTTTTTCTTTCAAATTTCTCGGGGCGCGGTGGCTCAGTGGTAGAGCGTTCGCCTCCGGTGCTTGGGGTCCCTGGTTCGATCCCAGCTCGCGCTGTGTGGACTTTGTGGTGGACAAACACTGTGCTCGTGGGTTTTATCGGGGTTCTTCCGTTTCCTCCCACTTTCATGCCACCATTTCATTCATTTCTCATCATCACCGTCTCCTTAAGCGTATCCGGCATAACCGTGGGACGTAAAACTAAAAATTTAATTTCATATTTTTCTTTCAAATTTCTTTCACTGCATTGACCCCATACGTCTGTATCTTTCAAACAAAACTAGTGCTTCATCCTTCCACACATTTATTTATACTGTGCAAGAACTATTACAAATTGTCCTTTTGCATATCCATTTTGAAAATTATAATTAAGTAATATTCAATCTGCAACATTTCTTAGATCCCGAACTAGCTGTCGTCAAATTTCATGCTGTACACAGGAGTACGTCTGACACACTGGACCAAAGTTTTCGCGGGAAAATAGTAGGTCCATAGTAGGTGTTGACTCAAATTTGAGGTGTGAGAAAACTTTATAGAGAGGTACTCTATAACGTTTGCATTTTGGCAGTTCTCTCACGCACAAATCGACTTCATTCAGTTGTGTTTGCCACTGAAATCACTTATCATGCTCTACCTATCTAGCTGTATGCCACAAAACCATGAAATATTAGGTTGGTGAGCTGGTGCAGAACTCACTTCAGCAACACAACACAGAAACGGACTAAGGTCAAGTGCCTAACATCGGATACTGGATACGTCCAGCAAACAGGCTGAGATACTCAGACTGAGTCATGAGACCGTCGTTGTTGAACAACATTGTATGGAAATTCACAATGGAGAATACAGAATTGATTACATCAGATTACATTTGATTTTTCTTTACGACTGCAAATCGGAACAGTCTGTAAAAGTAAGTCACAAGAATCATTAAGAGTGCATTATGTCCAGGAATGACGAATAAACACACCATTCGCAGTTGGTTTATCAAATTTCGTTCCACTGACACAGCATTGCAAAATGACTCCCAAGGGCACCGAACATCTCATGTTTGAATTAGCTTCTCAGGAACACCGTGAATGTAAACCATCGAAAAAGTATTCGTGCTGTAAGGAGCATTCATTTAATTCGTAGTCATCCCGTGAAATGAATGGAACCCATGCGAAACGTCTAATGACATCTATACCGGCTTGTAGCGGGTTCTTTAAAGGTTCGATAGATGGCGGCACGGTGGTTATCGCGTTAACGGGAAAAGGAAAGTGGAGCTGCAAAGAGGGACAGTTGTGAGTCAGCGTCGTCCAAATGTACAGTAATGTGTTCTCAGTCGAAAAACAAAAGCTTGTTCGCGGAAAATGGAGGCCGATAAAATGGAGCAGCGTGCCGTTATACGGTTTCTTATCGCCGAAGGTGTCGGCGCACGGGCAATGCATAAACGAATGGTGGGGGTTTACGGACAGCATGCATTGCCACTGCCAGCACTCATCAAATGGCGCAAGCGGTTTGCAAAGAGTCGAAAGACGCTTAAAGAGGACGTTCGTCTGGGGCAACCCGTAGTGGCGAGGCCACAAATTACTGCGCGAGTGGACGAGATCATCCGCTAGAACTGGAGAACTACAGTGAAGGGTGGCGACGGAAGTGGCCATCAGTGTCGGATTGGCCCACTTAGTCACCCGCACGCTTCATTTTCGCAAGGTTTGTGCCCAATGGGTGCTACGCTAAAAAACGGAAAGAATGGAGGCGTGCCAGTCGCACCTGGACTAATTCGAAGCTGAAGGGGGACGGGGCATTCTTGGAGAAAATCATTACAGGGGACGAAACGTAGTGCCATCACTACGAGCTGGAAAGCAAACGCTAAAGTTCGCATTGGCGTCACTCTACCTCTCTTCCTCCAAATAAGTCCAAATCGATTCGAATCTTAGCGGGAAAGATCATGGCCTCTGTGTTCTTCGATATTCGAGGACTACTGCACACGGAATTTTTGGAGCAGGGACAGACAGTGAACGCCACCCGCTATGGATAGACGTTGCACAATCTTCGCAAGTCCATCAAGTCAAAACGTCCAGGGAAACTGTCGGCGGGTGTGATTTTACTACGACCAACGTAACGCAGTGGACTTTGACAAAGGTTCTCCGTCACCCGACCTCTCCCCTTGCGATTTTTACCTGTTTGGGGCGTTGAAAAAAGCTCTACGTGGACCCCGTTTCCATTCAGACGATGAGAACATACAGAAAGTGACGTAACTTCGCCGGCAGCCCAAGGCCTTCTACTAGAAAGGCATCCAGCGGCTCGTGTCACAGTGGACAAAATGCGTCGCTGCTAGAGGTGATTACTTTAAGGTAGTTGAACAATTTTCTATACTTGTACAGGGTGACTACGAATTAAATGAATGCTCCTTATATTGTAGACGGATTAGGGATAGACCATACCACTGTCGTTCGGTGACTCCGTGTAATTGACAAAGTGAAGAAGTTGGACTCATGAATAGCCGCTAAAAATCGCCATCTAGAAATGGTTAGTTCTTTGAGTGTATGGAATAACGTGTAAGATTTCCTGCATCGAAATGCCACTCCTGATGAAATATGGATATCCTACAATAATTTTAATGATCAGAACAATAGTTGGGTTATGATCAATCCAACGTCCAGAACAGTGTCCCACACACCTTTCTACGTGCATAATTATTTTGGGTGTAATCCATCATATTTTCTTCATCGAGACGAAACCACCGCTGCAGGTCATTATAGTGCGGAACGCCATGAAATGGAAATCAAACTTGTCCGCAAGCAACCATCGATGGTCAACAGAAATTGTGTTGTCCTTACGTTGCATCACAACTCATACTTACGTGTTGCTTAAAGGATGTGCAGAGACTTCATGAGTTACAGTATGAAGCTTTCCACACCCACCGTATTTTGCTGGTGTCATTTATTCCTCCGACTACCACTTCTTCCGGCAACTGGATCACTTGTTGGGGATGATGGGCGGTGAAACGCGTGATTGAGGACTTTTTCGCAAGGCAGATTCTCGACTTCAATTTTCTGTTATTTTCTCTAACAACTCATCAAAGGTTGCTATCGACATACGAAAATAATTTTAAAATTTCGTTTCATCACTTCTTAAGTCACTAAATAATAGCACAAATGCACTAGATACAGGTCTTTGAATACTCAAGAAATGAACTCATTTTCTCCCTCTGTGCCTTCGTCTTTTAGATTTTAAGTAGAACCAGTACAAATATAATAACCTATCTCGAGCATCCATACTGTCTCTATCATAAAAACGACAAATCAGTTTGTCCAGCAAAAAAGACACGTGATATGCACGACAAAAGCCGTATGTTTCACGGCACGACTTTTGTACACACGGCGCGACTCCGTCCATGCCATGGCATGTAGTGTGAAAGAGGCCTAACTTTTTATGTTGTCGAGTGTCAGTGTTGCCCACTCTTTTATTTCTTAGTACAAGAACCACTTTTGTCTTTGAATATTAAAGAAATATTTAGAAATGTATTGGCCAATTTTGTTTAATTCTGACGGAAGAAGACACGGCATCTTTGCCTAGGTTGGTTTATATTCTTTTATTTTTGTCTTCAAGTATCTTTGGGGCTTAAAACCATTAGAGGTTCATTGTTACTAAAACTGAAATCTTCCACTAGATTTTAGACTTTGCGAACCCGTTTAATCCCATCGTTGTTACCAACCGTCTAGAATAGATCTTCGATTAATTCTCCTTTCTTGTCTTTTCCAATCCAAAGTCCTCTCTCCCCACAACTAAAATTCGTATTCTGCTTGAGCCTGTTCCCCATGTTGTTGGGTAGAAAAATAGTTGGGGAACATACTTTATCGAAACATACTTTTTTTTTTTTTTCGTTCAGTTCGTGGGTTTGAGGTTAAAAGAATAACTTAGACCATTCGTTCTTTAATAGAAGTGTATTGTTGCATTCTTACGTGATACCTCAAAATATTGTGCTAATGTATGTATTTTTTTGTACTTTCAGGTTAACTTTTATCAGTTCCTTTTATATCAGTATTCCCAGTAATGTACTGATAGTTACAGAAAAAGACGTATCATTTAATCAATGAAGATGGTGTATTTATTTTACACAATGGAACAATAGACGTTAAGCAACAATTTTGTACTTAACGTTATTTCATAAAACATGAGACTAACTCGAACATTGTCTTAAGAGCAGAATTACAAAAACCTCCAGTGCAATAAAGTAGTATTATTCTTGATTGTGTTGTGTATTTATTGGAGGCTCAAAAGAACTGAATATTAGTAGTCCTTTGCTTCTGGACTAATACAAGCTTTAGAAGGGAGAAGATGAAAGTAATGGAGTGATAGCATGCATGATCTGATTTATGCACCGGAACGTTTCATTTGAGGAACTGTTTTGAACACAACAGAACACACAAGAACAATTAATGCAAAGATTGTGTCAGAGCTAGTAATTTGCAATTATAAACCGAGAGAACAAAATATGTTAACAGATCTTACTCATCAAGTTGAAAGGACGGAATATGTTAACAGATCTCAAAACGTTTCAAATCAATTTTTGTTCAAGCAAGTCGTCAACGATGCGAAAAATAAAGAAATGACCATAAAGACAGTGACTTGAATATTAATATACCATGAAGGGTTAAGATACTTGACTATTTTAAATGCTACCCGAGTAGTTTGCACGAGAAGGTATTAAGAAGTTGATTGTATATGTCTGCAAAGTCAGAAATGAAGAGCTGTCTACGGAATGTATAGTCTTCCATTCGCTTTTAAAATAATTTTTAATATGATGCTATATCATGAGTTTTGTACTTTTATAATAATGAGGATAAAACATATTAGTAATACAAATCAAATTTTCGTTTTTTCTTGTTTCATTTCCAAATTTTCCCATGTAGAATAGAAATATTTTAATGTTTTTAATGCTTCCGTTTCAGGTGCACTTGTGTTATTAAGGTGAGTAGAATTATTTTTTAGTTTTAGGTTGCTACAAGCATGTGTTACTTAAATAAGTGTTTGCGACAGTTCATAATGTTTATTCAGAGAAAATCGTGCACAAGGATGAAGGGGTGAAAGATTACAAACTTTGATTCTCCAAATTTAATATTCAAAGAAGCATAACCTAACGTCTAATATCCAATTCTAACTGCGTAGTGCCTTTGCGTCTGCTCATCAAACAGACGGACAATTATGAGTTATTGTTTTAAGTTTCGTTACGCATTCCTTTAGGTGTGGAAAAGGTAAAAAATCTCAGCTATTAAATAGGCTACTTAAAGCTTTAGAATATATAAATGAATTGTGATTCATGGGGAGTGTATTGCCAAAGATAACATTTTCTAAACTTTCCATTTTTTTCTTTTTCTTTTGTGCGATTTAAAGATTTTGTCAGTTATTGTCGTTATAAACTTTGTCTGGTTGAGAAACCGTTAAGTACTTTAGAAAGGAGGTGATAAATACAGGGTGCGGTCGCGAGATAATGCTGTGTTGTGAAGATCGTATTCTATCATATTTTTACCTGGAAATAAATAAAGATAATCAAAAAAGTTCTTGCCTTTTATGAAGCACTCACAAAGAAACGAAGTGACTTAACGCGCTGGAAAAGCGATGGAGGGTTAGTGACTATTGACCTGCGTCAATACAGGTACTTTGCGCACACAGCAATCACAGCTGGTCCAGTGTCGAAGAAAAATGGAAGTATCGAAGTAGCTTGTTCGTAGTTGTTTGCGATACGACTATAAGGTAGGCCTATCAGCAGCTGCATCAAACTACGGGATACGTCAGGCAATTGAAAAGGATCCCGTGAACGAACGTATAACCAGGCATTGATTCCAGAAGTTGAGGTCGGGAGATCTGAGCCTTTGTAATGAACTGCGCATTGGGTGACTGCAGATGGGGATGACGAGGCCCTGAAGGCAGCCATAAAGGAGGACAGCAGTCAAACGTGTGGTGAACTAACCGAAGCCTTCCAAGTTTCTGAGGAAACAGTCAAACTTTACCTGCACCGCATAGGAAGATGCACAAGTCCCACACATTGTCAGCAGCTAGCAAGGAACAACGAGTGAAGTCTGTCGTTCTGTCTCTATATCCCAACACCTATATTTGGTCGAGTGCTCACGAGTGACGAAAAGTGAGTCCAGTATGACGCTCCGAAGCGTCCTAGATATTAGTTGTCACTACATGACCCTGTACCTCACACCTCAAGACTACCTCTTCTCCCACGTTAGAACATGCTTTGTGTCTGGTGAACTATCCCCCTAGTAATGAATTAAGAGTTCGTACCACCAGGTCACACCATCACTGCAAATCTGTGCTTATAGTAATTGCAACGGATGCAGCATGCATTCAGGGCGACTAGGGATATCATTCAGCAAATTGGCTGGGAGACATTATCATCCACCGTAGCGCTATAAAATTAACACCCAATCCACTCTCTGGACAGCCACCTCCGTTGGAAATTCTTCGGCAAAGGCAGACCTGCGGCACTCACTCACCGATCTCCCTAAGTCCAAGACCCCCTAGTTTTATCGCTAGGGCAATGTGTAGCCACAGGAACGTTGGCAGAGGGCGCTGGATGCTGATGGAGATTACTTGGAGACCGAACACTGAGTACCATGTGCTGTATTTCTGTCGATTATAATCACAAAAAGCAGGAACTTCTTTGATTGCCTTGTAGAGGGAAAATGTAAAGATAACTAATGTATTAATGTCAACATCGTCATAAAGACTTTAAGACACTGTAATCCAGTTTTTCCCACACTTCCTCGGTTAACGGCACCCTTAGTGTACTGTGATTTTTTCGGCGGCGTCCCAAGTTAGAACGTAGGCGTACTTAAAACGTATACATAAATATATTTACTCAAACACACAAATGTTATAGGTATACAGAAAAATTAAATATATTTTAACTATTTATAAAAAGCTTGAAGTGTTAAGTACATGTTTTGAAAAGGCAAATTAAGTCATTGTACTACATTTCATAATTAGTGGAATGGATGAGCATTCGCCATAATGTGGAACGGATAATAAAATTCCAAAGGTACCTTATAATCATAATGTCGACATACAATAATTAAAAATAGCATGATATAGTAGGCATCAGGTAAATGCTTAAGATATCTGCTACTAGCACACAATATTGTTACTTTGAAATGTCATATTTAAATTATTTTCGGAGCACAGGCCAGATTTGCAGTTGTATTCATTGTATAAATAACTCCATTTCCAAAGCAAGAGAAATTTGTTGCAATCTCATGCATTCTTTTCTGCAGTATTAGGGATTTTTGACAAGTATTCAGTATTTTCAAGGCGATTAGTAATATTAAAATGCAGAAAAAGGCAAACATGGAAAGAGACCTATATAAGTATACTTTTCCTGAAAATCTTAAATGGGTTTTGTGTATTCTTCATCTTTAGAGAGCATTATTTCGTCATATAGAGTGATTCTAAAGTCTATATATACTCTTGTAAGTTGGAAATGACTGCAAGGATTGGGATGAAATCTGCGCTATAGCTATTGATTGTAGAGATGCCTAAGAGGGCGTATGAAAGAGGTGGCCATCTTGAGTCTAACTGATTTTTTTTTTTTTTTTCAAATGGGAGAAGGGGTCATGTGATATTGGAAGGTAGAAAGGTACCAGAAACTCGAATCCGATAACGGTTTTTACATAAATTTATTCGTGCAAGAATGATCCACATCTCAATCTCGGAGATCGGCAATTACAGTACCTTTTCAATGTAGTGTCCAGCTCGCTCGCTCTACACATACCACAGGGTGTTTTTTCCAGTCCTCGTGCACCACGTAATGCCCATACCTCGTGGGACATTAGAGTTTAGGTTTCAGAGACATTAGTGCTGGTGCTAATGAATGCATAATTTTTATACACAATGGCTTTTACGTGTATTCACAGGAGAAAGTCCAGAGGCGTGAGACCTGTGGATCGCGATGGCCACTCCACTGGTCTGCATCTGCTGATTCAATAGTGAGGGGACAGTTTCAACCGTCAAACCTGGATTTCGAGTGCGGAGTCACACTGTCTTGCTGAAATTATGTTGAGAACGCACTTTCTGAATAGTATCGATGTTTACCTCGAAATTCAGAAAGAAAAGTTCTGCCACACCTCATGCGAAAACTGGATTAACATGGGATAGTTCTAGGGCCCATTGACTGAACTCTTCATCTTTTGGGGTCGTCCTGTGTTAGATGTTGCTGTAATTGCAGCTTGTAGAGGTGCCACTGATTGCATTGCGTAATCTATACGATTGAACTTCGATTCGCGACACCGCTGACACTTGCAGCATGATGGATTCTGGGGATCAGGCTATTGACAAATGGTGTCAACACAGTAGTTCGTGTTTCCTCGCTCGTGGCAGTTCTCGAACGTCCACTGCGTGGTTTGTCCTGCACAGAACTTATGTCTCAGAAATTTGGTCAGAAACTTATCTACGACAGTATTGTGTAATGTAAGGGAGGATGTTCTAGATGTAGTGCATTGAACTCGGCCACAATCACTTCCGTGTTGCGCGTACCACTCATTAACAAATGTCAGTGTGGTATTTGCAGGATTAGTGTCCTTCTGGTTCACCTACATCGTAAAACCACTAACTAGGGATGATTCCATATCGGGACCAAGTACCTGGGGAAAAAATATATATCGTCTAAAAGCTCTTGTTATGAGAAGTACGAAACCGTTTTCAAATTATGGGCAAACCCTCAACTTGACCCTATAAGGGGCCGGCTTTTTGGTGTTCGTGACCCAATGTATCGCATGGCATATTCGACAGAATAAAAATGAATGTTATGCATAAGCCCCTAAGGCCATCATGTTCCTTTTTGGCTCATTGCTAGAACGTGACTCGAGCAAATGTTTGATAATATCACTTTGCACCCAGACATACCCATTTGGTCAGTGTTGCCAACGAACTATAAATACAATGTGGAAGATGGTTTCTGTACCACTGGATGTTTATTCATGAAATGTGGGATAAACATCATTCGTCATTAGGGAAAATATACTGTGGACATATTCCTCTCCCAAATACCCCAGTTTGTGACTGTTGCCAACCAATTGTAAAATGAGAAATTGTAAAGCAGGTTCCGTATGATGAGACGTTTATACACCAAGCTTCGCAGAAACATCACACGACACTATAACAAAAAGGCGTTGAGTGTTACCGTCTCCCAACCATTCTAGGTAGTCAATGTTATATACATCCAATGGTACAGATACCATCTATCACATTGTATGTATAGTTCGTTGGCAACACTGACCAAATGGGTATGTCTTTGGGTGCAAAGTGATAATTATCAAACCCTTGCTGGAGTCACGTTCTAGCAGTGAGCCAAAAAGGAACATGATGGCTTCAGGCGCTTACGCGTAACATTCATTTTTATTCTGTCGAATATGCCATACATAAGGTCAAAAACACCAACAAATCGGCCACTTATAGGGTTAAATTGCGGATTTGCCCGTGATTTGAAAACTGTTTCGTACTTCTCATAGCAAGAGCTTTCAGACGATATATATTTTTCCCCAGGTACTTGGTCCCGATATGGAATCATCCCTAGTAAGACATTTACATGCTTATCTCCCACATTGACATGTGAATCACTCTTAAAGGAAAAGGTAATAAGCTATAATGGATTTATGTTTTTAATGATTCTCTAGCCTCAAATGACATATCACATGACTAACTTTGCATTTCAAAAATTCCAGTTGTATTCAAGAAGGCCTATAATGGTCGTATAGCACCATTCCCAATGGCCCAATAAATCCTCGCGTCACTTCTTTAAGTTCTGAAACAATCTAGTTGGTGTAAAAGTGCCTGTATCTTTAAATGGCTTGTTTATTGACACGTCCACCGCCAACCCACCTAGCATAAGGTTTGTCGATGTTTTCATGTTTCATAATTTGAAATAGCATCTCAGTGAGATGTTCTTGAAAGCCATCCAGAACAAGCAGTCATCGTTTTCTGACCCACGCGTCTCCCCTCCTCCCTCAATAAAAAAAAAAGCAGTAGTTAATCAATCCTTTATCAAGTCAGACGACATCCAACCTTTCCATGTTTACATACCTGTAGACCTTTTTGTAAATTTTACTTTCGGCGGCGTCTTCCTTGGGCTTATTGCGATCGGCTATGATAGCCAGCATGACAGTAAACCGAGGCTTCTCCGTACCAGTTATTTTCACAATAAAACGTAATACACCCTTTTCTTCAATTGTAGTATTACGTGACATATATATAAAACGCGTTTCCAATGTGAAAATAATAATAGTTATACGACTGTCGCATTCTTATGACGATTTGTGGAAGTTCATTTCGTGCGACTAATCTTGGTGCTATTTTTAAGAGAATGTGAGTCACCTTCGTAAGGCTGAATAGTTGTGCCGTATGAGCCTTACAGTCCAACATGTGCTCCCTAAACACATCCTGTGAAATATCATGACAACTAGCAACTTTTCTCGCCTTGTAGCATTTCTTGTGTCACAGCTGAGTCGCCATTCCGTAGCTGACGGAAGTCTTGCAACACCTTGTTGTCTATGTCTGGGTATCATCTCGCTTTTAGTCTCCGGAGCGATAAATTGTCTCTCCCGGCATTTTGTAACATTTTCTTACACAACGTTTGTAAATTAGTCCCCCCAAGTCTGGGGACACTTTCGATTCACGTCAAACTAGCGAGACGCTGATTGATTACCATGCTCATCAAACTTAATCATTTCTAAGAGGGCCGCGGTGGCTCAGTGGTAGAGCGTTCACTTCTGGTGCAGGGGTCCTTGATTCAATCCCAGCTCGCGCCAAGTGAACTATGTAGTGGACAATCACCGTGTGCGTGGGTTTCCTCCCACTTTCTTCATTTTACCATTTCTCCTTATCACCGTCTCCTGTAGCCTAGCCGGCATAACGTGGGACGTAAAACTTAAAGATTTCACATTTTAATCACTTCTAAGTTGAAGCATACGAAATAACTTTGCCTGTTTTTTTTTTCCCATCGTATACAGAATCTAACACGCGATATAGTCAGGACGACTCACTTACACAAAATACAAGTGAAACAATAGAATTAACATGTATTTTGTGGAAGCGAGTCGTCCTGACCACATTGCCTTTTGGAACAATGAAATTGACGAGAGAGAGTGGGACGAACGCCATTGATCAATCACAGTATACTGCCATTTAGATTTCTCTGCGTCAGAATAAGGAAGGAAAACGAAAACAATAGTGATTTGAAATTTTTGATAACGTAAAGTTTTATTGTCAGATTTTTAATTTTTCATTTCCTAACACTGTTTGTAAGTTCAAGCATAGTATGTTTCATAATGAAGACATACTGCCGGTAACTTTATCTGGAAAGATATTTATTACAAGCCACTGGTTTCGCAGTCAATAATGAGTCGCTGGTTCGATAGATGCGTGAATTTTTGTACTGATCTTATAGAGGATTTTTGTATCAGGATATAAACGGATTCTCAAAATCGACACATTTTTTTTAGAGAAGTACTTACATACGAGTAAATGCTATATTGAAAATGCAATTTCCTGTTTCAACATTGATCTCAGTAAATAAAAAACGGTAATAGATAGCGAGTATTTTTTTATTCGAAGAATAGATTCAGTCTTCCCTCTGTTGTAACCGGAAGTGTGAGAAATCTACCATTTCCGGTTTTAATAGTGATCGTCACAGAGTAAAAGTGGCAGAGACATAAACTTTCATATTTTCAGCACCTCACGAATAACTTCAATCTTCGCTCTTATTCCTCTACTGAAACTGGAAGCGGTAGAATAGAAATTTGATGCAGTATTAACAATCAAAGAGCAAAATTGGTAATTGATGGCTGAACAAAGTTTTTGATATACAGGGTGGGCCTGAAGTGTGTTGGGTTACAGGTTCACATTGACTATAGATGGGGGGTGAGGGAACCTAACAAACACACGTGATCACCACGACGCCATCTTGAAGTCTGCCATTTTGAATATCACTTTTATTTTTTTTTTAATATATATATATATATATATATATATATATATATATATATATATATATATATATATATATATATATATATATATATGTATATATATATATATATTGGAAGATAGACATGCGGCACATGTTCTAAGACTTGTTTTTTTGAACTAAGGGTTGATGAATTCTGGCCTCTTTCATCGTTGCAGATTCCAATGACTGAACAATGGTGCTGACGACTCAGGAACCTATTGAGTTCATCCTGATGTGTGGAAATCGCAGCTCGCGTGTGGTGACAGCGGTATTGTAATGCGCTACACCCCAAAAGGGAGCCCATACTCCACAAGTGCCTGGCCACACTTATCAGCAGATTCCCGGAGACAGGTTCTGTGGACGACAGACATCGTAATGGTCGTCCGAAAATGTCTACAGTTGAGGAAACCATAGTCGCTTTCCTCGCATCCTTCTGTAAAAGCCCCACTACGACCCACTACATTTTCAGACGACTACTACGATGTTTGTCGTCCACAGAACCTGTCTCCGGGAATCTGCTGATAAGTCTGGCCAGACACTTGTGGAGTATGGGCTCCTTTTCGGGGTGTAGCGCGTTACAATACCGCTGTCACCACACGCGAGCTGCGATTTCCACACATCAGTATGAACTCAATGCGTTCCTGGGTCGTCAGCACCATTGTTCAGTCATTGGAATCTGCAACAATAAAAGAGGCCATAATTCATCAGCGATTAGTTATATTTCAAAATAGATAGCAGCATTGCATTTCTAATCAAAAAACAGTCTTTAAACATGTGGTGCATGCGTATCTTCCCAATTCAAAAAAATAAAGTGAGATTCAAAATGGCGGACTCAAAAGGGCGGTCGTGGTGGTCACGTGTATTTGTTAAGTTCCTCCACCCTCACTCATCATCTGTGGCCAATGTGGACCTCTGGCCCAACAGACATTTCTGTTACAGAACTGTCACCTGACTTTTGGCCCACCTTGTAAAGTTTTAATGATACAAGTCTGGAAGTAGTAGAAATATTATTTCCTGTTCAATATTGATCCCAAGTGAGCAGGGTTTTTAATATATGAATTTAGTGTCCCAAGAATAGATGCAATCCTTATGTAACCGAAACAGGTAAAATGATAAAATTTCCAGTTTCAGTATTGATTGCCACAGAGCAAGAACGGTAAAAAAAGCGAGAAACATTATTTGATATGGATTCAGCGTCCCGACCTTATCCTTCATTTAGACAGGGAGTGATGAAGGAAATAATTCTAACAGTGCTGATAATTACATTGTTACTCCAATAAATTTACTGATAAAAATAAATAAATAAATTTAGTGACATTTTAGTTATCTGTACACTCTTACTAGTATTGGACAGAATTAACATGCACATTGTTTCACAGTTGAAAGTGCTAGTTTCAAAGTGTGGAATTGAAATTTTGCACGGGTTATTTTTTTCTTTTCTTTTCTTTTTCTTTCTTTTTTCTTTTTTTTTGTGAATACAAGCACGACGCATTGAGTTTTTTTTTTTTCAGTAGGATAAATGTAATCTTAAACTAAGGCAATAAATTATTCCTAAAACTAAGCATAGATCTGTCAATAGATGAGAAGATTTTAGTAAATACAATAAAAAATGCCAGTGTTCTTTATTTACTAGTACTTTTGTTATATCGGCGCAGAGTAGAATTTGTCCAAGCAATGTAAACCTCAGGATTAGTATTTTTTTCTTTCTTAATGTTTTTGCTTTCTTTGAATTTAGTCGTGGTAGGCTTTCATTTGTAATGTATATTTAATTTTTGAAACTAATTATTTATATATCACAGAATTCTGGATGCGGTGTGAAAACATTTCTACACTGGAAATAATAATGAAAGGTGAAAAGGAAATTGGCCGTGGTCTTGACACTATTCCAGTATTCACTGATAGAACTGATAAAAAAACTGGAAAACATTAGTCAGGATAGCTGATCACGAGATTCGATCTGAGATCTTTCGATTGGAAAATGAGAATGTAATCCGTATTCACATATAGTCGCTCTTTTCTGTTGTTTATTTATTTATCAGTTTTGTTATTGTAGAATTGTGTATGCTTATCTCGTATAACATGGTTATTTTTGTATGAATAGATACATACAATTGAAAATGCGTTTATTTTGAGTATTTAGTAACGGGTAGAGTCCCGTGCATATTGTTCTGAATAATAGATCTCAGTGAGTTTGTGTGTTTATTGCGAGATCAGTTTCCGTAAGATTTCCTTCTTGCTTGCGTGCAATCAAAATTGTTTACGTTACCAATACATAGAGTTTCATATAAATTTTGCGTCTAGCTGGAAGAGATTTTCGAACCTTTTTTCCACACCTAAAGCAAGATTTAAAATATGCAGAAACTGAGATTTTTTGGTGTATAAAGGACAATGAAATGAAACAAAACAAAACTTGGAAATACAATCATTATGCCGTATAGATGAAAGACAACTGGTAATAATTGCAAATTAATCGAATTGGAAGGGTTGGTGGAATGAATGTAAAGAATGGAGGTAACAAGAGAATCTCAAGGAAATTATGTTTGGGATTTAACCAGGATTCCTTGCACAAGTGGTGCCACTAGTTTCCCTTATTTCCATTCGAAGTAGGCTGTTAGCGAATAACTACTATTAATTGGCGGGTGGGTGTGAAAAATGCGTCAAGTCAGAAGTTAGTGTTTTTAGAGAAGTTGCATTTGTAAGTTCAAATATAAATGCAAAAATCCGGTTTTGAGTTTCAGACATAAATCCAAAAGACAATCTTATTAACATGAAGAGCTACAACAGCTAATACACCGTGTGCGTGGGTTTTCTATGGGTTCTCCAGTCTCCTCCCACTTTCTTCGTTCCACGATTTCATTCATTTCTCATAATCACCGTCTCCTTTAGCCTAGCCGGCATAGCTGTGGGACGTAAAACTCAACAATATAATTGTATTTCATTTACAACAGCTAATCATTTTTCCAACCAGATTTTGGATTTATGTCTGAACTTTCAAATGCGATTTCTCAAAAACATTAATTTTTTGACGCACTTTACACACCCACCCGCCAATTATTACACATATATATCGTCTCCTCTGACTTCCTTTTCTGCCAGTTATTTCATTTCCGTGTACCTTGCATCATATGTAGTTTAAAGGACATAACTACAAGGCAGTAAATTCAATATTTTTATTCAGTCTTTGCCAGAACAAGTTCCATTTCTCTCAAGAATGCTTTTAAGGTGATTTCAGTAGTTGAAATACTTGAATTGTGACTTGGGCAATCATCATTGGTAGCGCGCTTACCTCTAGGGGCCCCTAGTTCGATCTCCGGCCCAATTAAGTTCGTGGGACAACATCGCGTCCGTGGGTTTTCTCGGAGTACTTCCGTTCTCTCCTACCTTCTCATTCCACAAATTCTTCCATTATAATTCACTTACCTCGGTCGTCGTCTCCCTCAGCCTAAAGGGCAGATCGTGGAACGTTAAACTTTATATATATATATATATATATATATATATATAGCAATCATCAGTTATAAAAGTGCACTGACGTGCATCTGATTGGCAGTGAGGAATATTAATTGTTGTTTTAGTTCTTTTAATCAGTAACAGCACATGTCGGTTCTAAGAGGTATATATCTTCTGATAAAGTTGCTTTGTCATATATACATAAAATATCAATTTCGGGTTTTCAATTTTAAAATATCAATTTGGAATTAGCGAACACCAGTTACTTCGTTCACAATAACATAATACAAGCAATTTTTTAGTTTGATGTCCCCGGTTATGCCCTGTAGGGTAAAGAAGATAGGTGATTAATGAAGATTAATGATTGTAAAATTACATTCTTTGTCCTCTCCCATCGGGAATCGAACCTGGAACCTCGTGTACCAAAGGAGCACGCTTTAGCCACTAGGCCAGTGGGGAGGCAATACAAATAATTGATGAGTTGAGAGGCAGAGTGCCTTGTTGTTCGCGTTTTTAAAACATGATATAAACGTGTCAAAACAGCAGCAATATAGTGTAATTCTAATTTTGATTGTAGATAGACATGGGCTGTGGCTGTTAACTTAAAATTATTTTGGAGGTGTACCTTCGACTGGCTGTTTGTATTACTGTTCAAGACATTTATAGCGAAACTATTTCGGTTTAAATAAGAAATTTTGCTGCAAAATTGGTACATATAACAATCTATCACAGCTGATGAGGGAACGTAAAAGTACTCGATCGTGTAATACTTGGTTTGACTGAAAGTGATCAAAACGTCTCCTCTTCAGAAATGACTAGAAGGTTATGTAGGAAATGCGTGAAGCAATATTAACACAGTAGACATTGAGGTCAAACGGAACATCTGACAAGTATTTGGGTTCGTGTGGAGGTTACTTGCCCAGAATTCACATTTGGTCTTGGTGCGTGATGCTAACAAGTTCAAAGCACTTCGACCGTATAACAAATAGAAATAGTGTGTAATCAGTTAATGAGCGCAAGGAGCACACATTAAAGGATTTGAAGCTTACTTTTTGTTTTTGTATAATATCAAAAGGCTGAATATTCCGATTGTTAATCCTTGAAACCGCTACCGCTTTGTAAGCTTCAAAAACTAATATAGAAAAACTAGGTAGACTTGCCAATATATCATTAATGTGTAGAACAGAAAATGGAACATTTACGTAATTTATGAATCATCAAATTTGCTTGTAAGACAACAGTTCATATTCTACGGTGCAGTAGTTCGAGAAGAAGTAAGCCGGGTGCTAAGAAATACAATAAATGTTTAATTAGTTAGTAAATTAATATTTATCATTTAACAGTAACTTTACGATCAAATGCATATCAACTGGATAGCCTGTGACGGTTTCGACAAGACCTCTTGTCCTTCTCAGTGGTTTGAAATCCCTGTTTTAAACTTAACTCAGACCTGATAATACCATTTGCACTATTACGGTACTGCAGAGGTGAAAAATGTAGATCACATTTAGAACTATTACTTAATTCGTTAAAAGTAACCGTAGTTTCTTGTAGTTCAAAAACGAAATTTCAAGGTTTTCTGAACATTTAAGTGATGTTTACGTTCGACATTAGAAGTGTAAGAAAGAACGCATTTCCTTTTTTAATTACTTCAGATTTTCATGCTACATAGTACGTATGTAGTTTAGAGTAAACAATTAATTTATATTTTTTCGTAGTGTTTGGTTTATTGAGTTCTTTATCCTAACGTAATCTATTTGTTTAAGAGATGTGAAAAGTTCTGTAAGGTGCACCGTAAAATATAAACTGTAGTCTAACAAGCTAGCTTGATTGGTTATCATATATTGCATAAACATTCCACTTGCCGTTGTACATATTAATTGTTTTTTTCTCAGTTATGCCTAATTTATCAAGTGATAGTAATTTTAAGGATTAACAGTATAAATGGAATAGGAGTATCTAACAAGGAACGGACATGAACTTGTCATTCGGACATTAGAATAAAACCTAGTCCATTCGATAAACATAACAAAGATATGCTCATGCACAAAAAATTAGGTGCCGTGGAGAACGGAGTAAGACCCTGGGGTCCATTAACCCTGTTAGTATAAAGAAAATCGTAGACCCACAGTGAAGTAGCTATTGCATCAACACTGTTCATGCAGTACCTATTCCATTTATCACAACAAAACTTGGTACACTCATTTCCTATTCCCTGTGGTATTTTTTGAGGTGCATTTGGATTATGTGCTTTTACCCAAGGCTACTCCAGAGGAGGCCAAAGTTGATGGGAGGGATTTCTCGAGAGAATCTTCCCGACATGCTCCCAATTTTCTGTGTTCAGGTACGTTATGAGCCCCATGAACAGTGTTGGTGCAATAGCTATTTCACTGCGAGTCTACTATTTTCTTTATATGAACAAAGTTAATGGACCCCAGGGACTTACTCCGTTGTCCATGGCACTTAATTTTTTGTGCATGAACATATCTTTGTTATGTTTATCGAATGGATTAGGTTCTATCGATGTTCGGATCACGCGTTCATGTCCGTTCCTTGTAAGATGCAGCAATTTATACATATATATGACGGAGTGCGAGACTATCTTGAAATCCAGCAGAAAAAATGCACACCTTTTTGATATATGGGAACAAACAGCAAGCTTCAAATCATTAAATAGAAAGGGAATTGTTTTCTTTGTTGTGGTTTCACAAAGGATGAGGGTGTTTTACGAAGTGTGTCGGCGTTTTGAGGCATACTCTGGAATAGACAGTTGATTTAAATAAGAAAACATATTTTTGTGATGGAACATCAATTTGCAATTTTAGGTTGGAGGTTGCTCACTAGCATTCTTATATAGTCTCTTACTCTTTTTGCATTTGTATTTTTATTTGTATGAAGAAAGGTACATCCAAAGGTTGGATAAGTTTGGTTGATTTATTATGGGATTATCATACATTCATTCTACTCTCAAATGATTCATGTACTATGCTTATATTTTGTATGTTGGCGCATGATTCATGGAGTGGCCACAATTTTTTTAAAACCAATAAATCATATAATGGTAGAGACATTGAATGTATACTAAAATAATTATTTCATTTCACCAAAATCAACAAAACATACCCAGCCTTTGGAATTCGTTTCTTGCACAATATAAAATGTACTCGTTCATGCAAAAGAAATAGGAAACAAAATACACTAGTTCACAATCCCAACTCTAAATTGAAAAGAATGATCTTTCATCACAAATTGCATTTTATTTGTAACCAATAAACAATTAGTTTACTCCAATGCTTCAGTATTCCTAACAGTTAGCTGGTAATAGAGACACACAATAGTCACCGCTTGTATAAATGTGGTTTAGGTGACGTGTGGCTTTTCATCCTTGATGATAGTTGATGAGATGATCCGTATATTATTACTTGCATTAACCTCACGTCCATTTTTGAAAAGTAGTCTCTTGTAGTCAAACCAAGTGTCATAAATTGAACGTCCCGAAAAGCTTCCAGTTCTGTCCAGGACTAGCCAAGCGTTGCACAATCTAATGCCTTAACGGTCCTGATCAAATGTAATAGATAATTCTATGTACCAGTTCTAATAATAATTAAAAAAAAAAAAAAAAAACTTTTGGAACCGAACATTTTTATTATTTGTGAAAAGGACAATATTAACTCTAAAATGTTGCGGGTGTGTTCTCTAGCTGATATAACAGCATATTTTTTCATTGTGAAATGAGTTAGTGTAAGGAGGTGCTCACTGTCTTTTACCAGACAGTGATATTTTGGTGCTATGGTATCACTAGGTTTCTTAATCGTCTGTGAGAAAGTATGGCACGTGCAGTCACTTAATATCCATGACAAGTCTGAAATGGTGCATTTTAATTATGGCTAGAGTTATTAAATCATTTTGTAAATATCATGATTGATTGAACATGTCACCGTCATCCATACTGACGTAAAGCATGTATATATATATATATATACTCCATTGCGCTAGGAAATCATACATCTGATCCACATATCAGTTTATTTAATCATCATTAAGTGTTGATCTTGTTAAAGGAAAAATGGCCTCCTTGTTGTGTCAATTTACAAAGATTGTTTACAGCATTATACAGTGTTTCCGTATAAAGTTGATTAACCAAAAGTTTGATTGCGCATATCTTTTAAACCAAGAACAATAAAGACCTGAAACTTGAAACAAATATAAGCGTGTTCCATGTAGATATTTTTGAGATCATGACCAGTGTTGGAATTTATAACGTTTTTGTTGTGTAATGAAAAAAAGTACTGAAAGTGTAAAATAAAAAATGTACAAAATGAAGGAAATCAATATTCAATTGCAGAAAACTGGTTTCCTGCGGGTGAATCCCTATGTATATGTGCAGTATGCATCAACATTTATCCATTGGTGCGAAAATGTGACATGCTAATGTAGTCACATGCCATGTGAAAAGGCAGTTTAATGCAAGTCTGTAAAATGGGTGCTATTGACAAACACGCAGACCCTATCCACACCGTTGTTACAAAAATACTGCAACAAGTATGTTTTAGGGTAATTAATAATGAGCAATGAGAATTTGCATATAACTGATAACCTGAATTTTTACACAAAAATTTGCGATAAAGCAATTACTCACCTACAGCTGGCGACCCTGGTAACACTTTCAACGAAACATTAGAAATGTGAGGGGAATTTTTTGGTGACCACATAATCTCCAAAAATTTGTGTCCCTTCCGTTCTCCGGACTTAACATCATCTGAGTTTTTCTTATGGGGTTACCTAAAAAAAATGCAAGATTAACCCCAGGACCATTGAGGAATTGAAGACGAACATTGAAACAGAAATTCAATCAGTCACCAGGAACACTCTTAAAAAGGTGTCAAGAAACATGGGGAAGGGTGTAAATTTGTGTTTACAAGAACGCGGCAGCCACTTCGAGCATTTGCTGTAAAGCGCCCTTCTATTTCCACGAGGATTCCAGAGTTGCCAGCTGTATTCTTTTATCGCAAGTTTTTGCATAAAAGAATACCCTAAAACACACTTGTTGCAGTATGTTTACAACAACAGCGTTGATAGGGGCTGCGTTTCTATCAAAAACACCCATGTTATGGACTTGCATTAAATAGCCTTTTCACATGGCAATACTGCATCAGCTTCGTCACATTTTCGCATCAATGGATAAATGTTGATGCATACTGCACATATACACAGGGATTCACCCGCAGGAAATCAGGTTTCTGCAACTGAATATTAGTTTCCTTCATTTTGTACATTTTTTACTTTACACTTTCGGTACTTTCTTTCGTTACAAAACAAAAACGTTACAAATTCCAACACTGGTCATGATTTCAAAAATATCTACATGGAACACGCTTATATTTGTTTCAAGTTTCAGGTCTTTATTGTTCTTGGTTCAAAAGATATACGCAATCAAACTTTGAGTTGTGCAATTTTACGGATACATTGTATTTCATATAATATAGAGAAACACACTGTATATGGGGTTACTTAAAAAGACATAAACATTAAACAAAAGTACTGCTGATTAATTGAAAACATTCAGGATCCATGTTAGGAAGCCTGAAGAGGTATAACTGTATTTGAATTCTTATGTTCCTTCATCCTTGTGTTTACGCGGCCTTGACTTGTTCTGAAAGTACATTCATAAGACAACCAAAACATATTCAGAAAATAAAATTGTGAAAATCGCTGATATGGAGGTTTAACTGGCACTAAATTGAAAGGAATCTTAAATCCTTTATATGTCTTATGAACAGTTCGAATACTTCTCCATTCGAGAATGTATTCAGGAAAGGAAACCAATATGTTTATCACCATCTTATTCAAGAAATATGCTTGTAAGTGTTTATGCACTTTATAAAAGGTGTGTTTACATGAGCTTTAAGTCTAAACATACGCTTAAAGACTGTTGCAAAGAAAGTTCGTGCTAGGTTTGCACATATCAAGGTAGTAATTTTCTTAAACCGAACAATTGACGACAGAGTAGGGAAGTTTCAAATTAATTCCGAATGCCATCCATCCCAACTGACTGTTTCCAGATTTTCTCTTATTCTTATAAATCTTTACCCTTTCTTTATCTAGTCATTTTTTATTTTGTTTTTTGAAGACTGCATTTTTGTACTAGAGACAGGCACGCCTTAGTGACTCAATAGCAGGCAGGATTTAAACTGAAAATTTAAAATATAGCACTTTTCGCAACTGTTTTTAAGCACAATCCTGATTTGAAATGAATTATACATTTTTTCATATTATTATTATTATTATATAAATTATATTCTTCCACTTTCGTACTAATATGAGGGCACCAAAGCTTTTGTATTTTTTTCCTAAGTTATTGCAGCTTAATCTTTTTTGGTAAAGCACGAGTGTTCGAACCCTAGCCAACCCTCTGTGTGTGGATGTGTGTGTATGTTGTGATAGATAAATATCCTTTGCGTACATTTCCTGGGGCTGCTCCCAATTTATTATCATCCCGTTAGTTACTTTATCATTCATTAACCAGTAAAATGAACAGTCGCAGACGTCGCAACTAAAATCTAAATTACTTTAAAGAACAAACTGAGATAGTGTTATCAAGAAGCCTTGACTTCGGGAATCGGAGATAAATTCAATAAATGGGATTAAAAGGAACGAAATTCACTGTGCATTGAATTTTACTGGCATTTTACGTCATTTTAATTTCATTTATTAAATTATTTCTTGGCATGCAAACAATTGTAACTATTTTGAGTTTATAATGTGGAAGTTAGTGAGAATATACACCAAGATAAAATTAGCATAGATAGATCGGCACCGGTAACCTATAAATTCTCGTGCAAACTTAGTGCGAACGATTATTTTTCTCAAAGTATGCTGTATTTGAAGTGTCATGATTATTACTGTAGAAATTCTACTATAGAACTTCCATACCTCGCATGGTTTATTGCACCATGGACTATGGATATAATTCTTACTGTAGAATTTCTACTACTATGAAAAAGGTAATTTGTTGTGAAACTTGCATACCCTGCACGATTTATTGCACTAAGTCTCACTAATTGTGATTTTATTTTTTATAATATCTTGTTTGAAGATAACTCACTTTTGTGTCCATCTGTGAGTGGTATATTTATTGAGTGTATAACTGTAGTAATTACTAGTTATTTTTCCATTTTGTCAATCATGCAGTATTGGCAGTTGGAACTTTAGCAGCAAGATGTGCTATGCAGTTATTATGGACGCCCAGCATTGCTACAAAGGGTCCTGAGAAAATCACCTTAAGACCAATACGCCGAAGTCGACGTATTAGGTGAACTCAAACCATATCTTCATTCGTAAAATGATTAATGCATGCTTTTTGATCATTTCGATCTTGTTACGAAAATATATAGTTTATTCCAGTAGCAGTTTTTAAGTTTATTGTGATGGGTAACCCACACAAAACTGTTGGAATGTTTGCAGAAGATAAGTAATAGTATTCAATGATTATTCTTGTGTATATGTTGATTAGTGTCTTTTTACTAAAAGCTATTGTAAAAGTTTAGTTAATAATCAATGCAAATAATTCATATATCAATTAAAAAGAAGTTGAGTGTGGAAAGCATTTTCATGTTCGATTTTAAATATATTTGTAAATTAATTGATTTGATTTGCAGGTAATGTTTTCAGCAGGTAGGTTGTATTGATATGGTAAGAAGCATTTCAACATGTGATAGTAACAGGTCGATTGACAGATAATTTGTATGTTTGTTCTTGTTTCAGCTCATTTACAAACTTCTCATTCAAGTTGTAGGACAGAATCAGTATTAGTTAATTTATCGTTCGTAAGCTATGCCAAGCGTTTTTATAAGTTTTTACCTAATTTCTTCGCAATTTTTTTTTATTAAATGTTGAAAAAAATCGGAAATACCCTCTACTATGACAAAAAAAAAAAAAAAATCACTTAATGAAATATTGTGTGACACAGTTTCGATGAGTTTGTATCACACTCAAAATGTTAGCAACAAAGCTTCAAGATCCCTTATATATCCTATGTCTCAAAAGTCCCCTGACATAGGGTAACTAAGTTGTTATCAGAGTTACAACAACAAAATGTAAGAGGGGAAACCGTCTCCAAATATGATGTTTTCAATCTAAAGTGAAGGATTTTTTTTTTTTTTTTTTTTTTTTTTTAATCGGGCGATCTGTTTGGGCTGTACACTATGCATCCAATGTTAAATGAAAATGCAACGTTGCCATTTACGTAAACCCACAACATAAAGTGAATGGAGGCATGTTTGAATTGGGGGTTTGTCCATCGACACGTTAGCGTAAAAGACAGTAACTTTATTCACTTATGTTGTGGATCCAGGTAAATGGCAACGTTGCATTTTCATTTAACATTGTGTACATAAAGAATGTACAGCCTTAAACGGCTTGTCTGATTTAAAAAAAATCCTTCACTTTTGATTGAAAATATAATATTTGGATACGGTTTCCCCTCTTATATTTTGTTGTAACTCTAATAATAACAGAGTTACCGTATGTCAAGGGACTTACGAGATACCCTGTATATTTTGCACTGTGTATGTCTGTGGCTTTTCGGAACTTTGGTCTATTGGGAAATACAATTTGGTATAGCATATGCTGATTTGTATGTAGCTGATCAGAGTATACAATCCGGTAGGATATAATTTTTCTTTCTCAATCTTGCAATGCAACATGTAAGAAACGTAACTTGTATTTAGTAGAAATTCCTTCCTTCCTTCCTTCCCTTCTTTTTTCTTTTTCTTCTATCTTTCTAATAGGTTAATTTTCTATTATTATAGTTCAGTGGATGTTTATATGCAGTTCAAAAATTTCATGTAAAATTATCTTACCATTGGGTTTCTAGTCTCAGTTTCTTCGAGTAATTTTCTAAATGAAAATTTCGTATTTTTCAAAGAATATACGTAATTCCTTTTTAGGTATTATTGAATTGTAAAATTTGAGATCTATACATTGGTGTGAAGATTTCGTGTCAAAACGAACATAAACGATGTTAGGTGCCAGAAATGGTTATCAGAAATAGAAATGCCTAGTCTGAATTTTTGTTGTTTCGAAATAGATTTATTCTGTTATTTCTGAACATTATATTAAGTTGGACTGTAGTCCATATGTAATGAATTTCTTGTTGAAGTTAATGTGATTTTCTGATGGAATTATGAGCAGAAGGCTGGAAGGTATAATTAAGGGAATTAAGTAAATGTAGAAACAGAGAATAGAGAGGTTTTTCAAGAAATAATTCTTAATCCCAGTGGTAGCTCGTGTGGTTCGCTTTCCACGTTAAACTGTAGCTCCACATCTCATATAACTTTGGTGAAAGAAACTCTTTAAACTACAAAACAACCAGCCAAATGTGCTTAAATTGAAGTTTTGTCTCTACAAGTGTTTAGTTCATATAGTTTATTGAGATTACCTTATACCATTACGATCTTATTATTTTAATCATATGATCTAGGCCAGTGTTTCTCAAAGTGTGGGTCCCGACCCATTGGTGGGTCGCGAGAGTTTTCCTTTTTAATTATGAAAATTGTATTATGATGCAGAAACATATGTTGTGAAGTACTACTCAGAAAATGAAAATTGGAAGTGTTTGTTAATGAAGTTGAAGAGTAAGTGATAACTCAGAGCCGTGCCCTGTTGCACAGTCAGTAAAGATGTTAGGTTACGATGGAAAGAAAATGAGTGAGTCAAAATCTGTCACGGGGTAGGGCATTGGGTCGGGAGTAGTGTTAGTTCTGTGTTACCTTTCTATGGAAACACTTTAACTATCTTTGCGCATGCGTAAAATTTCATATGATACAGTTATTGAGAAATAACGTTAGTGTGTATTTGGATAAAAGTATGTGAACCACAAAATACTTTTATTATTTAATGTGGGTCGCAACAACAAGTTTGAAAACCACTGATCTAGACATTAACTCAGAAGCTCCTTCCTTTATATTAGACGCATATATCGGGGGTGAGGCCAACTGCATTACGAGTAAGATACGAAACAAATAGAGAGAAACAGTTGGGAATAAATGTGGTTTTCAGTCGCACCAGCCGTTTCGACTCCAACTGGTAAAGTGCCGTATGTTCAATGAAAAACCAATGTTGTCAGTTCAGTGGATTGTTTCTTTAGGCCCTCACCATACTAACAATACAACATTGTTAGAAACGGATTTGAGGTGCTCTGTGTTCTATTATATAACAGTGTGCACGTTCACCTTGTCATTTTTGCATGGCTCTATGTTCCATTTGAACAGCTGTGAACTGGAAACGTTATTTTTTTCATTTAACATAGAACATCTTATTAGTGTGGAGCCAAAATAGCTACTGCAATTGGAATAATTCCACCATTTTAGATTGGAAGCTACTTATTTCTAACAATTTTCCATTTTCTCATATCTTTACTCATAATGGAGTATGGCCTATGGCCCCGGATTTTTTTTACATCTGGCATATAAACATATATATTTAAGGCCGCTTGATTATTGGAGAAAAGAAAACAAAAAGAGGAAAAATTGTGTTGTTGATCCTATACACGTACATACCTTGACTATATTTCTTCATAATTACTTTGAAGCTCCATACATTTTTGGATAAAGTGGTACAAGCTTTCGTAGACCTCTATAGAAATCTCTCGCCTGAAACTTAGCCAGTCGTGCATTTATTTCTTACGAACTTCACTGTCAGTGAAATGTTGCGAAAACTAGCTACTTTGTCAGCTGAAAGAACGAAACAAGCAAACAAATAATAGGTAGGGGCACCGCACTAAAGTTTCTCGCTCTAATTGCTTAAATTAAATCTTGGTGTGCTGCAATTATTAATGAAACTTTTTTTTTTCTGAAATACGAATAAAATTACAAGGCGTTCTCGGAAAATTTCGTTCAAAGAAAACTCACCCCCAACAGTATACTACCTGTTGTAGATTTTTCATAAGACTACCTAAGAGCTCCTTCGTGGCTAAACGATTAGCGTACGCGCCTTTGGCGTTGGAGACCCGTGTTCGATTCCCAGCGGGAGCTTATATGGTTCGAATTCCACGTTTATCAGTAGATCCCGTCTCATATAGCTTCGCTGCTGAAAGGGATGTTAAACTCAACTGAATGGCTGATCTAAAACGTTAGGATTATTTGATGAAATATTTGTATATAAAGTAACCAAACAGCAGTAGTCGTATATCACAAAACTGTCAAAAAATTCAGCCGAAGAACAAACTATCTTTTGTGGATATCCTCATGGAAGTTATTTATGCAACGTTATAGAAATATTAAGGAAGTATTTATTTATGAAATATGAACAAATTTGCTAAATCGTTTACGAGAAAATAGTTTGAAAAGAAACTCGCACCATGAGTAAACTATCCCTTGTAAATTTATTCGTAAGGAGTAATTTACGTAGCATTATAGTTATTTTTGAAATATGAACAAAATTGCCTGAGCTGATTTTGAGAAAATCGTCCGAAAAGAACTTACCCCCGAGAGTAAACTACATCTTCTCGATCTTTCCGAGAGATATGGCTTATATCACAGCATAGGGTTGCTATTGAAAATTTGATTTATGAAGTATGAGCAAAACCAAAGCTGTGCTTGAGAAAGTCGAAAATTTTGATTTTCACTTTCAGTAAAGTACTATTAATTTTAGGGGGTAGGGAAAAATTCGACTCCCCTTCCCTCTGTGGAAAATCACATAAAACCCCGAAGTTTAAAATTTGATCTCGATACGTTGAACGGTATGGCCTCTAGGCGAATGGACATCAGGACGAACACATGTTGAAAATAACGTTTTCGGTATGTATAGGCCATGAAACGTGTAAATCTCAAATTCGATTTTTTTCACGACCAACATATTCTCTTCTTTCTTTACATAACTCGAAGGTAAAAAAGATTCACTAGGGGTAATGTCGGGACAGTATGAGGAGCGATTAAAATGTTTCTGTCGGAAATTTTGAATTTTCTCAACAGTACACGCGAGGTAAAGTCTCTGACATATATATGATTTTTCAGCGTAAGAAGACAGAATGTAGTTGCTATCATAGTAGATGTGTATTGCCAAACATCGTCTTACCTTTGACTTCCTGGTCAAGAGGAATGTTACAATCTAGAATTCATCTGGTTCATAACAGCGTCTGCCCATACTGTTGAGACAATTCAAAATTTCCTATGGGTACCTTTTAATCACTCCTCATATAGTTCCATCATTGCCCCTAGTGATTTTTTTTCTTCCTCCTTCGACTGAGAGAGTGTCTGGCTTCGCAACATTTCAGTGATAGTGCAGTAGTGAAGAGAGCAGTTCTCGACGTGCTGAAGTCTCGGGCGTCAGATTTCTACCCAGATGGTCTACGAAAGCTTGGAAAGTGACTATGAAGAAATATATTCAAAGTGTGTATTTGTGTATAATTAACAATATTTATTTTCTTTTTTGCAAAACCGAACTCTTTTTTACTTACTTACTTACGTCTAGTAGTTGATTTCATTGTATTTTCGAGGAAAACCCATGAATTTAATAAATAACCTCTAACGTTAATTGGAGCAGTCTTTCCGATTCGAGCATATGCTAGAGGAGTAGAGGCAAACTGGAACAATTTTCAGTGGCAAGGATTGCAAATTGGTTTTAGAGAAATTTAGCAGAAGAGATTTAAAAAAAAAAAAGAAAAAAAAGAAAGAAAGAAAGAAAAGAAAGATTTGCACCTGGAAGTAAACCAACTAGAAGCACAAAAGTGCCTTTTTTTATTTATTTATGGTTTTTACTTGGCATAATGAAATCAAATAGAAATTAAGAAGCTTCTGAATCAATGCTCAGATCATACGATTAAAAGAACAAATCATAAGAGCATAAGACAATCTCAATAAGCTATATTTACTATAATTTACTTACTGAAACAAAACTTCACTGTAAGCTTCATTTGTTGAAGTAACTTATGTATTTTCCATTTCTACATTTACTTATTTCTATTATTTATGATTTTAAGTATTCTGTTTAAAATTCTATCAGAAGATCACATTAACTTTAATGAGTAAATCATTACATATAAACTGCAGTCAAACTTCATGTGTATGTTGATAAACAGCAGAGTAAATCTACCTAGAGACAGCAACGATTTATTTCATGTTCTGTTTCTGATTACCATTTCTGCCATATGACAAGCGTTTGTAAATATATAATGTGGTTTGACAGCATCAATTACAACGTAACTTTTGTCCATTGGTTTTTGCATGTAATGAAAATCTTTAGAAATTGATTTTTTTTTTTTTTAATTTAAATCTCCTTAGTTACATGTATTGTTGTAAACAAATCTCTCATATAAATTTCGAACTGAGCACCCTTGCGGCTATATGGTTGGCATGCGCACCTTCGGGAAGGAAATCCGTGTTCCATGAAGCTGTCAGCACGTTAAGCTGAAAGAGACGGTAAACACAAATCCAATCAATAAAGAACAAATCCCGAACAATGGTTTCCAGTGAATATGTATAAATGGTTCGAAATGTATGATTGTGAGTACATCCATGTAAAAGTAGGTCGTCCTTTACGTTTTACTGAACAGTTTATGTGCATGCCTATTTAGAGTGTGGCCTCAACTAAAATATTTTTATTAATCAAAACTTATATCTTCGTGTCAAGATAGATAAAAGATCCCTCGAGGCTTAAATGATTAGTATTCTGCCCGGGAGACCTGGATTAAATTCTCAGTCGCGGCTCGTTGATGCGGATCCTGTGTTAGGCTGGAAGTTTATCTCTGGTAACCTGAGTGCTCTAAACTCTAAACAAACGAAACAACAACAGATACAAAAACAAGAGTGCAAGCTTTAGTTAAAGGCTTCATCGCAAAATATGTAAGAAATGACTAAAGGAGAAAATAGACCCTGCGTTGATTTGATCACAAGACATTGTCATTTCTAGGATATGTGCTAGATCGCTCAGGGATGACAGGCAGATCAAGTTTCTATGGTTACATAGAAGGAAATGCTGTTTTTCTCCTGTCTTTTATGCTCGTTTACCTGTAAGATGTAGAGCCTCCTTTCGTCTGAAAAACTATGACAATTCGATGAGGTGGCAGTAAGTGCTTGTACCTCAATTGCAAGAGAGGTCCGGCATATTTGGAGAACATGGCCTCATTTGATACTCACCATGTTTCGTGGACCTTTCTTTGACGATTTTAGCAGTGTAATACGCACACTGTTCTGTTGGTGGTGGGAATACAATTGATATTAATGGGTGCACCTTGTCCGCCACGATGTTCAGATACCTACCAGATATCAGGAATTTTGTCATAGGAAAATATTGCCTATAGCTTCGTACAGCCGTCTCTTCACAACAGTATACATCCAGCAAGCAACTAGGCGTGTAAATTAACTACAAGAAGTTGGGAAAATCGGTAAACCGAATTCAGAAGCACCCATCGTGTAAAGCTGTGACCGATCTTTATTCCTTACACGATACGCTTTGCAAATTTGGTTCAGATCAGACCAGTAGTTACCAAGAAATTAAGTACCATATAAAATCGAGCCGAGCCTGTCAGGCCAAACACGGCCATCAAATATAGCGATGTTTATTTCTTAAACGATAAGCTACTTCCTCAGCAAAATTTGTGCTGATTCGACTAGAAGTTACCGATAAATAAAATACCATGTACAATCAGAAGCAAGCCTGTCCCTGTCCGAATATGGTCACCAAATATAGCGATCTTTATTCCTTAGATGAAGTGCTATGTACCCACCAAATTTCGTGTAGATTCAGCCAGTTGTTACCGAGAAATAAAGTACTACTTAGCACACACACTTACAACTAAAGTGAAACTATAAGCTCCCGTATGCGTACACTGGAAGCTAACAGATTAGATGTAATAGCACTAGTGTCTGTAAGTGACTTCTGTCGTTATTATAGTGTTCTGCGTGGTGTTATTTTCAAGTTTTTTTTTTTTTTTCCTCCTCTCTTTTTTCAAAACAGGTGCCAGCCACTATAGTCTTCGGTATTTGACGAGTACTTGTTTGTCTGTCGTAGTGATGCACCACGAAATCAAACAAGTCGGACTATACGATGAGTTTCCAGTTATCCACCAGTCTATATTGGTGATGTTTCCACTTCATTCGCTGCCTTCGATAAATGCAGTTGACATTCCACAACTGTAGACCCGCCCATATGAAGGAGAGTTAGATGAAGTGTGCGTTGGGAAACGTTTGCTCGTAGTCATCACTATTGCTATTGCGAGTGATAGTCTGTAGTTGCTAAGCACAATGACTAAGAGTCTCTGCTCTCGTTTGCTCTCAGTACCTCGTCGTCTACGGGCATTAATTCATATATTTCATGCATGTGTTGTTATACAGGGTCTTCGAGTAAGAATGGTGTAATTTCGTTTTGCTGGTGTGCAGGAGGGTGATTAGGACTTAGGGACTTAGGTGTTTCAATGGTGCACTGGTTTGTTTGCAACTCAAGTAGTTTATTCAATGCAAAAACAAATATAGTGCTACTAGAATCCACTATACCTCGACAATGAATATGTTCAACTGGGTTTGTATGATACCATTCACTGCACGACACATGTCCAGGTGAAATTAATTTCACACCATACTCTGCCATAAGAGTGCCAATTGCTTCGTTGATTCTGGCTTTCAGATAATTCATATTATTGATTGTAACACGATAGAAATGTCTTTGATACAACCTCACAAAATGGTGTGTTCAAGAAACAAGTCTTTGATGTCCGGTCCATTGATCTCCAAAATGAACATCCATAGCACGTAAAACAATATGTGCAAAGTGAGGGGGTGGCCATCGTGCTAGAGGATGATTTTAGAAGTAGGTGTTTCATAGCCTCGATTTGAGGGAAAACAAATAGTTTCAACATGGTGTACACACAGAAACATACTGACATGCAAACACACTACAATATACTCTTGTAACATATAGTGGATTCTGGTAGCACTGCATTTGTTTTTACACTGAGTGAACTTCTTGAGTTATCAAAGAAAACAGTATATTATTCAGCAATCCAAGTGCCCTCACTGTTGCATAGCAGCCCCACACAACCCTACCATTCTTTCTCGAAGATACTGTATAATGGCTCAGTGTTCTATATATATTCAAAATAATTGAAACACCTAGAGAAAATGCAACTTCCGTGCTTAATACAGTTAGCTTGCAGAATGGTTCTTGCATCGGCGAGTGGGAGCATATAAGTCGTGAATGGTTTCCATTGGAATGTTGTATTTTTCCTTATGTAATGCAACACTCAATTCTGTTATTGAAGATGGCGTAAGATATCTGTTGTGGAGCCTCAGGCCCAGAACTGATCATAGATGTTCAATAATTATTTTCAGTTTTAGGGATTGAGTGAGCCACACGAGGCATTGCAGTTTATCCCGATGTTCATGAAAGCATGTTCAAGACCCCCAAGAGTATGAATTAGCGCATTGTCTTGAAAATTGCGTAATTGTTCTGAAACAACATCCGAACCATAGAATGCACTTGGGTGGTCACGTAAAATGTCCACATAATCACTGTCAATGATGCGACCTGTGAGAGTACTTACAGGACCCATGGAATCCGAGTCCTGCGATAGTATTTACAGGAAAATCGCAGCCCACAGTCACTGAACTGCAGCACATGTTTCACGGCAGGGGGAAATAGTTCAGAGCATAAGCTTTTTGTTTGTTTGTTTGGACGTCTATCATACATTAACACGATCTGTTCTTGGTGGCCCACTTTATAGTTCTCAGCTCCATTTTCGTTGCTCCGAATCGTTATTGTTGGTAATTAGTGGTTTGGAAATTGCAATCTGACTATGCGACTCTGGTCGGACATGATCGTCATAATAGGCTGTTCTACGTTCATTGCAACAATCCTCTTCAGTGCTCGGCGATTCCTGTCACTACCGGCTTTTGCCTTATTGTGTTATTTTTCGTCAATGTTGTTTTGCCATGAGTAGGGTTGTAAAGGGTCGGAGTGTCCAATTATTCATCTGTCTATATTGGTGATGTTTCCATTTGATTCGCTGCTTCGATAGAATGCAGTTGACATTTCACAACTGTGTGTGTGACTGTTGTAAAGGATCGAAAAAAGTTTTTTTTAACAGTTTTTTTCCAAAGCCAGAAAAAACTGAAAAGAATTTAAAAAGGATAAAAAGTAATTTGTAATTTTTTTAGCAGTTCTTGTTATACAGTCGTTACAAAACTAAATCTGAGTAGCAAATTTTGTACAATACCGTGTTCTTTTATACAGTTGCGTATCTACATTTATTGCTTCCAGAGACGGAATTCGCTCTCAGGCCCCATTCCTATTCCTATACGAACAAACACAGAAGCAAACATACTCAAACAATATATATAAAATATTGTGGCTTATTTGTTGAATGAACAACACACTAGAATTTAATTTTAGGTATGTCATCTTGTTCAGAAAATCCTTGCTATCCACCTCTCATTAACAAGCATGCACTTTTATCTTTATTTCAAATGCTATAATTATTTTATACGCTGAAGTCACAGAGATCGCCAAACATTGAGGAGGATTGTAACAGAAAGCATTACCTCAATATTTATGGTCGGGTTCGAGATTTCGAAGACTGTGATCACCGTGACCAATGTGCTGGCGCGGAAAAAGGTGGTGCTGAGAGTATAAAGTATGTCCCGCCGATGATTTGAAGAAAGTAATACGGTTTGATGACGGAAGTTTCTCCTTGTTTCCAACATCAAACCGAATTTATGTATGGCGGACGCGGAAGAACTGTGTGCTCCTGACTGTCAAATCCGTACCCTTAAGTACGGCGATGGTTCTGTGGGTCGCATCAGTTGGTAATCGCTGAAGGCGAATTACTGCTAGTGACTATGTTGAACATGTTAGATCATCGATTACATCCTATGGTACAGATATTCCCTAACCATGAGGCCGTCTTCCTAAATGACAATGCACCAATTCATATAGCATCAGAATAAACTCCCAACACTTACTCAATGCGCTAATGTGAACACTATTGAATTTCGATGGTCGGTTTTACAGGAGCGCAGTATTTTCTGCGCCATCATCATTGACGTAACTGAGTGCTTCACTGCTTGAAGAATTGTCTGCTATTTCTCTAGAGATGATTCATGAGCTACTGTCTAAATTTTTCGACGAACAAACTGACTACAACCTAAAAGTGGTCCGACACCATTTAAATCAGTTGCATTTTGTGAAGGTGTTTCCATTACCTGTGTCCATAGTGGCGAAATAACGTTTATCTTTTGACAGTTTGTGAGGGATTTCGTTTCATGCTTTTTCATTTTATCATATTAAAATAACGGCAGTGAACAGGAATTTGTAGCGAGAATAAATCAATTATATAGTGGTCATGTGCGCGCCAATAACTCACGGAGTCTCTGGTTCGAGTCACGGTGGGAAAGCACGAAATATTTAATTTGGCTACTGTTCACTTTCATTTAATCACAATCTCCTTTAATGGGCACAACGTGAGACGTTAAACGAACAAGCAAACAAAAAACGCATTACGGTCGTTCGAATTCCACATTTAACTTCTTATTTAGCCTTCCAGTCTGCTATTCGTTGAAAAAGGGACATTGAATTTCAATTCAGTCCAGAACAATGTGTGAATAAAATGAGATGAAATGTTTACTTGACATTCCATGATTATACTTTTTATATTAAAAAGAGATTGCTCATAAATCAAGTGAAGGGCGGTAGAAAAACTGGTGGAGTATTAATATCGGGAGTAAATGAGAGAATCTCCCTCAAAAAAGTACATCCTTATGCCCCATTACACTTAGCCAAAGGTCGAAGCAGCGACTGTTCGTGTAAGAAATGAACCATGTACCAGTAAGTCATTGTTTTCTTTGTAGTGTGGTAGTCGATACTGTTTGAGAGACAGGTTTATAAAATTTGGTATCTCTTAGATTCGCAAGTCTCGTTAGCGTCTGACATACTTTTCCCTGTTCGTAAATCATAACTAGTACTAAATACATCACACACCAATGCTTTAGGTAAATGCAATCGGAATATTCCATAGACATTTCATTTACTAGGGATTAGAGAACGGAAACAATATCTGCCGTTTAAAATATGTATTTTTCTGCACCAATGCTTCTGACATTATTCTGGCAAAATGTAGATTTCACAGAAGAAGAAATTAGGTTGTGTAATGTGAAAGCTCTCAATATAATAACCTTGTAACCTAATCAAAACTAAACCTACCGAACCTAATAATAGAAAATAGTGCACTTTCCAATCAAATTCAGTTTTTTAAAAAATTATTCTGTTCTTAATAACTTCTAACTTGTTTTTCCCCTTCTATTTGCTTTTCATCTCACTGTTAATTTCCGTTGGTATTCTTCTTTCCCCTCACGTACAAACTTATTTTTTCAGGTAATACTTCCCATATACTTTCAGTATATTCAGTAGTATCTCCCGAAGGAAATCACAATACCTATATAATTCGCTACTTTGTGTGCGTATGTCTTGGTCTTTGTGTTGGGGTTTAAGATCCGTAAACAGTACCGAGGCTGTGTGAAACGTGTACCGATAGATTTACCTGGAATTCTAACTACTGAAGCTCACTTCGGAAGATCGAACTCCTGTCTTTCTCACAGAAAACGAGAAATGTTGGGTCTTACTGTTTTCTCTGAGTGTCACTTCCTGTACTTTTAAATTATTTTAAGTGTTGTAATGTGAATTGTAATATATAACGAAGTAATTCTAAAGGGCCACGGTGCCTCAGTGGTAGAGCATTCGCCTTGGTGCGTGGGGTCCATGGTTCTATCGCAGCTTGCGCCAAGTACTTTGTGCTGGGCAAACACCGTGTGCGTGGGTTTTCTCAGAGTTCTCTCGCTTCCTCTCACTTTATTCATTCCGCCATTGCATTCATTTCTCATCATCACCGTCCTCTTTAACTCTTTGAAGCACGCTGGTACTTACATTTTACCACCTTTTACATAATGTTTTCGAAACTCAGTACCGCAAAGAGTTAATCTAGCCGACATAACCGTGGGACATAAAACTGAAAGATTTTATTTCATTTTTCAAAGTAATTCAAACACGAGGAGCCGCGGTGGCTCATTGGTAGATCGTGCACCTCTGGTGCATCAGGTCCTTGGTTCGATCTCAGCTCGCACCAAATGAGCTATGTGGTGGACAAACACCGTGTGCGTAGGTTTTCTCAGGGTTCTCCCGTTTCCTCCCACTTTCTTCATTCCACCATTTCATTCATTTCTCATCATCACTGTATCCTTTAGCCCAGCCTGCATAATTGTGAGACGTAAAACTTAGATTTATAATTCTAACACGACCATCCATAAATCAACCCATCAAATATTTGTTGCCAGCCTAACGTATATTTGAAGACGCGCGCACACATAAATTAACAAAAACTCGTGTAGAGTAGCCAGCCACTTTGTGTATACAGGTCTTGGGTTCAACCTGTAGTGTAGACACAGCGCTTACGTCTAGTGCAAAGATTCTTGATCCGATTCGTCTGAGAGCTTGTGGTGCACAACATTGTGTGCGTGGGTTCTTTCGTTTCCTTCCACATTCTCATTCCGTCTATTCTTTCATAATCATTTAACTTCATTAATCATCTGTCTCCTTTAGCTACAAGGGCATAATCGAGATATGTTAAAAAAAAAAAAAAAAAAAAAAAGAGGAATTTCCTGGAAATTTCTTACTATTCTGCTGACGTCCAGTATTACGCTTTTCTTTATGAATGTTGCTTTTTTCCCAGTTACTCTGATTATTTTACGTGTAGGTCTTCATTAATCTTGGTAGGTGTCCGTTGTGAGCGTTGTATCCAGTACATTCGTATTCATTTTCTATCTTTATTTTGTTTTGTATATACTTTTTTTTTCTATGAAATGGAATTACAGTCTTGAATCAATAACTAGCGGAAAAAAGTAAAAAACGAGAAGTAGCTAGAAACGAGAATTTAGTTTTCCTTAACGTCAATTGAAAACAAATATATGTAAATTTTTACTGTTTTAAATATGACTCTTCGGAAGATGCCACAGAATAAGACTAATCCTCAGGCATCCTTCAGTACTCTGAATGGTACTATTACGTTTGCAGAATGCATCCGTTAGTAGTTGGTTTTTAAGTCAAAGAGCTAAAGTATTACTTTCGAAAATTCAGTTAATAATTATTTTTTCAGGGAAATTTGTTTTCTTTAGAAAATATACTCCCTTGTAAACCTTCATAAATGTGTCTTATTTCTTTGAATTTTGTATAATTATGTCCTGAAAAATTATTTAATAATAATAATAATAATAAGAAGAAGAAGAAGAAGAAGAAAGAAAGAAAGAAAATAAACTTCTTATAATTGAACGTGAAATTCAAATCACTTCTCTTATTCCGCGACCATTACGTTTTCATTGAAAGACTTATCCTTTTTAAAGCTACCCTCTTACTCTTTTCTTTCTCTCTCATTCTTCAGAAACAGACATTAAACTTTTTGTCGTAGGAGACGAAATAGCGTTTAATTTAGTAGGAAATATGCATCATTGGAATCACATAGTAGATGTGTAAGATAAGTATTTCTTTCGTACTTCCAGCACGTAAAGTTGCATGAAGTTGCATGTTATAAAATACGATAGATAGTCGCTTATTCTTCTTTTCAATAATAACTTGTAGATAGTTCTTAGTGTCTTGGTTAATAGCAGAAACACTTTGATTGCAGTTCTAAAGTAAATGGGGAAAAATGAAATTAAATCTTTAGCTTCTACGCATATACTGTGCAGACTAAGCAGATCATAAATTATATTATGACAGGTAACTGAAATACCCCGAGGAAATTTAACGAAACTTACAAATTCAAATGGCTTGGTTCGAACTAAGGGCTCGTTGTTGTATTCTATTACTAGGCACTTTAATTCCCGAAGAAATAAATGGGCTCTTTCCACACAAACAATTAAAAAGCTAGGAGGAAGCACAAGTAGTATGATCATTTAGTGAGTGGCATTACCTAGACGAATTAATAACTAAGATAGTTGTGGTTATTTTTAATACGAAGATTGTAACTGTTCATCAAATTAATCAAAACTACACTCAGAAAAATTGTAAATATTGCTTTGCTAATACTTTAATTTGCTCACTTTTCGTGTGTAAATTATGTAATTTGCAGATTTAATTTAAGTAATAATTTCAATTTGTAAATTTAAAAACTTCATTACATCCATTGTACATTAAGCCAGCACAAGTAGATCTCTTCCTTTACAGATTTTTCTCTCAAAAACTTCCGAATGAATGATCAGAAGTAATGTTTGGTATAACTGGTACTTATTGAGTACTGTTTGGCATAACTTGGGTCCTAATTTGAAATTACAGAAATATATTCACTTAGTTCTTTTATCCGTTCCGAAGTTACGTATAAATTATATTGAGTCGCAAACCTTACCCTCTACACGTTACTTTCTCAGTAAGAAATACATCAATTTGAGCACAGTTTCCAGCAACTTCAGGAAATTACGTTATCTTTGTGTAGGGAAAACCCATATAAATCGATCATTTTTCCAAAGTTACTCCCAAAACGAACATATTAAGCGTTTGTTTGGGAAAGAGGAGGGGTAGTAACATCAAATCTTTTTTCTTTTTCACATAGCAGAGAACAAAATTCCTTCGTAGTCAAGTGCGTTTCGTCCGCGTAGTCTCTGGTTTGGCTTCCGGTAGGAATGGTTGCTACGGGTACAAACCTAAGTAGAGTCTCTGATTTCACTTTAAACAGTAGCTCCCATCTAATCGTCTCATATATCCTCGATGCTTGAAAGAGATGTTTAACTTCATTCACTTACCTTGCGTTGTAAACAGTTAAACTGTAATACGGCCAAAAGATATGCATATATAAGTGATCAATATTGCTTTGACGTGTATCTTTTGCTCATTTTTTTTTCGTGAAGTAGCCAAGATCGTACATTAATTTTTAGTTTTAGTTTGTTTTGTACGCTTAGCTCTTGTGTTATTATTTGTATATTCATAAGAATATCATTCGTATACAGGCAAAGTTATATTATACTCTTTCATTGTTCGTGGTATCGTGATACATAATTTCCATGTTGAAATGCTTTTTTATTGCCATGTTGAATTTGTGTCCTACTTAGAATATTTTTAGACAATTACTAGTATTTTCCTGCACAATATATTAATAGTCCAATATCATTAATAATGACTTGTTTCGTTTCTGTTTGGATTAACAGCAGCCGCTGCAGTAGTCCAGTGGATTTTCCGACGACCCTGACTCCAGCCATGGAGCAGGTGATAAGAAGGCGACAAGAAAGAAGGACTTCGGAAAGGAGGAATTCAGCTCCGTCGTACTTCGATTGGAATAGTGATATAGACTGGTCAGATACAGATAGCTCATTAAGTTTTAATATTTCCAAAAAGAAAAGAACTTATAGAAAAAAGACTAAGGGACGACCCGCTTCAAATACCGCGGGAAAAACTGTAGGTATGTAATGATTTTTTTCTTTTTAATTTTCAGATAAACTTTGATTTTCAATTTTCAAAGTTGAAATAATAATAATAATAGAAAAATACGAATGTAGTTGTTTTCCTCAGTTCTATTTAATTTTTCTGTGATCTATTTGTATTTCTCGTCTGTTTATCTTGGTTAAAGAGCAGGATCGTTGGACGTAACACTAAAACAATCTTTTTTCACGGGATTTGTACTGTTACTGTATGTTAGCACATACTGTCAAATTTAGTAATATCCGTCAAATTTGTTGAAGTTCATGAACTTACTACAGACTTTAAGCCTATAGAGAATATTACTTTTATATATAATGATGTAGAACATAGCTTTAAAATTATAATACGTTAGAAGAGTTAATTTTGCTTTCGTACCTACACGGATTTCACGAAATGTCTGATCACGTTATTCGTTACTTTTTAGTGCAGGGTACTAAGATGTTCAGTACCTATGGTGTGTACAATTACTCTATATAGCTTAAGTTGAATTTGTGGAAAAGAAATCTACTGTGTTCATCGAACTAATTTAGGAGCATAGCACGTTATGATCACGAACAGTCACATTCCTGATCAACTAGAAAATTAGTAACGTGCGTATAGTTCAGTTTTGTCAAAGTATGTAACTTGTTAGGTGCTTGGTTGTGTTTATTTTAGTTCAAAATACAATCATAGAATACATAGTGTGTTAGAAAAGTAATGAGATTGGCAATAGTGTTCATAAAACGACAACGCAGCCGCCTCTATCGTCACATGAAATTGTGTGAACCCTAGTCGTTGACTCAGTACAGGTTTTAACTTACTCCAGTTGATACATAATTGTTGAGACCTCTAAAGTGAAGTTGTGTTCGTGAGGTGCGTTACGAAAATTGACGGGCAAAAATTTAAGCTAGGTTTTGCCCTCAAATTTTCTGTAAGATTTGGCGAATCCACTACTTGCGAAAAGTTACAAGAAGCTTGTACATTCTTTGTACAGGCCACAAATGTTCAAATGATACAAGTCCTTTTTAGAAGGCCGAGAACGACTGGAAGACGAATCTCATGTGGAAAGACCTTCAACCTCAAAAACGGATGAAAGTGTGGAAAGAGTGAAGTCTCTTATGAGGTCCTATCGTCGATTGATGGTGAGAATGATCAGTAGAGAGTTAAATTTGAACGTGTTTACCGTACATCAAATTTTAACAAGTTTTAGACATGAGGAAAATTACGCCAAGATGGTTGCAAAGAATCTCACGATTGAGCAGAAATACAATCGGAGGGGCGTGTGTCTTGATTTTCTAGACTTCCTTAACAGTGAGACAGAATTCTTCAGTAGCTTTATCATAGGTGATTTTTTTTTTACTACTATCCGCAGACAAAACGCCACAGTCGGGAGTGGCATACCTCAAACTCTCATTCCAAAGAAAGCTAGAATGAGCAAATTCAAAATTAAATTAATGCTGGTTTGACTTTTTAATAGTCGGGGATCGTCCACAACGAAGTTGCGCCACCAAGACAAGCTGTCAGTCAAACTTTTTGTCGAGAAGTCTTTGAAAAACTCACGAAAAGGGTAGGTCATATGCGACCAGGAAGTGTATGCATTTAGACGCTGCACCACGACAACGCACCATGTCATACGGTTTCTCCATATGAACTTATAGTAGCAGAAAGCATTCCTGTGATTCCTCAGCTTCCATATTTACCGGATCTTAATCATTTCCGTTTTACAAATCAAATTAAAAGGGTGCCGTTTTGGTTCCTTGGATATAAATACCGACGAGCTGAAAGGTATTTTAGCAGAAAGCATCCAGCGCTACTACGAAGACTGGAAACAACGCCTCTGTCCAAATGAGCTATTTTGAAAGGGGATAACCTTTAACTTCATCGTTAAAAGAAAATCATCATTACTTTTGTATCACACCTCGTATGTAAATGCAGAACAGTAATATGATATATATATCCAGATCTTACTAACATGTTTCTGTTGTGCTCTTTATTAATCTTTTAAAAGTATATTAGGAAACTTAAAAATTATTGACCCTTTTGCGCTTAAAATGGCGTTAATTTCCCAAATCTCAGGGTATATGAGTTGCAGCAGGTCAAGCCTAACGTTATTTGACAGCTGAAGCTAGTAGATGTGCAAAACGTGTTGGAATTCTTATTATCAGACCAAACGTATTGCGCCGTGAAGATCTTGAGGGTGTACGGGGTTCGAATCCATGCTTCGGTTCCAAGTGCAGCTCCGAAACGCACCATTTTGTATGTACGTAACGTACGTAATAGTCAGTGAATGATTCAGGCAGTAGTACAAATTGACTTATAGATGAACCCGAAGTGAAATGTAAGGTTTGTCTCAATAGCCTCACTCCTACAAATACTTAGGATTAGAAAGGTCTGGGTTCGTTCTTCGAATATGTCTCCTCTAGCAAACTCACAAATATACATGTATATCGTAAGCATAGAATTTCGATCTCTAGTAGACAGTGTTCGAGTGTTAACTAGCTCATCAAATGATTGATGAATAACGGTTACCCCAACATAGCATTGAACTGGAAATACATGTAAATCACTTGTTTCTTTGGATGAAAATATGCTAGAATGAAATATTATTACATTTTTCATCTTTTTTAATAACTTTTTTATTGCTATATCTAAAACATTATTACACTTTCTATTGCATCAAAATTAGACATAAATTTATATTATTCATTTCATGTATTATTTTAAATGAATATTCAAATAATTGCTAGCATTTTTCGTTTTTTTAACTGCCCCTGTATTGAACACACGAGCACGACACATACAACGAGTTTCAAGACGGACAAAATGCGTAAAAATGACAATTGTACATTTCAGTAGTCATACTTATCTCTTTATTGTTAAGAAACCAGGGTTCTTGATGAAGTGTTGTCCATTGTACATTGATGAGTATCGCCATTTGTTTTATCACACTCACATTATAAAAATTAAAATTTGTCTTGATGTAGAGTAGTGTTTTTTAAATTCTTTTTTGCTTGGTAAGTACATTAACACTGACTGCTTTCTTTCTCCGGCTTGAACTTCTCATTCGTGAAATCGTAGTGTATCTGTGAACAACCGAGAGTGGGTGAGAGAGAAAAGTACTGCTAGTTTTTATAAGAAAAGTGTAAAATAGCGCTGTTATTATTGCATTTATATGTATGAGATTATACAACTTACTATATTTCACTAATTATTGGGTAGCATTATACTAATTTTATTTTCCACCAAAACATTGTTTTTGCATAAGAAATCCACACTTTTTCTTTATGAAAACTGACTGAACTTCCAGGACAGTCCCGACGAGTTTGTTGAGTTTCAAAACAAGAGGTAATGTGAGGTTCTATATGAAGTAGTTGCAGAAAATAACTTTGAGGGATTATAGAAATTCACAATAAGGAACACAATTTCGTCTTCGCAAATTGCTGAACTGTTCCAAACCATGTTTAGAGCGAAGAACAGAACAGCGGCGTAGCGTTGAATTAACCAAAAGTACATACATCAATTCTGGATCGTTATGAGTTAACTGCATTACATTTTACGATTTTATTTCGTTAAAGGCGTAAATGTTGCGCAGGCCTGTGAAGAAATGTGTGATGTTTATGGAGAAGATACATTATCAAATGCTTCAATCGCTTTCGTTGTGGACATTTCGCTGTCCAAGATTCTCTTCGTATGGGCGACGAGTCACAGCAGAAGTAGATGATAAGCAGTCGTGAGATTGCCAGTGAGCTAAACATCCATCACCAAAGAATCGTTAAATCGTTTGGAGAAAGCCGGCTACAAAAGGAAGCTTGATATTTGGGTGCCACATGATCTGACTTAAAAACACTTACTCGATCGAATTTCTGTCTACGAATCTGTGCTGAAACGTAACGAACTCGAGCCATTTCTGAATCGATTGATCATGAGTGAAGAAAAGTGGATAACCTTCAACAAAAATGTGCATAAAAGATGTGGTCGAAGCGAGGAGAAGCTCCAGTCTGGGAAAGCTCACACTAACATCCAGAAAGGATATGCTGTGCGTTAAGCGGGTCAGAAGGGGCACTTACAAAGTTTTTTATTATTATTATTATTATTATTATTATTATTATTATTATTATTATTATTATTATTATTAACGAAATTATAAAGAACTAATGTGGAAAAATTGTATACAGATGTATATAGTTAACGTGCAAAATTTGGGTAAATCGGACATCTGGAGGTGGCACTGGCGCTATTCCTCGCCGTCCATGCAATACAAAGCATTTTTTACACTTTTAAAAGTTATTTGTTCCGTATTTTTGCTAAATGAAGAGTTACAATCATAACCAATACGTAAAAGTTTCCTTTTCTAGTTCTCAACATTTTCAAAAATATTGTTATTTCAATCCTCAATTTCTGTCAAAACTTTTAAGCGAGAGTACTGAGTTCAGGAAGTTGGCTTCTCATTTACGAATGGTAAACCTCTGCGTGATTTTTCGGTTATGCAGCCCCTCGATTGTCTCTAAATAGATTAATCCAGAATTGATCACGGGGAAGGTTGTATGTTGAGTTCCACCTGTGCCCAACCCAACCCCACCATGCTTTGGCACATCTTAAGTTTTCGCAGTGTCTCAACTAAATCCTTTTCTGCTACAAATTTTCTCAATTTCTTCCGTCCATCAATCCTGTCTCGAGAGTTCAGCTTGAATCTCCACTTTGAACAGCTCGGAAATATTTAACAATTGTGGTTAATCCGTGTTCAGGTATATTTTGCAGCTGTTGTCAACTACCATCTCACGTAAGGAGGCAAGTTGATAACTCGGAACTCACATCAGACAATTTGTCAGGATAGGTTGAGATCGGAATGAAACTAAACTCGTTTGAATTTGATTGCCGGCAACGTCTCGCATGACTCAATATATTTACCGATTATATTAAATTTCCATTTAAATGCAGCAGGTGACGGAGAGCAAGTTTATTGCCATGCAGCTTACAAATACACCATTGGATTGGTTTTCCATCTCTTCTTCTATCACCCAAATAGCATTTCCCTTTAATCTTGTGTTTATCGCAGCCAACAACTCTTAAAATTTCAGCTTTCATGTACCAAAAAATGCTGTAACGTGGTCAATTTATTGATGTAACTGTGGCTTTGCAAGCAAAACATGTTTCTGAATTATAATCTGCATGTGAAATGTTCTCCCAATATTTACTTATTTAATAGTTGATCGGGTGAAAGTTACAATGGTGTAAATTATTTGTAAAAGAATGACTTAGGCACAAAAAATAGATCTAGGTAAATCAGTATGTTAACAGAAAATGTGATTAACTATTCAGAGTCTGTAAACCTCTGGTGCTTGGGGTCCCGGGTTCGATCTCAGCCCCCGCCAAGTGAACTTTGCGGTGGACAAACACCGTGTGCGTGGGTTTCCTCGGGGTTCTCCCGTTTCCTCCCACTTTCTTCATTCCACCATTTCATTCATTACTCATCATCACCGTCTCCTTTAGCATAACCGGCATAACCGTGGGACGTAAAACTCAAAGATTTCATTTCATTTCAGAGTCTGTAAGTCAGAGCTTCATTCCGAGAAACTTCAACAGATGTCTATGAAAATCCTAGTGATGAAGAAAGCATATGTTTTGTTTACCAGAAGAGTGGTGTTACTCAGAAAAGAAAGTCCACTATAACTTTCACCCGTCCAGTTCTATTTTTCCGCCAGTCCAAACAGACTGCTTTTATGCTGATTATTTCAGTAAATTATTTTCACTAACACGTAAGTTCACAACGTTTTCTCTGCATCTTTCTCGGCACTTTTCATCTGTCAGTCACTTTCGTTACGTCTTCTTCAGTCGGTGAATCCAGTTACCCACCAATATTTTAAGGGAACGTGCAGTTTAGAGCCATTCCTGGAAACTCACCTATCGAGTCGCATGCACTTGGAAAATGCAGATAATCTAATGAGCATTTGAGATATAGCGTTGGGTACATATTTACTTCTGAGTTTCTGGTGATGTCTTTTCATGAAAGTCAGGCACAAAGTCAGAGTCGTGCAGTTCCATTTGATATTGGAAAGATAAAGTAGACTGTCTTTACATTTTACCAAGTTTCCGGCTGAATCAAGTTACTTTCAACTTTCTTTTCTTCCTTTCTGGTAGTTTCTTGTATCTTCTTATAATACACTTATCTAAACCTGCCATAACCATCTTTGCCTCATCAATAAGAAAAAACATGCTCTATTACTGGGAACTTCCTACTCATTTCGCTAATGCATTTGATGAACGGATCTTTGTTACAAGTATAAATATCAAAGAGGGTCTTCACGTGACTTTTAAAGAGTATTACAAAACTGTGAAAAGCTTTGATCTTCGATTTAAATGTATTTCTTTCTCTGTTTATCTAATATAAACGAATCATTTGATGATTCTTTTATGAGATATTATTGGTTATACAGTCCTCGTTTTTCTTGCTTTTTTTTATCTACGTCACCAATAATTTCTGTAACACTTGAACTCTTGTATCTGGAACATTATACTTGAGAAATTAAAAGTAACGTATAATAGCTTAATATGTGGATAAAGCCAAGGAATTCGTGTATTTTGTTGCTGCGAAATTGGGCATACTGCTTTGATTCTTTTGATAGTTCCTTCTTCAGCAGAATGTTCATTCTGAAGCAAACTTACTGTCTCCAGAAAGAAAAAAGCCTATAGAAGAATACAATCCGATTCTCATTAAATCCTTAATAAAAATTTTATTTACGTTCTATACAGTCTGATTAAATTCTTGGAAACGAATACAAAATTGTTTCCTCTCATCATCTTGAGAACAGAAATCTAGGCGAGATTCATCCATCGTGGCTTTATAGTTAAGGTGCCTGCCTTTGGTGCATCGAGTTCGATTCTCTGTAAGTGTTCATATGGTTCAGATCTCACGTTAAGCTGTAGCTCCGCGTCTTCTCTGGGCTTAATGCTGAACGGGATGCTAAAATCCAAGTAAATTCACCAAATCCACCAGTACAAGTGACGCATACATAAATTTTTGTCAAATGTCAACATGAAATGTTTCTCTACGAGCACCGCAATAATGGAAGAGTACGTACTTACGTACTTGAGGAATAATGTTGTTGGTATTTTTCCTGAGTATGGCAATTATTGTTTAAAAAAAAAAAAAAAAAAAGTTAATGTAAAAAGAGAATTTTATGAAGAACAAATTGTAAAATAAACCACTGTTTAAAAGGAATCTTGCTTTAAGAAAACCCTTTTGATAGAGACCGGGGATTAAGATGGCAATATTTTTGAAAGTATTATTTAATCAAATGTTTAGAAGCAAGAAAGGAAAACTCCAGTGCATTGCTTATTGTTATAACTCCTCGTTTAACGAGAAAAAAAATCCCATTTGCAAAGCATAAAAATATGTAGTTTTATCTGGGTACCGAAAAATGGTACCAGTGGCACCTCAAAATGTCCAATTTAACCCAAATTTTGCACGTTTATTAAATACAACTGTACACAACTTTTCCGCGCTAGGCTGTTTTCAGTTTCGAAAAAAAAAAAAAAAAAAGTTCAACTCTTCCTAGTGTGCGTGTGGTGGGAACGATAGACTTGGACCAGTGCTGTTGGTAATTAATGTAAGTGCACTTAATAATTCAAAATAAACGGCCGAATCTGGTCAATAGAAACAGGTGTCGTATACCACGCTGACAACGCCAGACTGTATACATATTTAACGACTCGTCAAAAATTGAGAGAACTCGGTTGGGAGGTTTTAATGCGTCCACTGTATAATCCAAACCTGGTAACATCATTCGTTTCGTTCTGTGCAGAACTCCGTGAATGGTGTTAAGTTAGTTTCAGAAGAGGTTTGTGGAAACCACGTGCCATAAGTTCTTGACTAGAAACCACAGAAGATCTGTCGCGAGGGGATTACGATGTTGGTGTAAAATAGACAGAAGGTAATCGAACATAATGGTGCATATGTGATTTCATACTGTTATTTTCAGATCACAATAAATGTATTCTCAGGTGTGACCTGCAAACGCTCGATACATTTTAGACAACCTGATATATTTTAAATATCTTTTCGTCTTCGTAAGAAAGTACTGGAACTTAACATGGTTGGTGACTAATACACACAGTCATTCACTCACATTCTCTCTCTCTCTCGTAATTGGATTTCAAAAAATAATATATATTTATCTGTAGTCTCAGTATGGTGAAAGTAAATCAAAATTGCCAGAGAAGGAGAAAGTAAAAACGATAAATTAAAAGAATTTGCAATTGTATAAAGTAACTATCCTGTAGAATATATCGATGTATCAGTTTGTATTTGTGATTATCCGCATCTGTGCTTTGTAAGTATTACCGTGAGTAATTCAATGCACTTCGTTCTGTACTCGGTTCCTGATGCGGACACATGATTTGACTCTCATCTCCCAAGCATTAGTGCTGAAGAGAGATGGTAACAGAGGTTTGTCTCTCATAGTCTTAATATTGAAATAAGACGTCAAACGACATACAAAGAAACGGACCCTTCAGTAAATTGAAATTATCTTGACAGGTGTTTCATCCTTTCCTTTGATAGTGTAGATTCGCTAAGACCCTTGAAGGTTATTTGTAACAAACCCCTAGCTGATATTTGAACTAGACCTTTCCGGCTATGACTTGAAAAAAGAAAACTCAGAGGTGCTACTAATGTGTAGAGCAAAATTATATAGGATTAAATCGACAATGGAAGTAGAGAAGACGAAAAAGATAGAGCGCTCAACTCTGTTGCGAGGGGTTCTTGGTTCGATCCTAAGTCATTTGAGTTTGTGGCTAACAGCATCGAGTTCTTCAGGGTTTTTATTATTATTATTGTTATTATTATTATTTATTATTATTATTATTATTTATTTATTTATTTATTTTTGGGGGGAGGAGAGTTCTCCTGTATTCTTCACCAATTCTTTCAGAATCATTCACTGTATTTAATCATCCGTCTCCTTCAGTCTACAGGCCATAATAATCATGGGATGTAAAATTTAAATATTTCATTTCATTTTCCTTCTGAAACAGTTGTTGGAACAGCGCCATTGTCCTTTTGGTGTACATTGAACAGTGTGGCTAGTTGAAGCCAAAATACAGTTAGGAATATGTTAGAGATTTCATGTTTTACGCAGCTGTATCATAGATAAATAAATAGTTTGCCATTTTGTAGCATTGTCGTTTTATTTTTGCCTTATGTTTCACTCATGTTTCCTGTTGTGAACTTTGTCAAGGTAACGAATTTTCTGAGATCAAATTATGATCCTCATTCTTAGTTACATCCTTAGTTTGCTAGGAAGTAAGAATACACATTTTAGTCCAGCAGGCAGGAACGCCTGCAGGACTTTTTCCAAAAGAGGACGGCAGACAAAAGACCGACAGACAAGCATAGCCACACACACACACACACACACACATACATTGATGTATGCGTGCACATAATGCATACGTGCATGTATATATTAGCTACAGTTAATAAACTGTAGTACTATTTTATTTAGTATAAATGTTACTATAGTGTATGCAAGCAAATTAATATATTTTAACATGTATTTCCAAGAATGGAACCCCTTTCGAAAATAAAGAGTGGGGCGGAAACTTGACTGCAATTGTAATAGATAACCTCGTTCGCAGTATTTAAATGTTTTTCCTATCACAGGATCTCCAACTTTGTTCTGCTCAAATATATAGATTTCTACATGTACAGATTTCTTTTCCTACATGTGTCACGAAATCCTGTAATGGGAAAGCATTTCAGTACTGCAAACGAGGTCATCTAGTACTACGTAATTCCAGCATTACAAGAACATAACGAAGAAGAAAGTCAAAATCTGATTTAAGGAAATTCGTTTTCTCGATAAAGTTCAAACACCAAACATGAGTGAAATATTGGACAGAAAACGATAATGCAACTATGAGGTAAAACTATTTATTTACAATTACGGACGTTTCACGTGGAAAATAATTATGAATACTAGTGGTAGCAGAACAATACTGATTAATTTAAATGTAATATTTAATCCAGAGTTGAATTATGGCATAGTTCCGGTGCTTTGCAGAGAATGTTCAAAAATGAATGAGGGCTGTGCAGTTTTGTCACTGAATCATTTTTCTGAAATTGGCTGTGTGTGTATTATGTGCGGATAGTAATTGTGATATTTTCTTTGTTTTTCAGGTGCTAAGAAAAAAACTACACTCCCGAGAAAAAGGCAGTATAATTCATCATCAGTTTCTTCGTGTCATTAAGCAGGTAGTATGAACTGGTTGCTAGGAAAAAAGAAATAAAAACTCGGACACATATTTCATGAGAAATATAAGACATTTTTTTTAAAAAATAAGTAATGTATTAATTTCATTCATCTTTCATTCTTCATATCATCATTACAGTCATCGTGTACAAAAATCATTTCTCATTACTCCATTACATTATTTGTATTCATTTCATTCACAAATAAATTGTTTGGTTTATATCTAAAATGTTCCCTTTATTTGCGTCATTTTTACTAACAACGCAGTGCTTATAAATTTAAAAGGAGGGACAGTTGATGTATATTTACAACACTTCTGAAAGAAAAGGCTGTAGACATAATGGAATTAAGTGCTATCTGTATGTAATGTAATGTTGTTCAGTATGTATATTTTTTTCACTATTTTACTTTATAATTTCATTTCTGTTGTGATAAAAGCACTTGCGCGAGTGTTTTAATTTCGAAAGCTGGAAGTGTTAAGTCACTCCTGGGTTATATGAATTGTATCATGGTGAATATGTGGTATTATCTATGCACCAAGACAGTGATTGCATTCTTTATTTATTGTTTTAGAATCTATTTCCATTCGAGAACGGTTTCTTAATAATTGATTTCCAGTACTTTCGTTTCGGTTGCAAATTATGATTTCTCAATTCTTGACAAGTAGTAGAATAATGTGAAATCTTGATCATTGAACTTTTTACTATAAAGGATTGCTCACTTCAAGAAGAATCGTGTGTGTTGTGTGGACTTTTTTTTTTAATGATATCTGGTGAACGTATATTGTTTGTGTGTGTGTGTGTGTGTTTCGTAGAAAATTGAAAGACTGACATGTGACGTTCTATACGATAAATAAATCATTCGGAGCAACAATTGAGACTGGTAAGTAGTAGATATCGTGTAAAAGTGTGTACAAAAAATGTCATTGATTGGTAGGCATTTGTAGAATTATAAATATGTACTATGAATCTCCTGTATGAATCAAGAATTCTACGCGCTTAGGCTTAGTGTGACGACATAATTTTCCCTAACTTCTATTAAATACACCACTGTGTTTAAATGTGTCTGCATAATGGCTGAAAATTAGGCTGCGCATTACAGAATATAAACCATAATATTTTAGTGTATGTAAGGAAAAACATATTGAATAAGAATGCAAGAAAAATCGTAATATTTTTTTAATGCGATGACCCTCTCGTAGTTCAGTTCGCAACTGTTACAGCAGTATCCTTTGTATAAATAAACTTAATACACTGTTTATTCTCTGCAGTACATGAGCAATGGAATTTTTTCAGTGTTTACATCTACTCATGAAAAAAAAAAAAAAAGTCTCTCACCAGCTTAGATTAACAGAAACTTTCAACATAACACGCAACTGTGTAATAAGCCAGTCAAATGTTAATGTTTTCACTTAAAATTATTAGCGTTTTCTACTAATTAAATACGTGATTGTTTTAATTATGTACACATACGTAACTATAATAATAGTAAATACTTTTCTCGTGCATTTGAGTGAGCCATGGCTGAAACATGAGTATGACAGTCAATAAAAGAGTGAATATTGTTACCCATGTGGTGCGTCAACGACATTAAGTTACACACTAAAGAATCGTGTGCAAACAGATAAAAACAAGTTACGTACTAGTAAACAATGAAAACATTTTCACGAAATACCAAAGAAAGAACACTTTCTTCGTTAAATATTTCATTAAATAGGGAGGGGAGAAAGTAGGAAAACAGAAGAAATGAAAGATCAGAAAAGTAAGTGTGAATAGTTCAGTTGGGCATAATGGAAGCACCACTTTTCGATTTCATTTTTGTTTTCTTTTTACATTTTACCGTCCTGTTCCCTTGTATTCCTTCTTCATTGTTGTGTGACAGTTTTCTATAGTTAGCTTCTCATTCTCATCTTGAAATTCTATATGTGCGTACAAGCTTTTTTAATATGGCAAATGACGCGACTGCTGAAAGAAGCTGTCAAAAAACAATCCTCTCACAAATAGTGTATACGTGTTAATTCTTAGGCTGTCCTCAGTTCCATTGAAAAACCCCTTGTCATGTTATAACTCACATTCATTTCTGCAGTGGCGAAGGTAAACCATAGAATTTCATTGTTTACTGAAATTACGCAGGCTGTTTCCAATCTGCCATTCAATTTTAAGATGAATCTACCTCAGCCAATTCCATGCCGGCACCACAGTTGTATTCTGGTTATCTTCCAACATCGAAATATTCATTGAAGGAGGCTGGCTCGCAATGTAGACATGTCCTATTGCAACCACTTCTCTTCATAGATTTCCCACATTCCACTGTGTCAAGACCCGCTTGAGGATATCAAAGGCACAATGGTCAGTCGGTAAGGCACTCGGAGATTTCACAGAAATGTAGGTGAAGGGATGGCACAGATGAAGTTCGTTCTTCCGTTTGTTGACGGAAGAGGATCATTGAATGAGAGGTACGGTTGGATGTCTTGGTGTAGCCGTACTCGATTTATCTCTTCCCCGTATAGATTAGGATGTCATTACAAGTTAGTGTTATGACGCTAGTCTGGTAATTATTGGAATACATTTTGGGAATTTTGGCATTTTTAACTAGCCACTTAACTTAAACTAGCAACAAACACGAATTTCTTGTTAAAGCTTTTCGTGCGTTCACTGCACCGTCGTTATGATTGTCTAACATTATATTCTCTGTCAAAAATTGTCACAACCTTTTGCAGTCCTGAGGTACACATTGCCTCATTCAGTGTTAAAAGAGTCGCTAGCTAGATGGTGCTCGTACAGCCTCTACAGTTGGTGCAGTATCCTGCAATCTGTTTTGGCAAGAGTTTCCGAACATATTCCTTTCTACGCTTCACCAACCCTAGATCACTATCAACTATGGTGTGAATTATTTTGTGGGAAATTCCATGCGGTCTACAGTTACTCAATATGTACCTGGGTTGTTCTCTGACAAAGAGCTTACACTTTCCTGATAATACCTGGCGTGGACTCTTACCAGGACAGGGTTTGGCTTCTTTCTGTCTTAAGGAATCACCTTTTCTACCCCCTACATGCTATGTCATTCTTCAACACAGTGAATCCACATTGACTGCACATCTTGATTATCGCACTATAACTGTTTTTGGCGTCCGAAACTCGTAATGTGGCTTTTCCAGTGGGTCTTGATTTTCGATGATAATCTTCAACACGAAAGTTCTTCACATTTGTTAAGAATAAACTGAGGTCCAATCAATCTGTACGACCGACGATGTCATTCACTTTGCGTTAGGTGGCTCTGCTGTTTATGGTGAAAATCGTCACTATAGATCGGACAACATCTGTAGAATTCATTCGTGTTCGGGCTTCATGTAATAGCGTCAGTCGTTTTCTAGTATAATAAAGTACTAACTTCAGGTTCGTTTACTTTGTTGTCTGAAGTCTGTAATTAACCTACCCCTAACTCACATATGAAAGATTAAGCAAAATGTAATCGCGTGCCGAAAAAATTATGTTCAGTCTGTAGTTAGATTTATGCAGTTCTTTCAAACGTGAAACTGACAGGCGGGCAGATCAGCGTGAATTGCTTATGTACTTCGATATATACATTTGAAAATATAGTACAGAATTTGAAAAGTATAGTATAGTACAGAACTGTACGCGAAAATGACACTAATAGCTAGCCTTTGATGAATATACATATGAAAAATGCATTTAATTTTTAGTATTAATGAGATTTTTCAGAATATTCATTAAAATGAAAAAAAATGAAGTTTAATTTCGTTTATTCAATAAATATTTCTATGTTGACAGTGACTGGTTAAAACTGGTTTGCATAATATTCGCGGTATATGTATTCTAACATTTTCGACACTGGAACGAAAGTGAGGTATTAATGTATATATGTATTATGACGAAGAGAGTATAATTTAGTTCGTTTGCTCTCAACTCTCAAATATTCTGTAGTTATTCTTTACTTTTTCAGTGTTAAAGCTTACAAAACCGGTAATTGTTATCGAAATGCACGTAAACAAAACGAAAGCAATCTTCTCTGTGACAGCCATAAGAAAACTTACCAAATTTCTCCTGGCCTTAACGAATTGAACTATCTATTTGAGTAGTTTCGAGAGTTTCTCCCCTGCTGCATACGTTGTTCGTACTCGTTTTTATTCGTAATTTTCCTACTCAATTGTTTGTTTTAAGCAAGACAGTGATGGTGTAGCAGTATTTTTCAGGGCAGCACGAATCGAAATGTCTTTTTGAACATCTTTTCTTTCTTCGGACGTCTTGAAATCTTAATTGCAAAACCAAAACTGTTGATGATAATTCTGTCTGAAAAAGAAGCCTCCTTTGGATACTGTATTGCATAGTACTGACGTGGTCTCTTACGGTAGTTTTTTAAATTGAAGTTCATTTGAAACAAGTGTCTAAACGAAATAAGCGAAATAAGCGTAGATAAATAATTTGCAGTATAATGCTATCTTCCCCTTTCCAGTGTACGTAAGAGGGGAAATCGAATATTTACCTGTAATTATGTAATAAAATAAATTGACTTGTTTTTACTACGTCTTGATTCAAAAATGTAGAACAGTTACGATAAGACATTGTCTTCCTCCGCGGCTTAGAAATTTCTACCGCAAAATTACATTGCTTCTCACGGAATAGTACCATTTTGCATTACTAATGGTAGGGCACATACAAAGAATGTAGATTTTAACTTAGAATTTCAGGCTGCAAAATTATCCTTGCTAATTCCTTAAAATATCTTAGCTTTTTGTAAATACATGCAAAAACTAAATGTTTGCTTCCTTACACTTTTCTAACAAGTTTTCATAAGAAGTAGAAATCTTAATCTGAACATGAATAAGGGGAATCTAGATAAACGCTGGGATCATAAACTTTTTTCATACTCAAAAACTATGAAGTGTGAAGGTACAAGTTCAATATGGTAATGAAAACAAGTTCCGACACTTAGTATTCACTTTATTTTTAGTCAATATTGTACAATAAAAAAAAATCCACAATAAGCACAACGAGTTTCAAAATTTAATAATTTTCCCAAATTATTACCGTTCCATAAAAGACTTGATAACGTTAACAAAAGAGAATCAAATGTTTTTATACGTGCAACGGGCATTTTGTCTCATGAAAATGTACATCTTAACGAACTTTTCGAATAGTAACGACTTGTTTTCTTTTCGGACACAGAATAACAACTAATAAACAAAGTGCCTGTAAATTGCATTTGATGCTGTGTTAATGGAGACGATCTTCAATTACATAAATAATACTCATAATTTTATATGAGCGCACATTTCGTTTTATAATTACGATCTGTTCTTACACAGGGAATCAAGGATCAGTGTGATAATGTATTCTGTTTATTTATCATACTTAAGTTTGTGTGTTCAAACAAAGGAATTGCTACGCTTAAGGATTAGTTTTAGATTAGTTTAATACAAATAAGGAAGTTCGTATTTCGTTTCGTAAGTATTTACAATATGCTGAATATTTAAGAAAGGGTAATTTTCCAGGTTGCTGTTCCAACTGGTAAACTGCATTCTTCATCTGTGCAGTATTGTTGATAGTGCAAAATTGTATTATTCTGTCAGGAGACGTAGATGAAGTTTATAGTAGAAATAAGCCGCTGAGGAACACAAGCGGCCGTGTCGAAACTGTTGAGCATTTTTGAATCAAAATTTAGTCACATACTCAATACCTACCTATTTCTAGGAAATACCTTTTTCTGTAGTCAGGTTTTCAGAGAACAAAGACACATTTTTAAAAAAGCTTCTGTCAAAACATACTACTTACAGACGGAAGAAGATAACTTTCGCTAGCTAGGTGGGTGCTGCTTTATAACATTACTATAGATTGATAAAAGAATACATTTGATGGTCTTAATTTGTAAAACTAAAAACCGTAAAATATGTCTTCTATTGAAATAAGTTCACCAAGAGTTGAATTATTCTCAGAGTACATGGTAATATACAATTAAAGAAAGATACTATCAGAAATACACTGTTGATATATAGAAACTGACAACGGCGTTTTTGGTAGTTCTAGAGGATTAATAAGTAATTGGTGATACCTTAAATTCAGCCATAAGACTAGTCATTATCGGATGTGTAGATGTCCTTATTATTATATACTTTCTATGAGAAGGAATGATTTCTGAAGAAAGAAAAAAAGTAAAGAATTCGAAAATATATTCCAAGAAGTTATTAACCTTCTAATAAAGTTTATGTAATAATATGTAACAATAAAATGACAATGAATTTGAGTGTGTTTCTGTACAGAACTGTTGATTCCAAGAAAATCTTCGTTAACATTTATTTCAAAATACCCTCTATGTTATTAAAATTGTGCTGATTAGGCATTATACTTCATAGGGGATGGAAAAAAGTATATCAATTAATTTTTCTGTAATTGATGAAGTTTATATATATATATATATATATATATATATATATATATATATATATATATATATATTCTCTCTCGTGCTTAGTTTTGTGAAGTGTCTTCGTAGCCTAATCAAATTGTACATATTATATCGATTCAAGTGATTAGTAGAGTAAACAGTTTCTTTAAAATTTTTTGTCGCTGCTTTAAAAAATTCATATCATTCTTACTCTTCGTACAAATAAGGCGACAGAAATACCGTGTCAGTCGCTTCTCGGTTTCTCAGCTCCGTATACAATCTTACTATATTCTCTTCAACCTGGATTTCGGCTTGTAGTCGAGAAAAAGTCGACCATAGTATTGCGAATAATTTATATCATTCGTTAAAAAAAGCAGTATAACTTGAGTTTTATTATTAATAATATGTAATGTCCTGGTTTGGATTAAGGATATTATTGCTGTCACTTTTCCTCTTGTTTCTTACCTGTAAATTGAATAAGGATTTCGGAAAGAAAATTTTCGCACTAGTTGCGTACAGATTTCTTTATACATTTTGTAGTGTGCTCGAATAACGATGTAGTAAGATATGTTCTGTCGCATTACTGGGCATTGGTTCTTAATTAGCAGTACAATTAACAATGTGGTTTGATTATTATGATTATGATAATGTAAAGTAATCTGTAAATGAAAGTTATTAACGAGACTCAACTCCTGTTCAACTTGAAAAATATTTGTTCAACGCACAGTATAAATTTTAAAGCAGATATCAGAATTTAAGTATTGTCATATTTGTTGTAGAACATTGTTTTTATGACCTTTAAGCTGCACAATATAACCAGTGACAAAACCAAATAAACTTACATCGTTAATTCTGAAGCTCCTACTTTGTTTTTAGATACTTTTATTTCTCATGTTTAACTAAACTTGTACAAAATAAAGTATGTATCTCCGTTTTAATATTATATACTTTTTTTGTTTTGTTTTGTTTTAATAGAGTGGTTTCAGAAATTAAAGAAATACATACGTTACTCGTGGGTGCCTATATGAAGTCGCGCGTAAAGTGTATCATTAAAATTTTAGGGTCAAGTCAAAAAAGAAACAAAACGTTGAAGCTACTTAGCGAGTAAAATTGTGTGTGCGAAGTACGTAATTTACAAAATAACGTGCTTTAATCAGAGTTGTCCCTGAAGGACGGCAGGAGGTATTAGAGGTTATTACTATGGTGTAAGCGTATTTCCTTTTGGTGGGACATGTCAGGAGAAATTAGGATTGCGTTATAAACTACGGGCGAACATTTCTGCATTACCGTAAGAAAGTAAAAATATGTTTCGTGAGTGATTTACGTGTTTAGTATTCTTACATACGAAAAACCGAAGAATATTAATTAGTTTACTTATTTATTTAAACATAGTGAATGTTCTAGGTCCTTGTGCCTGTTGTCCTACTTTCTAAAGGAAAGAATATTCATTAACATTTCAGTCTCAGGAATTTAGCGCTGATGTATATCAAGAATGTCCGAAATAAAATATCCATTTCGTGGTGATGAATTGTCAACTATTCAATTATCTGATTGTAGTGTAATTAATTAGATTAGTAAATGTTTGCATTAAAGTAATCTGCAAGTTATTGCAACCTTTTGAAAGATTGAGAGCAAGTTATCTGAAGTGTTTGGGAACATTTTTCGTAATAATTTCGTGCTTTTTAAAATGTTAATCAATGCAGTTACTATCATCGTCGCAATGTATTGATGGTGGTATATAGCTTAATGGAGCTACACACGAACACAGGAAGACCTATTAAATGTATCCTTCAGATATTCCTCAAATATACAAAAAACATGTTTTTATCTCCTAAGTATTTCCAGTTAATGAATTTCTTTATAATTGTTACTATTATCTACCATTCAGTAGTAGAATAATGTAAATTATAACGCGATTAGCAAATGTCTTAATAAAACAACGAATATATATTTTGAAAGAAGAAGTATATTAAATTTTAACAGCAATCCAAAATGTTGTTCCCCAAAGCTCATTAATTGACAAGTGACGTTGAGACAACAAACCTATATGACCTGTCTCGCAGAGGACTACCTCCGTTAAAAGCTTTTTTTTCCCCTCCTCCTCAAAATAATGTATTAATCTAAGATATTATTGTGGAAGTAATATTGTTACAATTGAATTTTTGGTGTGTCCATGTCGCTTTTGATTTTAAATCCATCGTACTGTGTTTAGAAAACCCACATCCGATTTCGAAACGCAAGTAGGATGGATCTAATATCAAATAAAACACGGATGAACCACAAAGAGTCATAAACATCTTAACTCAGAAGGTCATGTTCAAGCTTAAAAAATTCTAGTATCGGAAAAAAAAAGATTTATGAAGATGGATGAAACTTTGAAAGAATGCAGAGTAAAACATAATTTGTCATTTCAAATACTCATTTATTTTATTCGTTCGATTCTATGGGCAACAAACAGTAATGGTATTTCGTTGGTACGGTGTTATCTTTATATATTCTAAAAGGTTTAGAACTGGATTATGCATTACCTTTAGTTCTATATGTTACAGATTCTTTGTTATTAAAGCACAGTGGGATTTCATCCGCAGTATAATAAAGAAATATTTAATTTCAAGAAGAAAAGTCAGATTAAATATAGGGTATGCATAACATATCCGGCATTTCCCAGTATTGTGATGTCAATTGAAATACACGATATCACTTGTCAAGCTCTTCGAGGAAAAACTTTATCCTGAAACTAGTCTTTTGCAGGTACATTTTAAAGACTATGCACGAGTAATTTTTTTTTTATTGCAAATTATCAGCATCTCTTGTGAAATCTTATTCGTACACATTGTACCACTATTAGATTTGCGTTTGCACAGTGATGTTCTTTTAATTAAAAGAGATCAAAATATTGAATAATTAAAAGACAATGTAAGATTAGTTATGCTTTTCGAATCATTCAAGTTAAATATCTTTAGCATTTATTGTTGTTAATGCTACTAAGTTTACCTTTTGTAAAACAAAAGAATATTTTTATAAAGGAATAAATGTCACTTGTTTACAATTATGCACACTTAACTATTTCTTTTAATTGTAAACGAATGAATGAGGTTGAGTAGATGAATAGACGTATCTAGTGGTGGTCCCAGTCAAAACAATATAAACCTTAATGGTATTAGGTAATTTTTGTAAGAGTGTAAGTGCTTATGTAGAAAATAGTTGTAAAAATTATATATATTTGAAATTGTTAGTATGCATTATCCAAAACTCAATAAATGTTGTAATTATTTACATTTTACATTTTCATTGCTTACCTATTTACATCTAGTGTCAAGTAAAAAGAGGTCTTACACTACCGCTCATGGAAGTTCGAAAAGCTATGACATAGCCTTGTTGCTTAGCAGTAATATTAATAAATGATACATGTGATATGTTGGCCACCCCAATACACTATAAGAAGCAAAACTAATAAGTTTGTTTCAAGGGGGCGCGGTGGATCAGTGGTAGAGCGTTCACCTCCGGTGCTTGGGGTCCCTGGTTCGATCTCAGCTCGCACCGTGTGGACTCTGTGGTGGACGAACACTGTGCTCGTGAGTTTTTTTCGGGATTCTCCCGTTTCCTCCCACTTTCTTCATTCCACTATTTCATCCATTTCTCATCATCACCGTCTCCTTTAGCCTAACTGGCATAACTGTGGGACGTAAAACTTAAAGATTTCATTTCATTTCAAGTTTGCCTCAGATTTGCAAGTAAAGTGGCAAAACGCCAAGAAAGCATAACTGGTTTCAAATGCATACAGCAGAGCCCCTCGGACGAGCAATTGTGTGAAACAGGTAGACAGGAATTATGATCGCTCTGGTAAGATAGAATTCACTCCGCGGAACGTCTTTGCTTCCATCAAGGGCAACGTTAGTTACTAGTAGAATTGATGAGTGAAGATCTTCGTAGTGATCAGAAGTAAGTACTTACGTTAAACCTCTATTTTATATGTTTGTATCACTGTCCGAACTTCTATGAGCGGTAGTGTATATGCATATTTACAATATTGTATCGAAATTCATGTAAAACCAATTACATGAGGAGAATATAACATGAAGAATTTGCTTATATACGAGGGTAAGTCAACTGAAAACCATAAAAGTGGAAATAAAAATCCGCATATGGCGCCAGTGAGCTGTAAGTTGGCATGCCTGTTTACGATAGTATGCCGGATGTCTCCTAGGTGGCAGCAGCCGGCAGATGCACAAACACCGGCGCAACAACAGTTCCAAAATGGCAGCCCCACTAGTCACATGCACCAGCGAGGAGCAGCGAGAAAACTTTTTGGGTTTCGGTGATAAGGAGTGGTGCCACTCCTTGCTCGCTCGCTTTGTTTCAGGCTGATGGTAGTGCACCCATGTTTCGTCACCAGTGACGATTCGTGACAGGAAGGCATTACCGTCACGTTCAGCACGCCACAAAAGGTCTTCGCACGCATCAACACGTCGCTGTTTCAGTTCAGGCGTCAGTTGTCGGGGCACCCATCTTGCAGACACCTTATGAAACTGGAGAACATCATTCACAATATGATGTGCCGATCCATGACTCATGTGTACACATGCTGCAATTTCGTCTATTGTCACACGGCGGTTTTCCAAAACGATGACTTCAACGGCTGCAATGGTCTCTGGAGTCACTACGCGCCGAGCCTGGCCGGGGCGTGGAGCATCGGCCACAGACGTAACACCATTTGCAAATTTCCGGCACCATTCATAGATTTGTGGCTGTGACAAACACGCATACTGAACCTTCATTCGCCTAAAAATGTCAATCGGTTTCAAACCTTCACTTCGCAAAAACCGAATCACAAAACGCTGCTCCTCGCTGGTGCATGTGGCTAGTGGGGCTGCCATTTTGGAACTGTCGTTGTGCCGGTGTTTGTGCATCTGCCGGCTGCTGCCACCTAGGAGACATCCGGCATACTATCGTAAACAGGCATGCCAACTTACAGCTCACTGGCGCCATATGCGGATTTTTATTTCTACTTTTATGGTTTTCAGTTGACTTACCCTCGTATATATATTTGTATTGTTTTGTCCATACAACGATTTTCAGATTTTCATACAGTCTAAACTAGTTTAACTGGTTGGATGGTCGAGCACCTAAGGCATTAGGCTAGCGATCTTAAGACCTGTCTATCGCGGGTTCAAATTCCTCTCAGTGCATGGTTTTTATATACCATTCATTTCTCATAGTCTCGGGCAAAATCATGGAACATAAAATCAAAAATAAAATACTTGTTTATTTTTCCTTCTGTGTTCCTACCGGTAATATTTTATTGTATTTTGCATTTTTATTATTATTATTATTATTATTATTATTATTATTATTATTATTATTATTATTATATAATTGCCCTGGAAAAACCTCTGTATGTTTCTTCGATTTCTTAATAACAACTAGATGAAAAAGTAACGATCTCTCCTTTCTTCCGTAATGCTATTGGTTGCGAGATGTACATAGCTTGAAATTATTTGACTGTTTGTACCAAAATACATCCGTTATTTAGTCACCATATGAACACAATACGCAATGAGCATCCTACGAAGATTTGGCTTATCTATATGAGTCAATCAAGATATTTTGTTGTGTGAAACAAAAATCTTTCAATTTTGTTTTGAGTCATGGTTGATGTAAATAAACCAGAAAAGAAAATATACGTGTTCAATAAATAAAATTTGTACGTCAATACATTAGTCATCTAAAGCATATTGCACTATACGAAATCATTTCCATTAAGTAATTTCAGATGTGGTATTTATAAATTATATACTAGACTCAAGTTTTGGTACTTAACCCCACTACTGCCTGGTGTAGTCATCATTTCCGAAGTAGTCTCTTGGGATTGAGACACTTCTGCATTCACTGCTGCCACTGGTTGTAACAATATTAGAAGTCATTTTCTGAGAATTTACGTGTTAAGTCTGCTGTTTTTGACTTGGATTTCTTTAGCTGAAGAAAAACCTGTTCCCTTGAGGCCATACTTCAGCCTCTGGAAAAGAAAAATTCACACCACCACATCCAGCAAGTGTAGGGATACTCGGGTTTCTATCCGTGACAAATATTTCTACCAGGAATCAAACGTGGGCATATACGCACAGAAAGTTCGCGCGTTGATGTTCAGTTAAGATGTTCACGTGGATCTATTGTTTAATTTAGAATGGAAACAACGTGTGTTCTCACAGAGAATCAAATCCATGATTTCCATATCATAGGCGATGAAAACTAATCGTTGAATAACTAATCATTTAGAGTTCCTTTCCAAGATCTTGTGTCCCTACGAAAAAGCCTCTTTCAATTCTGTATGAACTTTTATTAGTAAGGAAAAATAAAAATGACAAACCATAAGAGTCCTTGAGTCTTAATGCACTTGTACTCAATCTTTGAAGCTCGTAACTCGTTTCGTTTAATACAAAGTTTTCGATGTTTGGATTAAGTGATTTAGAAATAGACAATGGTTAATTTGTTAATAAGAGTTTAGCGTTCCTTGGAGAAGCAAGGCTATTCAAAACGTGGTCGTATAAACTAAAGTGGTATCCGGACCATATGAGCTCCCGCCAGGAATCGAATCTATGGCTCCCACGACAAAAGCTTTTGCTTCTGATGTTTATTCCCTGCTTGGGAAATGAAATGCTAAATGTTTAACAATAATTTTAACGCCATTACAAATTTCACTCCTTTCCTTTTCTATCTCTCTCTCTTTTCGGTACAGAAAAATAAAGAATAAGGTGTCCGTAATATAGTGCGTCGGTTGATTAAATGAGATAAATAAAAAGTTACTGAGTATTTTAAATGACTTTATAATGTGCGTTACGAAGTTACCTTTCAAAGGTTAATAAATCCAGTTTTGAGTTCGAAATTGTACTGCTTTGAAAACACAAACAAATTATTTTTAGGTTTGTAAAGAAATTTGTTATTCTGAAAATAATATTAATCTAACCAATTACTTTCCGCAGACTCGATCAATCGAATTTTTTTTTTTTAAAAAGAATATTAATACAATATGTTAAGCTTGAAGTTAAATAGTTAAACATTTGTGGTTCGTTTCGGAGTTGTCCCGTTTCCATCCACTTTGTCACTTCAAGATGATCATATCCTGGATCCGCCACTATACATATTTTGTTCGAATTCATGCATGGACTTGTTAGGTAAAGTTAATATATAAGAAACATTTAGACACCCCCCACCTCTCCCAAACACGAGAACTAATTGAAGCTGGCTTGGTGTTTGGAGACTACTATCCTGCGGAGAACATGCATTTTTCAATAGAGTAGTGAAAAACGGAATGGTCGTAAATTTTCTAAGATTTAGAAAAGTATTTTGGGAGGGGTTTTTTTGAGTTGTGTGTAACAAAGTACATCGAATCCATATCTTGTCTCGTGCGCATCCCTATCGTAAAATAATTGTTTATGAAGCAAACACTAGATAATCGAGATTCAATGGTAATGAAAATAGAGCTGGATTTGTAAACTAAACAATAGTGGGGTGAACAGTTTTCTGCAATTGAATATTTATTTTCAAAATCAGTGCCTATGAATTTAGAGAGAGCATGGGACAGATCCAAAACACATCAAATAACGCAACAAATGGACACTAATTTGAACAATAATAATAATAATAATAATAATAATAATAATAATAATAAAAGAACATCCGAAAAAGAAATTTTTCCGCCAACAATGAAAAATAAGAAGTGTTTAGTTTTAAATAGGTTATATTAGTTTTAGCTTGTAAATAGAAAAGAAAAGTCAAGACTGTTATCCAATGAAAACGCCTATTTAAATAACATGGGGATCTTTTATATTTTACGGCATGCATCTTGGAGAAATTAAAAGAGAGCCAATGTAAAGAAGCATCTTTCTGTTGCTCTTCTTCCAGCTTTTGAAATCGAAAAATAAAACGGTTAAATGCATTTTATCATTTTGAAGTATCCCACTTCAATGTCAGCCAGAACAGTTTTTTTTTACTACTGGTATTTCCATAAATTAAAAAAAAAAAAAAAAAATGGACTTCTTTCACGTCGAAAATTGGCAATACACAGATGAAGTTCTTCTCCTGCACTTCTCATCAAGTCTCCAGATTCTAAATTTTTGTTTGATTCTAAATGTCATAAAAGCATATTCAATCTTATCCATGACTATGAGTACGAGCGGAATCGTGATATACATTTTTGCACAAACTTAAAGAAAATATATCTCCCATCCCATCTTAATAGAAAGGAAATTTCATTTCTATCGTTTAGTTATTTTTCTCCATCCTTTCGACAATAAGATCTCGGAACACAATTGACGAATGATATTTATAGACATGCAAAAAAAAAAAAAAAAAAAAAAAAAAAAAAAAAATTACCAGATATGGACAGGACAGAAAGTGACAGAAGAATACGGCTTAGTTTGGGCGGCATTTTGCTGTTCTTTTTCATAACATTTTTTCTTTTTGTTTTTAAAATTTTGTTTTGTTTTATTTCAAAATTGCTTTTTTCAGAGCTTCAAAATGATTTTGAGTTTAGCGCCCTTTTCAGCAGCGAGGCTATAAAGTTTATTCTGTTCTCGTGTGACCCGTGATTTTAAACTTTTGTAATTTTATTTTTTTAAAAAATGCAAAAATAAAAGAAAATATTTCATAGTTCTCCCATACTCACTTTCTAATGATGGACAGCTCGCACATGAATTCCAAGTACAAAAATAAACGATGCACAAACGAATGCGACAGTTTGATACCGTTAAAAAAATAGGTTGTATTGCTTCTTATAGCTAAATTCTTCCTAATGATCGAGGAGGCCGAAAGCACGTTTTGATATGACAACTAGTCTTCTCAGACGACACGCGATACTGTAAATAAACTTCAACAAATTAATTAATTCAAAAATTTTTACCCCCTACCAAATTTTCGGATTTAAAGCGCTTCATTGCATTCTGGGATATGCTTGCAAAAGTATTTCAATCATGTTCCAAAAAAAATATGGCTTCTATCAGTAATTTCTTTTAAAGTAATTATTGGATATAACTTGTCTACTATCTTGGTGGAATGATAATGTGGGTATTGATATAAATTACATAATTACATATTCCTAAAGCTCGTCAAGGCTCGTGACGTAGCTCTCGAGCAACTCACGGGTTCTTTTCGAAAGCGAAAGAGGATAATTTTTATTGCTTTGCATGTAAAATTTAAAGGTCAACGAATATTCATCAGGACGAAGAATCCAAAATTATTATTTTGGATTGAATTAATATAAAATTCTTCTGCCTTGAACTCAAAAATATTAATCAGAAAATTTTAGTTGTAGTATCGACAATGACGGATCAGCAGATTTCGATAGTGATTGAAGAAGCTGAGGTCTCTAATTTAGAATATAATCTAATGGCGATTTCTTGATATAATGTGAATAAGTTGCATACTATGGTTTACGCCACCAAGATTTCCGCCGGAAGTTTGGAATGATCATGCGTCTTAGAACATGTTGCTTTCCACTTTAATGAAAGAAATACATAACTAAACATATCTGAATTGTATTACTCTTTGGCAACAAAATTTCGATTAGTATAACTTATTTAATAAATAACATTGTTGGAAATAGTTTCTTAGCATAGGACCCCCCTTTCTTTGGTTAGCAACGTTGAATTGGAAACAAAAGAAGTGAAAAGAAACGGTTTTATACCCACACAACTTTGAACAGCCATAACTCAAAATCAACAACTGATAAGACGTTTGTGTCTTAATTGTTTTTCGAATGATAGTTCTCAGATGATCGAAGTAGTCCTCATTCACACTTTGCACCATCTGGTCATCACTTTTCCGCTTCTTAGTTAAATGACATTTTTTGCATGGCCAGCGATGAAAAAATCTGATATTCTTCCTAATGGTCGTTTTTCTTTTTTTTAATGAAAAAAATACTTCTTTTTTCAAAATCTGTTCAATTTTGAAATTGTGAAATCCTCAAAGAAATGAATACAGAGAAAGCCTCGCAATAAAATAGATCTCTACTTCTTAAATAATAGATGGCAAGAAGCGTCCCGACATGATAATGTAACAGAATATTTAGATTAGAGTACTTCTCTAGTAGTGCTGCTAAGAGTTTAAGATCATCACGGCTAAATTGCAGTCAAATGAAATTAATTAATGTGGCAGGAAAGAGAGGGAGGGGGCAAGAAGGTAATTGTTATTAACCATTTATCTCTAAAGCTACATACGTTTCATTTTAAATAGTTGAGTATCGATGTTTTGTGGAGACAATTCGGGAGCTATTTGAAAGTTTCTTTCTGTGAACAGATATTTCAGCCTAAATTGCAATTAAAATTTTAAATTTCCCTGAGACATCCCCGGTAGGTCCATCCTAACCAATTTCGAAAAAAAAAATAGGAAAAAAAGGGGGGAAATGAAAAAGTTTAACATGCTATTGCTTTCTTTATTATTTCTGATATGTACACACTCCATTCAGAAGCTTCCAATGTTTGTTCCAGCGTTTTGGAGTAGCTATAATACTCACTATTCGGGGCGCTTGTTTAATTTCATTTTGAAATCGAATGGAGAGACTAAAGTAGTTTCCTATTGCAAACCTTCCCTTTCTTCTTTTATTTATATCTAAAACTATTCTGGAAATATATTTTAATTTTACTTAAAATGTCCCTTTGCAAATAGTTTGTTTATTAAAGACTTACTGCTTGCTTATACTTTTTCCTTTACTTTTTTTTAGAAGGAAGGAAGAAGCTACGTTATTGGGTAACTAGACGGCGACTAACGATCGATTAACGAATTAATTCTAATTCTCTTAATCCAATAACCTGTTTTTATGTATGAAAAATTTTATTATTATTATTATTATCATTATAAATATGGTTTACAATAAGTTCTAAATAATTCTTCCACAGGAATATGTACTTGAGAACTACATGGTCGCTTACTATGAGGGAAGAACGTAGACCTTAAGAGCGCCGAGGGACGTCATCCATTTACGGCACACCGGTTGGGAAACGCTGGATTAGTAGAACAGATCAATAAAAAACAATACATGTAGTAATAAAAGTTTGTTAAAAAATTTGTGAAGAACACGGAAGGAAAATAGAAACAGTACTTCAAATCGAATGTTAACTCGCAACATAGTTATTTCCGGGTCATCAAATAAATTAACTTCGGCAGATAGGTTTCAGAATAGATTCCAGCAATTGCATTCATTGTTATACAATTTAATTCCTCTCCATAATTTAAAATAAGTTTAGCACGATGACGTTCATTACTTTAAAGGGGACGGGCCGGGTCCGATGAGGTGAAGTGTGGTACTAGAGCTTCGAGCACTGTTGGGGATATTAATTTTATGTAAATATATAAATGTTGTCTTTTAAACAAACGAACAGATGGACAATAATGTTTTGTTCTTTTCTTTAAAAAAAAAAAAAAATATTTGTAATGATTCTGACATGAAAATTGGTGAAAGAGAGAGAGAATGCGGGAAGCACGCATTAAGCTTAGTTTCTGATGTACCTACTTTTGAGACAGAAGTAAAAGTTTTTCAAGTGACCAGGGTAACTTAACTTGCACCAAGTGAAAAATGTTAATAATCAAGAAGAGAGAAAGGAAAATTTATTTTTATATTATATAGGCCTAATTTATATAATATTATGATTCTACTACTTCTTCTTTAGTTTTTCAAATCAATGAGATCAGCTTGCCAAAGATCATCGAGCCATAATTGTATAAGCACGCAAATTTTTCTTCCAAAACTTTTAGAACAAAGAAACGCAAAGTTTTGAGTTTTTCATGATCACGGCATCAAGCTTCCCGGAAAAACGTAAGTTTAACTTTTGTGCTAGAAGCTAGAGTATGCCTCTCTTCCTTTCCAATTTCCCAATAGCTATATAGAATAGATAGCGAAAACGAGGCAACCGGTTTCTTATTTTCCTGAGGTGCTGACGAACAATCATAAGATGTTAAATTTACATCGAAAAAGAGGTTTTGATGACTTTAACAACTATCTAAATCAACTTGCAGCATACTAAAATACTAGGCTATCTCTAAAATATCTTGATTTAATACAAATAATAATAATAATAATAATCTGTAGTTGTGAGTGAAATTAACTCATAATAATAAAATTTTAATTTAGGAGAACATTTCGTATTTTGGAATGCAAAATTCACGGTTGCTGTGAAAAGTATCTGTCCGTACACAACAAGATAATGTTAAAGTACAAAATATGTATCAAACACAAAGAAATCAAATTACTTTTCTTGGTGTTTTGTAGCAATAAACGAATCAGGAAACTTTCTAGTAGTGATACATTTCCAGCCGCAATAATTATAAAGACCTTTCCATGTAAAAAGAAAATCTTTTCCGAGATGAGATTTTAATAATAAAATAAATTGCTGGAAACGCAACAAGAAATGAAATGAAATAAATACAAACAAAAAAATTCCGCTTATCTATAACCTGATGCTCTCAAAAGTGTTCTCCACTTTAATTCGACAACTGCCTATGATGTCCTTATACCGTAAAAAATAGAAATCTCTTTTTCACATTACTACCATCGATCATGTCATTGAAATCAATGGTGATTATTTCGAAGAATAAAAAAAGGCTTTGAACAATAATTTTTTTATTCTCTTCTTAATTTTGAAAGAGAAGAATTGACCGCTGGATGTTAAAAGTTGCCATGCCGTGAGAGATTTTCGCCGAAACCGTTTTCGGTTTTCAATCTAAAGTGATGGAATTTTTAAAATCGGACATTAACATTAAAAAAAAAAATAATAACGTCTTCTTCGTAGTTATCAATAAATTCATAGAATCACTAATGATTATCAAGTGTTTCTTGCTAAAATCCCCTTGCCTGGCAACAGCCTTTCTAGAAAACGAAATGAAATCTTATATCTACCGTCGGACATGAAATAATATTAAAATTATACTTTACTTATTTATTTATTTATTCCAGAAAAAAAGTTGTATAATAATGGCGACTACGTCGAAAAACAACATTAAAAACTATGCCTGCATTGGTTGATGGACAATTGAGTAGTAACGGGAGGGGGAAGGATATGGAGAGATTCCCCCCCCCCCAAATTTACAGAGAAATCGGAAAGTGGGTCATTTATTGCATCCAGTTTCTACTTTGTATTGCAAATAAGTATTTTTCATTGCACGTGGCATTGGCATTTTACAAATTATTAATTATAGAATGAAATTAAATAGGTACCCAAAATAGACGCATTTTTTCTTGAAAATGCACTGCAATTAAAAAAAAGAAAAAGAAAAGCTTTATTTGACTTCTGCAACGTAAAAAAAAAAGTAACCATAGCAAAATAATATAAAAGTTTACAAACTATACACATTAGTTTTTTATGAAAACAAATGATAATCTTTCCAAAAATCATATTTTTTGTTTAAATAATGATTATAAAAAAAAAAACTTCGTAATGGTGTGCTGCGATGTCTGTTTAAAGTCAGACTTCGTGATTGATTTTTCGTCAGTTCTTTTCTTTCAATCGTGTTCGCTAGTTACTCAAGTATATCCAAGATTAAAAAAGTGATAGAGAAAATAATCTTTTGAAATGTTACAGTATTTCGATTTTAAATGGTACTTTGCGCCGTGTGCTTATGCATTCGGAAAAGTAGTCGAAAGACTTCTTCTTTTCAGCTCAAAAATCCACACTGATAATCTCCAATCATTTCAATAAATCCTTAAAGGTTTAAAAATTATAAAATACTTTTTTTTTTATCCAGTTAAAAAGTACTTGAATCCGAACCCATTGTACGTACGTTATCAGAGGACAAAAAGAAAAAAAAAAGAGTTACATTGGATTGGATGGACCTTAATAAAAATATATGCTTATATCGTCCTCTTCCAAGGACATTATTGACCTCCTTCTCACAGAACTCTTAACTTCAACAAACAAATAAATGAGCTTCACAGAAGCTCATTTATTTGTTTGTTGAAGTTAAGAGTTCTTGCGTAAGAAGACGCTACAAAAATTATTAGAGAAGTTAGGCTACGGGCATTTTAAAACTTGCAAATCAAAACTGAATAGTACGCAACCTGCAACACAGTAGAATAGTTTTTGTTATCTAACTTTAAGAAAATTCATAAAGAAAAAAAATAGTAAATTTTCATGTGATGCGATTCAAACTCAATTCTTGATCGAGAATCTAATAAAAATATAAATTGATAAAGGAATGTCCCCAAAGTTTGGTAAAGGTTGTCATAAAACTAAATATTTCCATTTCCTTTTCTACAATGAAACCAGTTAAGTTAAAAGTTAACTAAATTTTCAAAGAATGTATTTTCTTTCCAATCAACTTTATCAGCTAATTCTCTTATAAAGTAAAATCAATAAATAATAGTTGTCAGAAAAAAAAAAAAAACAATTTCAGCATAACTTCGTAATAATGTTTCTATTTCTTATATGTTACTAACTTCATAATTCTGGCTTTTAAAGTTGTAGTAAAAAATTATTATTTTTTCAATCGTTTAAATTGGAATCGAAGACAATCTCTTTTTTTTATCTATTTCATGACTCTAATGTGAATTGATCTTGCTACCAAAAAAATGTAAAACGTTTGCAAAAGTGTGAAAATCATATATATATATATATATATATATATATATATATATATACTGTATAAATTTAGTAGGTAAGGTAGGATAAAATTGGATCCAAGAAACACAATATGGCTGACGAATGAAAATAATTAAAGAAAGGAGATATAGAGGGAGAGAAAATAATATGGTTGACTATTTTGATACCACCAATCCTAAAATATGGTATATATCATATTTTCATCCACGTCTTCTGATACTGGTAACATATAACAATTAACATTATAGAGCATGAAATGGTCACAGTGGTCAAAAATAAGCAAAATATCGATTTTTAATTTTAAATTTTAGAATTGTCGAAAATAAAAATTTGGTAATTAACGAACCACGAGGGAGCTCAGATTTATTACATAAATAAATGGAAAAATGAATACATTTATACTTGAAAATGTTGAAGATGATGTGACAAACATTATGAATAATTCTGTGATAAATTAGACAATGGCTTGTACTAAAATAAACTGCAATGGAGTGCAAGATATGGGAAGATAGGGAAAAAAAAGTCTACCTTATATGCTGAAACAAGTTTCTTGAATAAATACGTGATATTTCACCGTGAAATATAGTCTTGAATTCGATTCTCGGCAGAACCTGAAATATGTTAAGAATTTTAAACTTTGATGAACTCATTTTAATTTCCGTAGCTACATATTGTCTTTATAAACTGATTAAAGTAGCGATAAATCCAGGAAGTGTCTCTCTGAACCACCACCTCTTTTTCGAGTTATTTATAAATCAACATAACTAATTACATTATTACTACTTGTCGGTGAGAGTTCTAAACCTATTTTTCCCTTGCATATATTTCAAAAAGAACAAGTAACAAACATTTCATTAGCAAAGGTAACAACTGATCAAATTTAATAATGCCTAAAATAACCTACTTTGGTTGTTAAAACCTATTTTTGATAGAACCTCCTACATAAAACTTTATTTTTTAATTAATTTTTTTTTAAGGTTTGTGAATATTTTGGAAGGTTCTACAGAATCTTTGTCCTTATATGAAGGTAACCGAGAAAGTTCTGTCGCTTTTTCACCCACTACCTAAGACGTACCTGGAAGATCAAAAATAGTCTCAATCAACGTCCATTTAGACAGCCCCCCCACCTTTTCAGATTTAATCGGAAATGGTCTCAATCGTTTGTACAGAAATGTGCAGGCGAAATTTTCGTTTGTACACAATTAGGAGCGCCGCCAGAACGAAAACAAAGTGGGGGGCTGTCTAAATGGTAGCCCCTTACCTTTTCAGATTCAATCGGAAATGGTCTCAATCGTTTGTACATCGTTTGTACAGAAATGTGCAGGCGAAATTTTCGTTTGTAGATAATTAGGGGCGCCGCCAGAACGAAAACAAAGTGGGGGCTGTCTAAATGGTAGCCCCCCCACCTTTTCAGATTTAATCGGAAATGGTCTCAATCGTTTGTACATCGTTTGTACAGAAATGTGCAGGCGAAATTTTCGTTTGTACACAATTAAGGGCGCCGCCAGAACGAAAACAAAGTGGGGGGACTGTCTAAATGGTAGCCCCCACCTTTTCAGATTGAATCGGAAATGGTCTCAATCGTTTGTACATCGTTTGTACAGAAATGTGCAGGCAAAATGTTCGTTTGTACACAATTAGGGGCGCCGCCAGAACGAAAACAAAGTGGGGAGCTACCATTTAGGCAGCCCCCAGCTTTTCTGATTCAATCGGAAATGGTCTCAATCGTTTGTACATCGTTTGTACAGAAATTTGCAGGCAAAATTTTTGTTTGTAAACAATTAGGGGCGCCCCCAGAACGAAAACAAAGTGGGGGGATGTCTAAATGGTAGCCCCCACCTTTTCAGATTCAATCGGAAATGGTCTCAATCGTTTGTACATCGTTTGTACAGAAATGTGCAGGCAAAAGTTTCGTTTTTCACAATTAGGGGCGCCGCCAGAACGAAAACAAACTGGGGGCTTCTTAATGTCGAATTCATGTCGAATTCAATGACAAACTGTCGCACTTGTTTGTACGTCTTTGTACAGAAATGTGCAGGCGTAATTTTCTTTTGCACACAATTAGGGGTGCCGCCAAAACGATAACAAAGTATATGCTGCCTAATTGGTAACCCCTCCCCACGTCCGATTCAAATGAAAATTATCCCAATTTTTTGCTCAGCCTTTGTACAGTAATGCAAAGTTGAAAGTTTTGTTTCTATGCTATCAGGGCGTCGACAGAACGAACACACATGGGAGCTGTCTAAGTGGTAGCCCCACCATGTTCGATTGAACCACAAATTGTCGCGATCGTTTATACATCGTTTGTGCAAAAATGTGCAGGTAAAATTTTCGTTTGTACTAAATAATATACGGATGTGAGTATTTTTAATGTTTGACCTAGAATGGAAGGAAAGGAATGGGGATTGCAATTATTATAATTATGTATATATCTCAGGATTTGCTCAAAGTTAGAGATATGAAAGTTGTTATTTCGACTTCTCATTTCAAATGTTAAACCAGTGTGTCGTGTTTTAACGTTTTTTGATATTTAGCTTAGAAAGTAAGAAAGGGGATTGGGCTACAGCTGTGTATTACTGTTTTTAAGTTTAGCGATCAACGTTAACCGGCTGAATAACGATTGCTGAGATTGAAAATGGTACCTATTATTAGAACGCTAGATTGCAAAACACCAGTTCTCGCTATCTCCTATTCCGATAATCGTCAATATACTGTAAATGTATTAAGTGGAGTGGGTGAAACACGTACGGACTTTAAAAATACCGTAGTTGGAAAGAGTAGAAGCTGAAGGACGGTCTGTGAACCGAACTCAGAAGCTCTCGATTTGCAAAGCGTGAAACACAAACTGTGTTGGTCCTTATTATTCCCATTTAAACATTAATTTGATTATTTCTATATGCCACTCTATGTCGATAACGGCTGAACTTGAACTTAAAACGGCATTGAATCTGTCACTATTCATCTCAGTCATTCTGGAAGCTGTTCCTTCGACACTAATATCGTCTGTTTTCGATTATTCCTCCCTCTGAACCCCCATGACGGTGGGGGCTAAAATGGTATTTAAATGACATCAGAAGTATCACTATTGTTTTCAGACCCTCTGAACTATGGATCCGACACATTACTTTTACATGTAACCCCCATCACTCCTCGGAGGTCAGAGAGGGTTCGCAGAATATAGCGATCTTTATTAATTAGACGATAGGTTACCTAATCACCAAATTTGATTTAGATCTGAAATTACCAAGAAATAGAGTATCGCATACACACATATCAGCACCCATAGAAGGGTCAGAGGAAGTACCAAATATAGCTATATTCTATTGACTTGCTCACGAAATTTAGTTCAGATCCGATCAGTATTTACGGAGAAATAAAACATCACATTCACACAGAGAGAAAGAGAGAGATAGACAAACCTACAAAACATCTGGTAGGAATCTATAGGCTCCCATATTCATATGGCGGGAGCTAAAAATTATTCTTAATATTTACGTCATTGCTTATCCATATCAATTTCTATCTATTTATTAAATTGTGTTCATATTGTACATCTATGAATGTAGTACATTTATTTAATCGAACATGGAGCAAAAATTCACTAAGACATTATTTTAAGTTACAATAAATTTGAAGCAACAATTATTCAATTGATTATTATTTCAATATATTTTCATACATTTCCGTATATTTTCCTTCACATTATACCTTGTTATCATTTTTACTAAATTTCAAATTCAAGAATAAAAGTTACAGGGGATGGACAAAAATATGGATTCCCTTCACGCAAATTATCTTCACTAAGAGCAAGTAGGACCGTGTGCAGAACACCCTGTAGTCGAGGGGAATGGAGAAATACAGGTCGCGTATGGTTGTCAAAGAGACGTTATACCATTCTTCCGCCAAAGTAGCGGAACGTTGTTATAGAGAGGACCTTGGTGGGTAGCGGGTATCCAAAACTCACCACAAGGACCCGATGATATTGAGGTGTGGCGATTCTGGGGGCCATGGAAGTTGCGAAACTTCATATTTGCGCTCATCGAACCAGTTCTGGACGATGTGAGCTGTATGAGCAGGGACTCTGTCATCTTGGAACATGGCATTACCATCTGGAAATAAGATTTGCATCGTGGAATGCAGTTGGTTACTCAAAATGGTTACTTGGTCCTTGGCAGTGACATGTTCATGCAAGGTGATAATGAGTCTGGCAGAATACCAGCATATGGCTGCCCAAATCATCACTGGACCACCAAAACTGCCGAAATCATCACTATTGGTAACAGAAGTCTGTATTGTACGCTTGTGACGGCGTTTTCCGCACGTAAACTCGACCAGCACTTGGAAACAATGTAAAGGAAGACTCATCCGACCAGATGCCAGTCTTCCACCTCTCCATTGTCCAGTTTTTATGGGCGTTGCACCACTGTCTCCGTATAGCAGCATAGTCAATAGTAACGAGTGGTTTGGAAATGCAAAATCTGCCATAAATTCCTTACTTGTGGAGTTCTCTTCTGACTGTTTTAACACTAACAGGCTTTGTAAGCACAGTATTCAGCTCAGCATTGACTTTTCGCGCCATGGTGATCTGCTTCGTCACAATCCTACCCAATGTGCGTGTCTCTGTCACGCAACGCACACTTGCGCCCACGCTGGTGCTTCGCTGAAACGGTTTTTCCGAAACATTCGTAGGCAAACATGATCTTCGAGACTGTACCTCTTGATACACTAAAAATTTCCGCTACTTTCGTTACGGAAACTCCCACAATACGTACACAAATAATTTCCCCTCTTTGAAACTCTATCAGTTCAGACATTATTCACGATAACCTGCACGGACTGGTCGTTGAACTGTAATTGGCCCTTCTGTTCGATTGGCCAGGCTGTTTACCTCAAGGGATGTGCCGGTGACCACAGAGACACCATCATATTCAGACTCAAATCGTGTTTGAAATGGCTCAATCTTTTATACCAGGTGTTTCCACTCTTTTTGTATATCCCCTGTATTTGCATCCCATGTCTTGTTAGTAAATACTCCATAGTATATGACACATTTTTTAATGTTCCACTAACCAGTACTTTCAAAGTTAATTCCTTCTACTATAATAATAATACTATTATTATTATTATTATTATTATTATTATTATTATTATTATTATTATTATTATTATTATTATTATTATTATTATTATTATTATTATTATTATCTTAGGACTAGCAGATGGTCCAACGTGCAACTGTGCGCAATATTTTGTCTTCATCCTGAGTCTTTAATATAGAATTAATCCAAAATCCAAAATCGCGAATTTCGTGAGCATTTTAGTGAACCCCCTTTCTTACATTTTAGGTTAAGTATCAGAAAACGTTAAACCATGATACACTGGTTTAACATTTGAAATGTGAAGTCGAAATAACAACTTTCATATCTCTAAATTTGAGCAATCCCGAGATATATACATAATTATAGTAATTGCAATCCCCAACCCTTTTCTTCAATTCTAGGTCAAATATTAAAAATACTCACATCCGTATATTATTTAGTATAAACGAAAATTTTTCCTGCACATTTTTGCACAAACGATGTATAAACGATCGCGACAATTTGTGGTTCAATCGAACATGGTGGGGCTACCACTTAGACAGCTCCCAAGTGTGTTCGTTCTGTCGACGCCCCTGATAGCGTAGAAACAAAACTTTCGCCTGCGCATCACTGTACAAATGATGTACAAAAAATTGAGATAATTTTCTTTTGAATCGGACGTGGGGAGGGGCTACCAATTAGGAAGCATATACTTTATTATCGTTTTGGCGGCGCCCCATTTGTGTGCAAACGAAAATTTCGCCTTTACATTTCTGTACAAACGATTGAGACCATTTCGGATTGAATCTGAAAAGGTGGGGGGACTGTCTAAATAGTAGCCCCCACTTTGTTTTCGTTCTGGCGGCGCCCCTAATTGTGTACAAACAAAAATTTCGCCTGCACATTTCTGTACAAACGATGTTCAAACGATTGAGACAATCTCCGATTGAATCTGAAAAGGTGGGGGGCTACCATTTAGACAGCCACCTACATTTTTTTCGTTCTGGCGGCGACCCTAATTGTGTACAAACGAAAATTTTGCCTGCACATTTCTGTACAAACGATGTACAAACGATTGAGACCATTTCCGATTGAATCTGCAAAGGTGGGGGGCTACCATTTAGACAGCCCCCACTTTGTTTTCGTTCTGGCGGCGCCCCTAATTGTGTACAAACGAAAATTTCGCCTGCACATTTCTGTACAAACGATGTTCAAACGATTGAGACCATTTCCGATTCAATCTGAAAAGGTGGGGGGCTGTCTAAATGGTAGCCCCCACTTTGGTTTCGTTCTGGCGGCGCCCCTAATTGTGTACAAACGAAAATTTCGCCTGCACATTTCTGTACAAACGATGTACAAACGATTGAGACCATTTTCGCTTGAATCTGAAAAGGTGGGGGGGGGGGGCTACCATTTAGACAGCCACCTACTTTTTTTTCGTTCTGGCGGCGCCCCTAATTGTGTACAAACGAAAATTTCGCCTGCACATTTCTGTACAAACGATGTACAAACGATTGAGACCATTTTCGCTTGAATCTGAAAAGGTGGGGGGCTACCATTTAGACAGCCCCCCACTTTGTTTTCGTTCTGGCGGCGCCCCTAATTGTGTACAAACGAAAATTTCGCCTGCACATTTCTGTACAAACGATGTACAAACGATTGAGACCATTTCCGATTGAATTTGCAAAGGTGGGGGGGCTACCATTTAGACAGCCCCCCACTTTGGTTTCGTTCTGGCGGCGCCCCTAATTGTGTACAAACGAAAATTTCGCCTGCACATTTCTGTACAAACGATGTACAAACGATTGAGACCATTTCCGATTGAATCTGCAAAGGTGGGGGGCTACCATTTAGACAGTCCCCACTTTGTTTTCGTTCTGGCGGCGCCCCTAATTGTGTACAAACGAAAATTTCGCCTGCACATTTCTGTACAAACGATGTACAAACGATTGAGACCATTTCTGATTGAATCTGAAAAGGTGGGGGGGGCTGTCTAAATGGACGTTCTCAATCAGCATCGCGACCTTCTGCCAACGTTTTAGAAGGCCATGGATTCTATCGCGGTAGAACTTGGGTGGACCGTGAGGCGAAGAAGATATCAAATGTATTTTGCACCTCTACTACGTATTTGAACTGGCATTCTCTAAGGTGATTGTCCAAGGAATGTAACAGGGGATAATCGGACGGTGCAATGTCCGGGGAGTATGGCGGATGCAATAGTGTTTTCCAAGGCGTAGAATGGTGTCCTGGATCATCCTACCCATGTGGGCTTAGCGTTGTCCTGTAACAGGAGGACCCCATTACAATTCAGAAGTACTGGCTCTAGACTTTTGGAGTTTTTCTCAACTGCTGACAGTACACAGCTGCATTGATGCTCTGGCCAGCTGATAGTAGTCCACCAAACACACAGGAGAACCTTCTGGTGCAGTGCTGGTTTCGGCTTTTTGGAACCGGTTGATGGGATGCTAACCAATGATGATGGCGCCGTGGAGCTTTGTACAGAACCTATTTCTCATCACATGTCAACACCCTGTACAGAAATGGCTTCTTCCTCAGACGAGGCAGCAAAGAAACACAGGTGTCTGCTCACGTTGCCTTCTGGGCCGGAGACAAATCATGTGAGACCCATCGACCCAATTTGTAGTGCTTCCCAAGTCGATGGAGGTTCTGTCGAATGGTTTCTCCACTCACACTGAATTGTAGTCCCATTTCCTCACATGTCTGGCAACTTTTCGCCTCAATTGCTGCCTGAAGATCATTTTGTACATGTGTTGGTCTTCCGGCACGTAGTGCGTCTTTGAATGTTTCGTCACTGTCCTTAAACTTGTTAAACCACCGCTGCATAAAAATTGCTGAAGTTTGCAACACTGCTTAAATCATGTAATTGCTCGAACTTGTTGTAATTGCAGCTACTAAACGCTATTGCTTTAATGATATAAAAGAGAAGGAAAACAACAATCATTTTATGTATTTTCCACAAATATGCCATTTTCAGAATGGCCTCCTTTGTTTTCGGAAAGGTATGCAGAGCTACGATGTTGTAGGTTTATACGTTTAGCTGTTTGTGGGTGCAACTAGAGGATCGTTCCGTTGGGATAAGCTGAATCTACTTGCTCCCAGGCTGTCGGCGAGGCCTGTATGTGCAAGAGTGCCTACCCTAAGCTCAGTCGCTCGTGGAGTATGCTTGCCTCTTACGAACAGAACAGGTAATCATGACAAAATTATCGAGTTTGAGTTCCGGGCTACTCAAAGCCCCTGTCTCTTACATGTGATGAGAAAGCATACGAAGTATCTGGAGATGAGGTGATGAGAGATGCAGCGTCTGTCGCATGCTTCTGTGGATCGATGATATGACGTAATGGGTATGATTAACGTAGCCTGCTTTAATCGGCGATGGATCTGTACAATGGCTGTTGAAGACAAGGAGTCAACTAATGTCATTTAAAGAGAAAAGCAAGCCGGTATTGGCAGATGGAGTAGCTAATTAGACGGGAAGTCTGACGTATGAGACATCTGCTCCTAGTACTTCGTGTAGTCTTCATATTTCTGGTGAATGCTTCTTGATGGCTTTTCTTCCATTGTTAGGGAGAAAGTTCTAGTTTGGTTTGTATGTGTAAGCAACTCCTTGGTATAACACCGCTATGTATCCTGAGTTGCGACGTTGGATGTGTGTGTGTGTGTTCTTGTGTACAATGCAAATGAATCGTCCCGTTGGGATAAGTTTACCTTGCTTGCACTCCGATTGTCGGCAATGCCTGTACATACATGAGTGCCTACTCTGTGGTCGGTCACTCAAAAGGGATAGGAGTGCAAATAGTTTAACTCCTCGTAAGGGCCGACTGGAAAAGGCAGAAGATCTTGTATTTTGTTTTATATCGTCTTCTGGTATTAAACCTAGTTCGTTTTGTGATACGTATGTATGGTTTTATTGCTTGTGTTTTCTACGCGTTTCTCATATATCGTGAATGTAACTATGGCATGGTCAGATTCTATTGCAAAGTACGGAATATGGCACTTGATAACTGGATACATATGTGGTGAGGTGAGCATTTTGTCAGGTTCGGTGTCTGTTTCGTTTGGTGGTCTTGCTCTTTCCACTTTCTCTATTGACTGTTCCTTTTACGTGAGACAATTATGGCTTTCTTTATTACAGTATTCTGTCCCAAAAATTGCTGCACTTGACTACTATGATGGTATTTTTAAAATCAATTCTGTGTTCTTTGCATTGTTCTATTGTACGTTCAGTTTGTCCTAGGTATGATCTGCCACACTCAAATGGTATACGATATACATCAGGAGTGCGCAAGTGAAAGTCGTCTATCACTTAGAGTAATGATCTGATGTTGGATGGAGATTTATGAATAACTCTTATACCATGTCTTCAGATGTTGGGACTCCTCTAACAACACATGTAAATGTTGTCTGTGTAGATTGGTTGTTAGGTGACTTCATTTTGTAATAGCCATTGGTGTTCCATTACGCATGCTGACCGAAGTCTGACACTCGGAATCCATCAAGAAATCGTAGTTTGTCCTCATTTTGGAAAATGATTTTAACAACATTGTTACGAATTAGATTAGGTATTCTGGAATTGATTTCCCTTTTCAGGGCCAATGGCCTAGTTTTTGTAAATATATACTAAATACAGGGATTGAGTAGACTTCTTGTTCTTGTTTGTGAACAGGCTTTGCTACTTCCTTCATATTTCTTTTCGTCTGCTTCCGGTATCGTAGATTTAGAAGTTTGTTTAGTTTCTCTAGGTTGTGTATGTGGCTTCTCTGAGTTGTAGCCTCCTCAGTATCTTGTCTGGCTGTATTTTCTATTTCTATCGTCGTTTCTTTCTTCCGAGAGTTGCGGGTCTGTTGCTCTCCTTTGTCTTTGGTGTTCCCCAGATCCTTTCTGAGTGAGATTCTGGTATTCACCTTGTTTTCATCCTTGTTGGTTTTTGCTGAGGTCAAGAATTCTGAGTGTAAGTGTTTGCACTTTGCCTCTTCCTCATGTTCGTGTTTGTTTCAGGTACTCTTCGTTTGGGAATCGTGATTGGGAATTCTATGAAGGAATATCTAGTTGTTTGAGTCATCAATTTCCATATATACGGTATGTGTTGGAGATTTTGTTGCTTCATCATAGCTGTTGGTGGAGTTTGGAGAATCGTAGTTCGGTGAAAATGAAGCCTCCGGATGTATCTCTTCATAAGAAGAAAGTACTATGTCAGGTGTGATTGTTGTCCTCTTAGGCGATAATTAAAGTGGTCTTCGTTGTTTTCTCTTGTTTTTAGGGAAGGTGTCCTGATGTGGTTCCTCGTGGTTTGTCTGGCGTATGAGACTTGGCTCCTTGTAGTTCGTGTTGTCTTCATGTTTCATAGTGAATGCTTCGTGATGGCTTTTCTTTTATTGTTAGGGAGGAAGTTCTAGTTTGGTTTGTATGTATAAGCAACTCCTTGGTACAACACTGCTAGGTATCCAGAGTTGTTATGTTGGATTGTGTGTGTGTGTTCTTGTGTGCAATGCGGATGAATCGTCTCGTTAAGTTTAAGAGTGCAAATAGTTTAAACTTCTTTCAGTTTGCCAAACGTCAATACTGTCGGGAAGGGAAGAAATGGTATCTCTTGGCTCTAGAAATGTTATCTCTTGCATCTCTCATCACCTCATCTCCATATACTTCGTATGCTTTCTCATCACATGTAAGAGACAGGGGCTTTGAGTAGCCCGGAACTCAAACTCGAGTACTGTTATTAAAACAGAACGATGCTTTGTACGAGCCTAAGTCTAGTCTTAATAAAGACCGGCAAAGCCTATCGTTTTAGTCATATGACCTAACCGATCTTTGGAAATTAAAACTGGTTATTTGTAGCCCAACCGGACATTGGTAATTGACACTGTACTTAGCGCGAACTATTCGTCCAGTGCCTGTTCTAAAAACTCATTTTGGTCCTGTGGACTGTTGTTCAACTTTCTCTCGGACTACGTTTGCCTCACTTAATTCGTGGAGAGTTGTGTGTGGACAGGTATATATGGTCATTATTTAGGCGCGGAGCTATGAATGGGGGCATGTGATTGGCTGAGGGAAATGCTGGTTTCTGGTTGGCTGAGGGATGCTTGCTCACGATTGATTATTTTTGTGGCTACGAGAAATGGATTTGCTGAACTTAGAAGAGCTGAGATGTTCTCAGAACAACTTCTGTGAAAATCAATGTGAGATTCTTGCGTGCAAACAACTTTTTGATTAAACAGAGACAAAAGGATAATCAAGAAGAAAAATTACGTAAAATATTCTTAGGCTTCACACAGTTTGGGGTCTTGCTGCAACGCCACCGTCACTTACCGCAATATGGCTCAACAAGTATAGATACATTTTTTTTTTGCTTCAACCTCACGCAACAAGACCAACTCCAAGTCAACGATTTGCTTTGTCAGTGTAACATCACGCCAGACCAATTCATTTTGATTGTGCAACAAGTGGAAATACGCTCATTTGAAGATGTCAATCGTGAAGTTGAACACGCCCTCGCCAACAAACCATTCACGATGACTTCACCAACCACTGGAAAAACGTCTCATGGGCAAGCGACTCTCAATGCTGGCGCCCATCTGAACGATCAGCACTCTGTTCAACTCCGCACTAACAGTTCATCTCATAAACCAACCACTTTACGAGCCCTAATGCAAGCCACTACGCACGACGTTCACACGCCTATTCACGATTATGAAATGGATGGAGATGATGATACCTCCTCCGCACTTTTTCCAAAACAAGATGCATCATCTCTCCACACCATATCCAGATGCTCCAAGTTTTTATAGTACCAGAAACTCAATGTTCAACCAATTTTCTCCCAGTGAAAGGGAAACATTCATTTGTTCCTCGGAAGACTACTCAAACCTCATCTCCAGTAATGACCTCCAGTTTGCCCATTTGGCAATTCTCCTGGCGCGCAAGGCACCGCCACACCACACGATTCATGTACATCACCAGGTACCACCACTTCCGCCTATTCAGCGAAAACCAAACCGAAGTGTATATATGTTTATGGCATCCAAGATAAATACACATTCACCAATATCTTCAACGAACCTGCAGAATCAAGCCTAAGGCCTATCAAACGGCTGACTTCATTCAATTTATCTGTGCTTCAACAGAAGCCTACGATAAACTTGAACGATTTTGCCGTAACTCCAGCTATCAGTACGCTACCGAACAACCTAAGATGGATCAGCTACTGAAATTTGTCATACGCAAGTTGCCTATTGACACACCTGTAAAGTATATTAACATCTTGAGGATCTTGACTACCCTGTCATCGCTGTTCACGAACTTAGAGAAAAACTCAAGACTCTGGCACCAAAATTCTACTTCCTTGTTTCTTGCCGCCTCCAAGAAAACACAGGACACCCAGAAAATTTATACAACGAAGGTTCTTCTCTGCTACCATGTCTCAGTGGAGCTCTACAAACCCAGCGATTACTTACAATGCTATCGCTGCCAGCGCCTGGGACATTCCTAGAACACATGCCATGCGGTCCCAAGATGTCCAAAATGTCTGAATCAGCATCTTACTAAGGATTACACGAAGTCCCGGACGGGTCCAGCCTACTGTGTGAACTGTGGCGAAGATCATCCAGCCAATTTTAGAGGCTGCTATAGTTTTGAGCTGACAGCAGCGACGAGCAAACCAAAAGCGAACCACGCCTAAAACTTCTACCCGGACTCCTTCATCGCCTACCATCGAGCAAGACTACCCATCACTTTGACATCCTCTCTCATATGCTTCACGAACGGTCACAGCCTGGACTGAGCCTCGCTTCACTTCAGAATCCGCACCGTATACTAGTCTTGAACCGTCTCTCAAGGAAATCCTGCAGTTATTAAAGGTTCTCAACCTAGCAGCCATTTTACAGAAGCTCAAGGCCGGCCTTCACAAAATAAAAACTACCACTGATCACTTCGGAAAAATCATCGCACTTGTGGAAGTAATAGTGGAAATCATTGACAATGGCACCGACTAAATCCCTCTCCCATCACCTCAGGATTTGTTACTGGAATGCCAATAGAGTCGCTTCACAACGTTTGGAATTAGAGCAATCTCTTACTGACTTTCATGTTGATGTTGCCCTGCTTGATGAAACTCCTGAATCCTCCGACTAGATGGAACATTCGCAATTACACCGTTCTTCGCAACGATTGACCAACCATCAAAGATGGCACTGCCATTGTCCTGAAACATTCCTTCCCTTATGAAGTTATTCCTGTGCCGCCATTGGAATCTTTGAAAGTCATCATTAAATTGCTCTCGCCAAATGAACCTCTTATAATCTCCGCCTACAAGCAACCACGCTGCCCCATTGAAATAGATCTCCAGGAGCTTCGCCCTCTTGGTCCACGGATATTTATTGAAGGTGACCTCAACGCCAAATATGCTAGCTGGCATTCCGGTGTGAATAATACAACCGGAAACAACATTGAAGTTCACTTAGAAGAACTAGACCTACAAGCTACAGAGCCTACATAGCCTACCTTCTTCCCCCGTGCTCTTGGCTCTCCAGATGTCCTGGACACCGTACTCTATATGAATGTGACCATCACTGACGACCCGGTTTCAATTCATACCCCAGATTCCGATCACAACCATGTGATGCTCCCTATCCAACAGGACTACACAACTCCTCCATCTCATCTCCCACAGACCTTTGGCGCGGGAGACCCTGGTTCGATTCCCGGCGAGAGCTCATGTGGTTCGGATTCCACGTTAAAACAGTAGGTCCACGTCTCATATAGCCTCGCTGCTGAACGGGACGTAAAACTCAAAATAAATCAATCAATCATCTCCCACAGATTCGCACAACTGATTAAAATGCCTACTGTACACAGCTTCATCAACTCATCTATTTACACACTCCTCTTTGCAGATCGGGAGATCTCGAAGATGATGTTACTCAGCTCACTGCTGCGATCACCAGTGCTTACTCTCTGACGACGACCTATGTACACACACCACAACCTTTTTAGCCTGATGACCTTCGTATACCAGTTATGATGGTTCCCGTCAAAAGATGGACCTGGAAAAAATGGCAACTCCTTTGTCATCCGAAATTTAAAACGCTATACAATGTCCTATCATAGAAACTCAACTTCACCTTCATCGCTTTCAATAAGCTTCCTGGAGCAACAGACTCCGCTCTTTCCCCACAGCTAATCATCACTATTGGAGATTAATCTGTAGTTTATCCTCACCTGGCACCAATAATGTCCAGCCCTTGCATGGACCCCGAGGACTCGTCTTCGACTCTACGAGCAAAGCAGAAACATTTGCTCGTCAGTTGGAGACTCAATTTCAACCAAACTAAGACCACATCAATTAATACACAATCAAGAGAGTTCTGCGCTTCCTGTGAACTAGAGCTCCACCTGCAGCCATTGCACCTCAATTTCTCTGCACTCCTCGTGAAGTTTCTGCAATCACCAGTACAAAACTGCTGGTCACGATCACATACCTCCACTTGCACTGAAACGAGCACCCAGGAAACTCTCCGTCATCCTCTGCCGGATCTTCAACACCATCCTGCTGACTGGTTCTTATCCCAAGTCTTGGAAGCTCCCGCCGTCTGTATGCTACCAAAGTGGATAAAAATCCTTTCCTCAGAACTATCATCCTATAAGTTTACTCTGCCATCTAAGTAAAATCGTTGAACGTCTCTTCTATCGCCGATTGTTACACATCGTTGAAGATCGCCATCTTCTACCTTCACACGAGTTCACTTTTCGGCCTACCTTCAGCATCACCGCCCAGCTCTCCAGGATTACGTAAAAGAACGCTCAGAGCTTCAATGATCGTGAACTTGTCATCACAGTCTTTCTGGTCGTCGCCTGTGGCTTTGATCGTGTTTAGCATGCGGGTCTGCTATACAAACTTCACCAATTTGGCTTTCATCCACAACTTGTTGCCATCATCTAGGCGTTTCTACAGGACAGGACATTTCAAGTCCGCTATGACTCTCTACATTCTCCGAAATTTTGCCTATCGCCGCCGGCGCAGGCCCGTATCCAGGGGGTCTAGGGGGCCGCCCCCTAAATTTTTACTGCCTCCCCTCTAAAATTTTCACGGTAAGCTTGTAAATGAACTATAATATGGGATGAACTAATATTTTTGGATCGGGCCTCCCTAAATTCCACCGCCACCTACATTTTCGGGCTGGCTACGGGCCTGCACCGGCGTACCGCAAGGTTCTTGCTTGTCGCCGCTTCTCTACAATTTGTGCACTGCCGACTTTCCAACGACTCCAAACATTTAAGTAGCTACCTTCACTGACGACGCTGCCATCTTTGCTTCTAGTGGAAATATCAAGTTCGCCCAATTGTGGATTCAACGACACCACAACCGTATCGAAGACTAGACTGCCCGTTAGCGGATCAACATCAACCCCGTCAATACTGCAGTGATAGTTTTCCAAACGTCGAACCAAAATCCCAGTTCACCTTACTTTCAACTATCAACAACTTCAACAGGTCACCAGTACCAAATATCTAGGCATCCATCTGGACAGGAAATTAATTTTTCGCCAATACCTCCAATTTCTCGCTGCACGAGCCCACCAGCGACTAGATCAACTATCCTCTCTCCTTCGTTCTCCGCAACTCACACTAGACAACAAGAAACATGTTTATCTGATCATTATCAAATCACTTATATGCCAGTTCAGCATGGCACGCTGCACACTCCTACCGTGTCAAACTACAGATTGTTCAAAAGTTCGCAGCTCGAGACATCACCGGACATTCCCGTAATATCCGGATTGAGTAGCTTCATGAGGACCTGGGCTTACCATACCTAGATGCAGTTCTCCAACAACGTCGCTGCACTTTCTGGCATTCCATCCAACAATCACCACGCTTCTGCAAAGCGTTGCTACTGTATCATCTCTTCGTCAAATTTATGCCAGACCTCAGCTTCACGAAGATCTTCTCTTGGGCATTCTTCAACTCCATCCTACTTAGCGCCATACTCTTCGACTCTAACATCGTCGCTCACCAGACAAACAACTAGTGCCACCATCAGAATGATCGAAGGAGTAAACAGATAAAAATTACGTATACAACAAATAAAAAATTACACACACACACACAAACCACATTCATACTTAACAACTACTCCACGAACCAGCTACAGGCGCTGTTTTATCCTTCATTTCAAATGCCGATATGTCATATGGAAAACTCACATAAGAGCCATAGGTATTTTACCTGGAACTCAAACTCGAATAAATTGTCAAGATTGTCTTTCAATATTTCGGCTTTGTTGACTATTTTTTCCTGAAAAGAGTCGACTAGAAAAGGCAGCTCCTATGGATTCTGGCAAGTTTATTTATTATTATGTCCTAAAAGTGCTTACTTGACTCCTATTGTGGTGAGTGGCGTATCTATGGTTTTGTTTCGGGGTTCTTTGCTAAATTTATTTTTGGAAATGTGAAACTTCTGCAAGATATTTCATTTACTTTAATATAGTAAATAAAATTTCGGAGGGGGGCTTAAGCCCGAAAGCCCTTCTTAAATAGACCACTGATACTGGTAATTGTAAAATCAATTCTGTTTTTTTTCATCGTTGTTCTATTGTCTTTTTGCAATGTTGAGGTTTGCCCTAAGTATGATCTGCCACATTCATATAATATACGATTTACATCAGGAGTGCGCAAGTGAAGGTCGTCTGTCACCGATTTGAGTAATGATCTGTTGTTGAATGGAGGTTTATGAATAACTTATACCATGTCTTCAGATGTTGGGACTTCTCTGACAACATGTAAATGTTGCCTGTCTGGTGACTTCATTTTGTAATAGCCACTGGTGTTCCATTGCGCATGCTGACCGAAGTCTGACACTCGGAATCCATCAAAAAATCGTAGTTTGTCCTCATTTTGGAAAATGATTTTAACAACATTGTTACGAATTAGATTAGGTATTCTGGAATTGATTTCCCTTTTCAGGGCCAATGGCCTAGTTTTTGTAAATATATACTAAATACAGGGATTGAGTAGACTTCTTGTTCTTGTTTGTGAACAGGCTTTGCTACTTCCTTCATATTTCTTTTCGACTGCTTCCGGTATCGTAGATTTAGAAGTTTGTTTAGTTTCTCTAGGTTGTGTATGTAGCTTCTGTGAATTGTGGCCTCCTCAATGTCCTGTCTGACTGTATTTTCTATTTCTATCGTTGTTTCTTTCTTCCGAGTGTTGCGGGTCTGTTGCTTTCCTTTGTCCTTGGTGTTCCCCAGATCCTTTCTGAGTGGGATTCCGATATTCATTTTGTTTTATTTCCTCTTGTTGGTTCTTGTTGAGGTCAAGAATTTTGGGTGGAGTGTGTGCAATGTATCTCTACCTTTGCCTTTTTCTCATGCTGGTGCTTGTTTGTTTCAGATATTCTTCGTTTATGAACCGTGATTGGGATTTCTAAGAAGGAGCGTCTATTCTTGTTGTTTAAATCAACTTCCTTATATACGGTGTGTGTTTGGGATTTTATTTCTTCAGTATAGCTGTTGGTGGCGTTTGGAGAATCGTAGTTAGGTGAAAATGAAGCCCCCGGATGTATCTCTTCATAAGAAAAAAGTACTATGTCAGGTGTGGTTGTTGTCCTCTCAGGCGATAATTAAAGTGGTCTTCGTTGTTTTCTCTTGTTTTTAGGGAAGGTGTCCTGATATGGTTCCTCTTGGTTTGCTGGCGTATGAGACTTCTGCTCTTAGTACTTCGTGTAGTCTTCATGTTTCATGGTGAATGCTTCTTGATGGCTTTTCTTCCAGTGTTAGGGTGAAAGTCGTAGTGCGATTGTGTATTACTGTGTTTTTGTGTGCAATGCAGATGAATCGTCCGGTTGGGATAAGTTTATCCTACATGCACTCCAACTGCCGGCAATGCCTGTATATACATGAGTACCTACCCTGAGCTCGGTCACTCAAGAGGGACAGAACTGCAAATAGTTTAAACTCCTGCTTTCGGTTTGTCAAACGTCAACACTGTCGGGCAGGGAAGAAATATGATATCTCTTTGCTCTAAAAAGAGCTGGACCAGTACTGTTCTTAGAAAAACAGGACGATCCTTTGTACGACGAGTCTGTCTGGTATTAATAGAGTCATTCAAAACCTCTAGTTTTATTCATATGACCTAACCCCATCGTTGGAAATTAACACTAGTTATTAGTAGCGTAACTGGACGTCGGTAATTGACACTGTACTTAGTGCGAACTATCCGTGTACTGCCTGTTCTAAAAACTCTTTTTTTCCTGTGCAATGTTGTTCAAGTTTCGCGCGGACTATGCTTGCCTCTCTTAATTCATGAAGGGTTGCATGTGGACAGGTATATATGGTGACTATTTAGGCGCGGAGCTGTGAATGGGGGCTTTTGATTGGCTGAGGGGAAATGCTGTCTTCTAGTTGGCTGAGGGATGCTGGCTCCTGATTAGTTATTGTTGTGGCTACGAGAAATGACTCTTTTGAATCATTTTTGTTCCTGAAAAGGGCCGACCAAATACGGCTGAGTTAAAACCGATTGTCTCTATTGAGATTGTTCACGTGGGCTTTCCATATTATTCTGTCTCAAAAATTGCTGCACTCTACTACTATTGTGGTATTTGTAAAATCAATTGTGTGTTCTTTGCGTCGTTGTTCTATTGTAAGTCCAGTTTGTCCTAAGTATGGTCTGCCACATTCATCTGATATACATCAGGAGTGCGCAAGTGAAGGTCGTCTTTCATTGATTTGAGTTATGATCTGATGTTGATTGTAAGTGTATGAATAACTCTTATAGCATGTCTGGCAAAGCAAGTATTCTGCTGAGTTCGGCAGAGGTGTGCTCAATGAAAGGCTATATGGTAGTAGAGAAGTAATTTTCACCCTTAACTTTTTTGATCACTATGTGTTGGGCAGTAACGACCCTTTTTATGGCTATATTGATATGTGTTCTGAAGACTATAGCCATTCTGTTTTAGCGTTAAAGGAAGATGGTGGAATTCCTCTTGTAAATTTTTCTGGCCATTTACGGAGACTGCTCTGTACATCAAGGTGTTTGGCACTGTAAGACGTTGTGACTTGTGATGGAAGCTGGTTGCGTTGAAATAAAGATCCGTATATGTCGGTTTCGTATGTACGTTATATGAAATAAATAAATATACATGCTTACGACTTTCTTTGAAGTTATAGCTGGCAAATTAAGATGTTCTTTGGATTAAGATATTGCCTTTTTAAACCAATTTTCTAGTACCTCCTTGGACATCTTGCAAATTGCGAAGCAACTCGTTATTCGTCAACCCACAAAGGAACATGAAACACTACTAAGCGAATATTTTCGAAGTGACGGTTATACTGAAATGATCAAAAGTTCCTGTGACATACATGCTACAAGTCTTTCCTGGCTCTTGTTTTCTACCCCCTCCTTTTTGCAAATCTTCTTCAAATATTTTTTTTTTTTCATATGAATGAAACCGAAACAACAGCGAAAATGTTTATTTTATCCTCTGCTTTTTTCCCCAGTAGGTTGCGAGAAAACTACTACAGTACTAGCTGCTGAGTATTTCTAGAAATAAATGGCCGTTTTCTTTTATGTCAATTGCAGCTACAAATGAACAATACTAATCTAAGGGTCGTTGTTGTAATTGATAGTATTGAGAACGATGGTGAATGTTTCAAACTAGACCGACGAAAGGTTGCATGATTTGTTAATTTTGTAGAGGTCAACGATTTATTGTCTCAAAAGTATTCATTTAATGTCCTCTTAACCCTTGAACTAGAGTAAAGTCCACATTTTTTCAGAACCTACTTCGGCGATTAGATAGGTGGTGGTTTCATCCCCCGCTGAAATTGTATCCCATTGGAGACTTTGAATTTGGATCAAAGAGAGCGTGAAAACTGTGTTCATTCCTATGTCAAAACAGAAAAATTTCAATATAATCACATGGATTAGGCCCTACTCCTCACTCTCAACTCTATATCCAACTGATCTTTAGAAACAAAAGAGTTTCTGAGCATGCGCGCCGACTACGTGGGAGCTCCAGCACCCACACAAATAATCTTGTGGATGGGCAGCACCCATAAAATTTGTATTTCGATAGAAACAAAATAAATATTTCTCACTTGCATTATCAAAAAATAATAAGCAATAAAAACATTCATAAGGAAGTTAAAACTTCTAACCTCTAAAATATAATTGTTTGTTTCAAATGTGTTTGTGCAAAGGCAAGCAAGCAACATACTCCCTCTTCCTTGCCTGTCTCTGGGCTAGTCGTACTCAGTCCCCACAATAATAATAGTAAAAAAATGGAACTATATTGTGAATAGAATTGAGCACAGCCCTTTATGACAGTGTTCATAAAAGATTTTAACTAAAAGGAAATCAATCAAAAATATCGAGATTCCCCTGAAAACATATAACACCACCCTCCATTGATATGCACCCACATAAATTTTGAAAAGTCGGCGCCGTTGTTTCTGGGAGTTTCCAGGGAAAACATTTGGAAACGGCTTTATATAATAATACCACACACCAGCTTTCAGAAGGTACTGCAGGTTCAGAATGCTGTTTTCCATTATATAAGGGATTCTCAGAAAACTCGATTCCCACACCCCGACACCATTCACGCAACAGCCTGACGAACAGTTGTTTAGTGAGATTTTTGTTTTGAAATACGGTGCATGAAAAGCAGTTGTTTTTTGTTCCAATGCAGCGTATACCCGCGTGCTTCATAAATTTTAGATGGCTATACGACAGTTTCCAAAAATTAGATGTGGGTATACGCCGTATATCCGCATGTACTCTCCATTACATGCCTGAAACCAGGGGTGTCATTTAGGAGAGGCAGGGAGGGGCATTTTCCCCCCTGAGTTTGACATTTATATAGATTTTATCAATAGAATAGTAGTAAGTCAGTGAAAAACGCGAAATTTTACTTAGGCTCTATATCAAGGGGTCTTGCCCCTCCCAAGCCAAATCTGAAATGACGCTACTGCCTGAAACCAATTATATCTGCTATGCCTATTATCTCAAACTAAAACACAACTGTGTTCTGCGTTAAAACAAACCTAAAGTAATTAATGTTCGTTGGTTTTCTTAAGAAAATTTCCCTCATCTGACACAAAATTTCCCATTTCCTATCAAATTTTCCCTAGTTTGTTATGTGTCCAATTCATATGAGAGAAGTTAGTGAAGCAAGGCTGGATTAACCCATCTCAAGTCCCGTGGGAAATGCGGCCCCTGCTGACATTTCTGTGAAAGTAAAGTAGGAAAGTTAAGGGAAAATGTTTCATATTTTTTGTCATATTTTATTTTACAATGATGATTGTATCTTCATGATTCTTTTTAGATAGCCAGTTGAGATTTTGATCAGAGTGGAGGCCCGAGGCTATAGCCCTCCCTAAGCCCCTCTTAATCCGGCCCTGGTGATAAGATTAATTTAACTATATTAAAAGAAGTGCGAACCACATTTGTTTTGTTTATTTTCTTTCTCCTTCCTTTTTTATTTTTTCTTCACTGATCTCGCAATAAAATACACAAATAAATACAGTCTATCCAACAATATGTACGAATTGTGCCACTTTGAACATACACTATTGCTTTTGAATTAGTTTAGTTGAGAAGAACAAAAGAAAGAAAGAAAAGGTTTAAGCATTTATATTTATCATTCAGTGCGAGAATTTCCCTGGATTTTCACGTTTTATCGAAAAAATCTCCTTTTCCCTTTTTGCTAAATTTACCTATGAAGTTTCCCTCAAACTTTGAACACTGTAACTATTTGTTGCCAGTACAAAGGTAAATTCATTCGATAGTATATCGAGGTATCGACTGAATTCGATATTAGAGAAGTATCGAATTAATCACAACACGTGTTACGTTGTTCGTATGTTTTTCGTGCTTCATAATTTGTAGATATACTGAGTATTGACTGTGCTATTGTAAAATCTACATTGCTAAATACCACTGTGTTTTGGTGAAGATGATTGAATAAGTATTATTAAGAAATTCAATAGTAAGTAATTTATAATATAGTATGAAGTTTTGTGTTAAAGTGCAAGGGTGATCAGATCGTGTATGCACATAATGTTGATACTTCTGTAGAAAATGTTCAACATTAATCTTGAGCTTATAGTTAATGAAAACTAAACATTTGATCATGCAGGTGTACTATTGGCGCACCATTCGAAATAATTGTTGCAAAATTATGTCTTTCTCTAATTTATTCCTTATTTTTCCTAAAGGATTTGCTCTGGGCGACATGAAGATATATGGCATAGTTAAAACTCAAGGTGTTCATCATAAGCAATTGTTGAAAAATTAAAATTCTTTTACAATTTGCGTATAAATATGCCGTCCGGGTGTATACATAAAAGCTACAGTGCAAAGAAACAACCTGGGTTAAGTGCTGTATAGCCGGACCAATTTTAGAAAATTTTGCCGGGTCAATTGCAGAATTTTTTTAAGTTTGTGAGGAAGAATGAGTAAAAGTCAGGTAAGGGGAGTAGTAAAATTTAAGAAAGTTGTTGATTTTTTTTATATAAGCGGCACTGTATGTGGATGGACTGTTTCGCGGAGAAATACACTTGTTATGGTCGAAATGGCTCGTATATAACAAGGATATGACATAGATTGTAAACTGTGCAGAAAAATTTGGGCTAGTCTAATTTGCCAATTTCATGTCAAGAACAGAACCAACAAACCCTGCGGGGCTTCTAACCGGCCGTTTATTCCGAAGCTGGTCGTCCGCGTAGTTTTTGGCTAAAAGCATAATAATTTGTTCCTTTGTGTACCGAAGTTTAATATTTAATGCAAATAGTATTGCCGAGCGAGCATTAGCGAGTGAAGGCGGATTAGAGCCCCGCAGTGCATGTTGTTTTCTGTCTTTATTAAGCTAAATGCGAAGAGGAACCTGTGTTCTAGAACATTGCTGCCATGTTGGTTATGTTACATTGACATATTGTTATAATGTTATATACGCTTGTTATATTGACAAGTATAACCTTCACGTTTCTTTACAGTTATTTGTTTACCGCATATTCTACTGTTTATTTTTTTACTTATTAAGCCATAACATTTACTTACTTCAATAGATTTCCCTGATTATCACCAGCCATGTTTACAAAACCAATGTTTATTGCATTTCCATAATCCTACCATGAAGTAACCTTGCGCCAAGTAGTTACCTCTCCTTGCCAAATAATTCCACAGTTAGAACCGTTTATATAAGAGAAGGGACATAACTTTAGCTCTCCTTACACATTATCAAGCTCACAAACAAGCAAATTCTTCATTTCTTCCCGGTAAATTTTCAAAACTTTGCTATAAACGGACGGCCAAATTTGGAACTTAACCCGTTCCTGCTCCTACTTATACTATTGATCCGTATAGTAAAACTGCATGCCTAATGTAACTTCATCTATTCCAACAAATTATAACCGAATGCAGTACATTCCGCTTTTTTTTTATTTTCAAATTGGACCGCCGGTACAGCACTAATACCCACAACCTATGCTAGATGGCCACTAAAAACCATGAGTGGCATCTAATCGAGTCAGCACAAGGCGCAGCTGGAGACCCGAGAGTAAGCAAGGGAGAAGGCGCGTTGGCGAAGATGGGTATATGCATAAGCGAAGATAGTGAACACTTGAGGGTTTGGGAATGGTATGAATTTATATAGCCCATGTAAAAGTTTCATACTAGTAGTGCTCCACCCTGCAGAAGTAGTTGTTGAGAAATAACAGTTCTTTTTACGATTTGCGTTTAAATACGGTTTCCGGATGTGTTTCATTGAAAGTAGTGCTGAACCATAAACCAATTTGTGCTAGGTGGCTAAAAGAGCACGATAGCTATGTAACTGAGTCAGAGGAAAGCGAAGCTGGTGGGCGTGCGCGATGGTGCGTCCGAAGGGAGGAAGCGCGTCAGCGATGGTAGGCATGCGCGCAGGAGAGGGTAGTGAAAAGAAGTTGTTTTGTCAATTACACGAGTTTCAGTAGCAGTTGTCATGATTTCATACTAGTAACAGTGTACTTGCAAACAGAAAATGCATGTTCTGTACAGGGTGCCTAAATATGCCACAGATGGGAAATAACATCTAGTAGAGCTATCTTTCATATGCGCTTGCTTATTTTATCCGTCGTAGAGTACCTTGGAACGATTTTACAGTAGTAACCCTACACTTGTAAACCTAAAATACAGATGTATTACTTTTATCTGACCTCAAGTCCTGCAGAACTTTAAAATGGGTATCGAACATGTGGTTTGTTCTTATGGATGAAAATAATTGAAAACAATAGGTAGTCTTTCATTCAAATGAAGAACACTTGGGTGGGAATTACGTAGTTCTTAATTTTCAGGAAAGAAAGAATCGAAGTTTTTGGAAATGTTATTCCGTATTGAAGAGTATTATAAAACGTTAATACAGAAAATAATTTTAGTAGTTCTTTAGGATTTCTACCTAACTAAGGGATTGCGGTGGCTCAGTGGTAGAGCGTTCACCTCTGGTGCATGAGGCCCCTAGTGTGTGTGGCCACACTTATCGTGTGACACATCTTTATTGTGGAGATCGTTCTAAGAGAGAACATCCACTGACAGGTGGTGGTGTGACGAGGGAATACATTAATATTAAAATATTATCAGGAGATAATTAAGTTTCAAGTATGTAAATTCCCTACAGAAGTCAAAGGGTGACTTCCTTCGGGAGCCGCCACTACCACACCTAATATTTCGGTAGAGCATAAAAAAACAAAATAATTTTAATAATATCTCAGGGTTTTATAGGTCACCTTCAGCTATGGTCACTGATGCTACTTGTAAAGGGGTGTACTTAAATTCAACAATTTTAAAAGAAAGAAAAAAAAAAACTTAAATTTAGATGAACAGGTAGCAGCCTTTTAATTTCCCCTTTACACTCATAACTGAGGTATTTTGGTTCTATGGCGCGATGCCTTCCTGAGCCCCAACCAGGAAGGTTGTCAGAATACTTGAGTTAAGTGATGGAATCATTCCTTAATTCTCCATCCTGTAAGAAAACACATCTGAAATTAGCACTTTGGTACTTACCAAGCAGGAAAAAGGAAACCCTCTGGCTAATAGTAGGTGTTACGATTTATTTTCTGAGTAATGATGTAGGTTATTCCACATTAACACTGAATAAACTCATTTTCACAAGACACTAGAACTTCAAATATTGGAATGGTGCACCACTGAACACACAAATAAAATTAGATATTTCCACACTTCATAATAATGATATTAGAACTCGGTGATCTGATAAAACAAGATATATATATGATTAGATAAATAAACGAAAAACTTCACGAATAACACTATTTATACATTGTAGAAAATGAATTCTATCTCCTCATTGCGGTCTCTTACAGTCTTTCTATATGAGGACAGGTAAAAGAAACAAATTACACCAAATTATATAGCGACGCACAGTTTCATTTTTATAAGACGATAAGGTTCCACTTCCGCTGAGAGTCTCTGCACTCAAAAGGGATGTTGGACAGTTTATGTGCCGATTTAACACACTGGATCCTAACAATTCATGTTGAAGTTTTGTCCATGGTTAAGCCAAACAGATCCTGGTGGTACTCAACAGGTTGACGACCTTAGTGCTACAAGTAGGCACTGGAGTGCTAGACAGCACAAAATAAATATTATCTTATTCTGTCTCCTTAAGAAAGTTCTGGAGAGCTCTGCCCATAGGCTCGGACAGACAACTAGATCTTTCGAGACATGTTTGTAAAAATTACGTATCTCCACTTATGAAGAACAAAATGTAAGTGCAATGCACTGTGTAAATGTCAACTTAAATCCGTTGCACTGTGATTTCTAAGTTATATGTGGCCATTATAGCCTACAGTATCTGAAGAAAGCCAAACGATGAAACTTTCACTTCAATATCCGGTGTGTGGGAGCACTGATAACGTTTATAACTGTTTTAAAGTTTGATATAAATACTCATGATGATAATCGTTGTAGAATAATAACTACTTGCGTACTATAAATGAACACACACCCGAATCACGGTATAAAACTTCTGTTCTATACAAGTCAACGGAAGTCCCCGTAGCTCGGCGTGCTAACGGTTCCGGGTTCTCAATCACAACTCCCTCTCTGTTTGTCTCTTTTTCCAAGCATAGTTCTGTTTCTTGCCGAAAAGAAAGAGACTCGCTCTTCTCGGAATTGTTGTTGGAATTTTTTGTAGCCGCAGGCTATATCCTGAGTGGTCTGTGCAGACACAAGGGCCAGGACCGGCAAAACTGCACAGATATTCACAACACACACTTGATAGGTGCTGCCCTCACTGCAACTTGCGGCAGCTATGAAAGTTTTTGGACAAAACAGTTGTCCATGGCAGAACATAAGTAAACAAATACATATTTTGTTAATATTCACTATTTACAACATAGAAAAACATTATCAAACATACATAAAGATATGAAAGGTAAAACAGAATATAGATACAAATATATTTACTGATGACACTCAATAATTATCGAATAGGGATTCATTTTTCCATGGCATACCCATACTCTTCTGCTACTTCCGTCTGCTTTTTCCCCAAGAAGGAGAGAGAAGGAAATATGTTGTTGCTAACAAATTTTGAAAACAAACCAAAGATCTAAATGTCTTTGACGAATGGAATCACGTTTTAAAAATCAAAATAGGAATTATAACGCACTTTCCAAGAACTTGTGAGCGTAATACGATAGTATTAGTAAAATATATATGAAAATAGTCAAAATAAAATACACAATTTCAAACAGGCAATGCATCTCGGGAAAAGTAGAAAAAGGTCCGCTCGCTGACTACCAACCGTCGTTTCCTACTAACGCTCAGCTCCAGAGAGGTGAGACATTCTTTCGAAAGGTGTGAAAAGCACACGTATAGAAATTCAAAATCCAGCATATCGATGCTAAAATTTTTATGATTTTTGAACAAAGAGAACAGAGCGTTGTGTGCTCAATGTTTCCACCTAGGGTTTCTATACAGAGGAAGTTTCCTGCATACTTCCTATACCATATTCACTCCCAGTTCATTGTTACCCTAGACATTTCTTCTTACTTATAGTCGCAAACATTTGTATGCAGACTTTCAGGACAGAACCCTGTCGCCAGGAAAAAAAAATTCGCTGTACTTGCTCTCTCTGTATCAAGAAATCCAAGTCTGTGTTATACGAAGTAACTGATGTTATATATTTTCTTCCTATTCTTGTATGCAGAATATTCAAATACGATCATACATGTAGCTATTTACATACTACTTCCCGGTGATGAGATGCATGTGATATATATATATATATATAATCACACTAATAAACCTACGATAAATCCACAAATTAAAGAATAAAATACATATCAAAAGAATATTAATACTACCGTATTTCGCTCTGTGTTCAACATTAAACAATATGTAAAGTAAAGCTAATTATAAAGCAGTTAATTTATTCACAAAATTAACATATTGATATGAAAATGTGCACTCGTCTGCATTTTGATATGCATATGAAGCAGAGAAAACTCGGCTTCACACACTAGTCCGATCCCAGTTCGTGCCAAGTGGCTTTTTGGTGAACACATCTTATGCATGGGTTTTCTTGAATAGTGAAATGGCAATGAAAATGTACCAATAGGTTTCTGAGTATAAGGATGAAATTTTCCTAATAGGTCTGAACTTAGATTTTGGCTGAGAAATCGCAAGTTACGTTGTGCCTTAAGCAAGTATCTTTATGTTATTAACATTGTGGCTATTTGCTTTTGCAAAATATATAAAGATTTCAAATATTTTAAATAAGTTGATGACTAAGAGCTTTTAAGCCTGTTTGTAAGTTTTGATAGTTAATTTACTCTTATTTTCTGTAAAATATACAAATCTATAACAGTCACTCGTACCGTCTGGCGTTTTTATTCATAACTTTCGTATAAATTGAGATAAAAGTATTTGAAAATAACACTTTAAATTACTAAATCAGCCTTATGTCATTATTGTCTCTATTGTCTCAAAGTCAGTGCAATATAAATATTAGAAGCTAGGAGACTTTGCCATAATTTCCCCAGTTTTGTCAGTTGGGAGTTTCTCTTACAGGGGTTTGAAATTTTTCTTTTGAATCCATGCAAATAAAATAGATTTATATGATTTTCGTCAATATATATTAATTTGAGATATAAGCAGTTAAAACTTATGTTTATTTTAACCTGCCATAATTTCTCCACGTCGTGCTATACTATCATTATGGACTCACCTATTTGGATTTTTTAATCCAGGAGGCACGGTTGCTTAGTGCTAGAGGACTTACCTCTGGTGCTTGGTGTCCCTGGTTCGATCGCCGAACAAGTAAGTTTATGGTGGACAATATCTTGTCCCTGGGGGTATTCCCTTTTCCTCCCACATTCTCACTCCACCAGTTCTATAAATTATCATTCACTTGCCTTAATCATCGTCTTCCTTAGCCTAAAAACATAATCAAGGGACGTTAAACTCAAAGATTTCATTTCTTTAATCCAGAATAAACTTCCCAATATTTCGGTTACATACTTAAGTGAACTTTAACTTGGATTGGTGACTCGTAATACTTGCTGTATAGCGCGTCATAGATCGTTTGATTGACTTTGAGCTATGATTTGATTTCAGTTTAGCATACGTTTAAGTAACGAGGCTACTTCAGACAGACCTACAGCTTAACGTGGAATCCGAACCACATTAGTTCCCGCCGGGAAGCGCCTACGCAATCCAGATAACTACGAGGGAGCTCTACAGTGAGTTACGAATAAAACTGATTCCTAATCTCTTTAAACTTTCTTAATCCATTAAGACCTTTTCATTTTCATTTGGTATGCTTGAACAAGATTTGTTTCGTAACCCATTATCCAGAGAGAAAACCGTGCGAGCACTAACCAGGCAAGGCAAGCTATTAGCATGAAGCAATTTAACTTAGGATTTGAAAACATAAGCACCCACTGGGAATCAACCCCGGACCTCTTGCAAAAATTTGGGAAGACAATCACATAGCCATGATAGACTATATTGCTTCTCAGGACGTTGTAATTTCAGTAACTGTATGGCATTATACAACAATTGATTGATTTTGCGAACAAAAGAATTGTGTTACATCAAAATGAAAACCGTATATTTATAGTAATTTAAGGTTTAAGTTCATTTGAATTTCGTTTTTCTGCGTAGCTATGTATCTTCCACTGTTTATTTTATTGTTTTTGTAAGATAAAAGTGAAACAATATCCCACCTGATAAAGGATCATATACAATCTGCCTTCACAACGAAAGTAGGATTTTTCATTACAATAATAAGAAATATCTTCATGTACCAAACCCTTGAAATGTATTATTATTATTAATGTTCATGTTGGGACTAATGTACCAGACTGTAGTATATCGGCTTGACCTAACAATACAAATTTTATTTAGTGGTTTTAATGCTGAGGACATATATTTAAACATAAGAATTTTTTAAACGTAAATGCAATGGTGGTAGTGGTTCTACGATGAATGTTCAGAAACAACAATGCCACGTGACTTGCGATCTTATTAAATATACCCATATATTTAACTAACTATGGCATCTTGATATCTTTTAATTTTTTGTAAGTTTCAATAACACTGTTGAGAACATTAATCACACTGGTATACGATGTAAGTGGGTTTTCCGTTTGCAGAAAAAAATCGTTCTTTATTGATTTTAGCTGTTTATATGTATGTGCGTGTATTGAAATGCTTTGAGGTAGAGTCAGTTACGGTCCGTGTGGGTTTCCCTCTTCACCAATTTTATTACAAAATCTAAATATAAAATGTCTTTGAATTACAAAGATAAATCTATTAATGTCTTTCCTTTTAGGCGAAGTAGAAAAGTGTTTTTGCGCGGTGCCCCTTTACTCAAAGCAGTCTCCAAAGCAGCTGCATGGTTTTGGTGAGTCTTCCAGGAAAACCCCCTCAGTCCAAAGCGACCTCGGGTTAAGGTAAAGGTGTACCCCTTGTCCAAAGCGATCTCGGAGCAGGTGTTGGTTATTCGATCAACTGTCAAACTGATAGCTGGTCCTCTTCAAACTGCGCTTTTGTAGAAGGCCTCTTGGTGACTCATTCCTCCTCGGGCTCCGTCGTCTTGGTTTCGTGTCTTATTGTAATTTCTCGTCTTCTTTATTGTTTATAAACAATAACATGTGTTGTATTAACATGTGCCTTAGCTGAAGGTGGGGATCATTACAGTATACAGTACAAATTCTTGTTTTAAATAGCAATTTGCGTGTGTGTGTAAAAAGTTACCTAAGCTCAAATTTGAATTTTTGATGATTCGTAACTGGGAACTAAAAGTTTGCGTAGGAAAATATTTTATGTCCTTACTGAGAAAGTAAAGATTTACCACCAGGGTTTGAAAAAAGCCGAGTTTTTTTTAAAAGGCCCATCTCACCTGGGCCCATCTAGGCTTTTTCGGGTTTAATTGTTTTTTCCAGGGTTTGAAAAAACCCGTTTTTTTTTGGAAAAGCCCAACCCACCTGGACCCATATGGGTTTTTTCGGGTTTAATTGGGTTTTATCGAAATATTTCAATGTCTTTGGGGTAAAAGTGTTAACATGTGATTTATATTTCAAAGTTATCATTATCACAACTTGCAACAATTTTCTATTCTCTGCTGTTTTGAAAAAATGGCCGCCATTTTGAAATTTTACGTTGATATGCTGCCAAAATCTATACAGGAAATTGTGGTCTCGTGCTTGTACTCTGAAAATTTACACTTAAAAGACCGGAAGTGCTTCCCTGTAGTATGTGTGGTAGAAGCAGACGAACGAACAAATGCAGATTGAATCATCCCCGAAACCTCAGTGACGTTTGCCAAATATGAACACCAAATATATTAATTTAACAGCGTAAAATAAATGGTTTTTATTGTTGAAGTTCACTTTCGATACCTTGTGCGTTCAATTACAGGAATTTCCCGAGCACTTGTTGCAAGAGGGGTCTTTCCGGAAAATTAATTTAAAACCATTAAGAAAGATATAATTCATATTTTATAAAATAAATGTTTCAAAATGTCTTAAATGAAATTAAATATTTTCCAGCATAAAATAAATAGTTTTATTGTTGAAGTATTCAGTTCCGATGCTTTGTGCGTTCAATTGGGGGAATTTCCCGCGCACTTCTGTCAGGACGTGTTTTTTTTTTTTTTTCTCCTCCTCGAAAGTGCAGCTTCCTTTACTGTACATCGAAACTTCCACTAGTGCGAAAGTTCGAATTCAGCACTTGAAATAGTAAGGGGCACGTAGTTTTCGGAACTCTTGAGCATCGGGCTTCTTAAATTTGACGAATGTTTACGCTTTTGTTGGTGTTGATTCTACAGAATGCTTATTTGAAGAGTACCTACAAATAACTGCACTAAACTATTGTTGCTGGAAAACTAAATTTTACTGAAGAATACTTGTGTTACCATCAAAGGTAAGAAATAATACTAATAGTTTTACTAATGTACTACATGTTTACTGGTAGTACCGGCATCTATGGCTTTAAACGCGTCAAACGTATGAGGGACAAAGTCCCTCGGCGTCGCCGAGTTGGCGAGCACACTATTCACGGAAAGTATTTTCTAAAATATAAAAATGCATTTTTTTCTTCAAATAGGCTATAAGCATAATCCATATCATATATTAATTTGTTACTTAATTATCTCAAGCTAAGCTAAGGTTTTTTTTATTCATTCAGTGCATTCAGAACTTTATAAAGGTCTTATGTTGAATGTTGTATACCTTAACATGAAAGCATTCAATTCGCCCAAGGCAAGTCCAAAATCTGATAAAAATCTCTATCAATGTGATCACCTTGGTTGTATCAATAATATATTAACTAAAAACTCCAAAACCCAGGTGGGTTTTTTCAGGTGGGCCCAACCCTGATCTATAGCTACGTAGATTTATTTTCGACGCACGCATAATTTCAACATATTTTATCCATTCTCGCTAATTTCGATTTTATCGAAGTTTCCTATCCTGCATCATGAAAATATTGTCGTGTTCCTATTTTACAAGTTAATAAGTATTATAAATATACGAGAAACAAAGATAGTTAACTTTTGATCCTTAGTTTTTTTTTTTTTTTTCATCAGTTTAAAATTGCACTGTTAATAATTATGCATGCTAATGGGTATACGTAATCAAATGATTTTTACAGAATCAATTGAGAAATTCATTTTGAAGAAGTAGTTTGAGCAATGTTGGCAACATTAATTATTTTCCACTTTTTAAATAGCCTTAATTCTTTGTGGTGACTAAAGCATTTAAAATTAAGTTAAATAATTCTGTAGGACGCATACTGAATATATGATAATGCAATGTGAAAGGCTTTTTTTACCTCACTTCAGAATTTAAAGAATGCCTTAAAAGTTAAAAGTCACTAGAGGCTCTGAAGGCGGGGGCTAATTTTGAAAGGGAGGTGTACGAAACCAGTTGGTTCGTAATTGCCGCTGTGACTTCCCTCGTGAAGAACTCTGGAGCTGCTATTGATACAGACTAATACCTTGATTTGTTAACAGTGAATTTTGAAGCACAATAGTAGTTCGTAATAAAATAAATTTTGTTTTCTCATTGAGCATACTTAATATTTTCCTGAATTAGGTAAATGTTTTTATATGTATATATATAAGATATCATACGTGAACTTTCCTCAGGCCATGATGCAGAAATATTTACATCTCAAATATTCAATGATTTACTCTCATTTTCTGAGGCGATTTGTTTTTTTAAGGCACGTATAGGAAGATTTATAACGAATAAACTTTACAACTATACGGAAGAAACATATTTCAAAAATAAATAAATGAACAATTTGATGTGACTGTTATTCTCTAAGAAACGACTTATGTTAATTGGTCGTTCCTCTTGTAGAGGAAGAATAATCTTTCATAATATAACATTTTGAAATATCTGTATCAGACATTTTGATATAGCCATGAATAATACTCGTCCATTTTTTGTCCAAATTACCGAGATTTTTAACACACAAAGGGCGAAAATGTGAAATACTGGACCCGACTCAAACCCGTGATCTTCGGCATATCCGAAGATGCGTTAACCACTATGCCACCCAGTCCGCTTCCCAGAACAGCCACTCACTCTCTCACTCCTGAAGTCGGTGCTCTCCACTCAGACCACGTAGGTTGTACCACAGACCCCTGCTGTGCTTGGACAATCCAGTGTCAATATATTGAGAACACAGGTATGATTCTAGAGAATTCACACCAACATAGGATCTGGTGTATAAAAATAAGTTAAAATCGGTTGTTTCCCCCTTTCATTAATATATACTGAAATTTTTATTTAAATCAGATTTTATGACTAATAATGAGTTAAAAAAACGTAGGTAGGTCTCTCTCTGGAGGCCATTTTTCATAACTTTAGTGACGTGTATGTGATGGTTCTCTATAAGAAAAAATAGTATTTAAAAGTGTCATTGTAAGAATCGGAAAATTATCTCTCTAAACGGACGTGGTTCGGATTCCACGTTAATCAGTAGGTCCACGTCTCATATAGCCTCGCTGCTGAACGGGACGTTAAACACAACAACAACAACAACTGTAATTGATGCTTACATTAACATTCCCTCCCTAAAAGTTTAAATACTTTTTTAGAACTATTATGGCACTTCTTCCAACTGGAATAGGGAAAACTACTTTGCAGAACAAGTGAATAAATTAAGTTTGTTTGTTAATTTTGACAGCCTTATCAAATTCTACAATGCTATGAATATTTTTCGTATTTCTGCTGTATAGTTTATACTTTACAAACCTTCCTATTTTCACAGTAAGGAAGTTGTAAATTCCAGCTGTAAAGAATTTTGGGTCGTGGCTAGTGAGAATATTCTTTATATGTATTATTTATAGATGTTTTGATACTTTTTGTAATACATCGTAGTGTGTGTAGTAATTTTGAATGTTTTTAACTGTAAATTATTACAATGCTTTATTTTATCATTTGTAATTTCAGAATTAGTGCCTAATCGAAAGATAGCGAAGTTATCAGAATGTCGGGAGATGAGGCTGATTCTCATAAACAAGGAAGGAATGACTTCAGGGATCGAGCGAATGTTCGATTTGAATCCAAAGGTCTGCTTATAGACGACAGTGTAAAGTGGTATGAAAATAAGGTTAGTTCTGATACTGAAATGAAATATCAATCTTCTAAGACATTGTTAATTTAAGGAAGTATGTAAGTAAGTATACCATTGGGTCTTGTTTGGAAATTACTGGAATGCTATGTTCGAAGTTATCCTCTTTGTGAACTAATAAAGTAGAGATAGAATGTTCCGCTTCTAAAGAAACTTTACGAAAGAACTATGCTTGAGAATCATAATTGAGTCATTTCACTTACACGTTTATCAATTCTGTGCTCTAATTCGATTCGGACACTGAACTGACTGACGATCAGATTTGGAAGTTACATTACGCTGCTCTATTTTACTATTTGATATCTTCAGTGGAAAGAAACAAAACCAGTAGGTTGCAGGTATTTGAAGATACAAGTAGATCAAATGTAAAAAGAATCATATATTTTATTTGGAAATTAACCAAATGTATTGTCCGAATCGTCATATAACTTTAGTTTAACCACAAATTATTAATAAACCATATACAAAGAGGGAAAAACTACCAACTAGACTGGAGCGAGATTTGAATCCGGGTCTACGGCTTACTCTGCCGTTGAGTTAACAACTACGCTACCCGGTCCACTCTCTAAATAGCCATACATTCTACCACTCTTGAAGTCAGTGCAGATAGTTACAGGCATTAATGAACAAATGCATTAATTTGTTTATTCATAAATGTGTAATGGTATGTATAAATACGTTAATGAAACTATTCAGATGTAATTTACAGTAACTTGTTGCTGTTGCGAGTTAACGAACGTACGTTTTTGTCATTCAGCTCTCGCCTGAGATATACGAAAGCAAATTAATAAGTTAGCTACGACGTATTAGAGAATTCTCAGTGGTATCATGGTACTTATATCAACAAGTTTTTGTAAAGAATTCTTGGAAATGAGGATAGAAGTTTAATATATTGTGATACAAAGAACATTAGTTGTTTTCATTTGTGGTATTATTCTATATATTACAATAAGATGCTGTTGAAATAAAATCTTGAACTTATAGTATTTATATCCTGATGTCCAAAAAAGACAAATGTTAAATGCAACCCAGGAGTTGCTGGATTTATTTATGTATACTGGCTTCCATAACTTTAAACCCATCATGTATGGGGGATGACGTTCGTCGGCAAGCGCACTATCGAGAAATTTGGAAAACGAAGGAAGCAACCTGGAACCTGTATGTTAGATATCATCCCGATATTTGCCTGGTGTAAATGAGGAAAATCCAGGGAAAAAAAAAAACTCAGGGTGGCTGGCCTGGAAAAGTTGCTACACCTTATGGACCGAATGTCCCTACCTGATATCAAACCCTGAGTCTCTCGCACGAAAGGCGAGAGCGTTAGCGGGGCCATAATGAGAGGAAACAACTCTAACAAATCTCTCTCAAAGGACGACGTTCACCACAAACACAGTCCTTGTGGTTACGTGAGAACTCCTCTTGCATCACAGGGCCGCGGTGGCTCTTTGGTAGAGCGTTTGTTTACCTCTGGTGCTTGGGATCCCGGGTTCGATCCCAGCCCCCGCCAAATGGGCTTTGTGGTGGACAAACACAATGTGCGTGGGTTTCCTCGGGGTTCTCCCGTTTCCTCCCACTTTCTTCATTCCATCATTTAATTCATTTCTCATCATCACCGTCTCATTTAGCCTAGCCGGCATAACCGTGGGACGTAAAACTTATACTTCATTTTCCTCTTGCATCACTATGTTCCCAATTAGATGTTCTTGTTTACTACTGAAGGGTCGTTGCCAAGCATAAGTCTATTTCTTCTTTGTATATTAAGTCACATTCTTGTGTATGGATATTAGAATTGAGTAGAATAATGTTCATTGTTATTAAACAACATGTGTTGCAATAGACAGCCAATTATATTGTAAGGATCCCACCTTCAGCGCAAGCACGTGTTACCACAACATGTACTACTATTTACAAACAGTACAAGCAAACGAGAAACTACAACCAGGAAGACACGAAACCAAGACATGGAGCCCGAGGAGGAGCGAGCCACCAGGAGACCACCTATAAAAGCACAGCCTGAGGAGGAACTAGTTATCAATTTGACCACTGATCAAATAACCAACACCCGCTCCTGAGGTCGCTTTGGATTAGGGAGTTCACCTTTACCTGAACCCGAGGTTGCCTTGGACTAGGGAATCCCAACTACAATCAAACTTCGCGAAGCAGCTTTGGGCTGAGGAGGTTTCCCGCAAGACTCACCTAAAACCCTGCAGGTGCTCTGGAGGCTGCTTTGAGTAAAAGGGGCAACGTGCAAAACACCTTTCCCCTTCATGTTGGTCGCTTAGAAGGACAGACTTAATTAAATTGTTCTTTGTAAATTCAAAGATATTTGTAATTAGATTTTATAATAAAATTGGTGTAGGGAAAACTTTTATTGACTCTTCCTCAAATACATTACAATATACAAAAAATCAGATTGTTTGTTGCAATTTACACTTCTTTTCAAATTCATTAAGGAGCCGTCCACTTACTATGTAATGCTATATTTGGCCAGTTTTTACCTCGTCTCTCCCCCTTGTCACACTTCGTAACGCTAGGCCAAACCCCTCCCCCCTTTGTTACGTAACACTTTTTCATTTTTGTTTCTTTACAAATTTTGTTTATTTTGGGGGTTATTACAATAAAAAACTATTTTTAGTGGTAGGACTTTTTATTTCAATGTACTTGTATTCTGAGTATGTATGTAGTGTTTTTCCACAAACAAATCAAAGTATTAGAAAATGGTAGAGCCGTAATAATATTTTAACCCTATAAGGTTGTTTAACTAACCAGTCCTAATTCTTGAAAACTGCATACTGTCATTTTCCCAAGAAAATTGCACCCATCCTTTTAGGTCACCGATGATGGCAAGGGGGGCATACTGCCGGAAGGTGCATATGAAACAGGATCTAAACAACTGACATTGATCTGTCTTTCAAGGATCCAGGATGCTTTGTGCATTTGAAGTTCACTAGTGCCGGCGATACAAATTTCCCTTCCTCGTCGACCACATATTCGAGGTGACTGCACACGTGAAGGAGCAGGGGCATTTCGTTTGTGAACAAGCTTTTGAACATCTTTTTTTGACTTTGGACTTCAAAACCCCTTATCAAATTCTTCTTGTCCCAAATCAATGCGAGAATACGAATAAACTCGATTTCTTCAGAAATATTCAAATCCAAAAATTAAAAAAAAAAAAGTATGAAATGAATATCCGACGAATTAGGTTCTTAATATATTATTTTGGTCTGCAAATCATGGATCTTTTCGTTGTGGAAAATATTATTTCACGAGAAAGTTTCTTCTGTTTCACATGCGAATCCCCTTAGAAGAAAAGAGTGGGTAATGATTCAAATCAAAAGTTTTAAATAATAATCTTGGAAACACTGATACGTGTGGGGACGTGAGAGCATTTCAAGCAGTGGTTACGATCACTTACAACTAACTCCAGAAAAGCGTATGCCGTAAATGCAATGCTGCAATAGCCACAAAATAGAGTTTTATTGTTTTGTGATACACGCAGGGTTCGTCACCAGTCATGCTGGTGTCTAATGCCTCTTCGAATCCCTTCTGATTCAATTTATATAGGTTATAGTTTTCGATTTTACAAAACAACAGAAATATTTATCAATAAATATAAAAATGAAAGTGACTATCGTTTATAACTTAATAACTCTTGAACCACCCGACCGATCTCGACCAAATTTTCTACATAGATGAGTCTTGACCTCGGATGGTTTTTATCATTTCGCTTAAGGAAAAAATGAAATCTTTTTGAGTTTTACATCCCACGGATATGCCGGCTAGGCTAAAGACGGTGATGATGAGAAATGAATGAAATGGTGGAATGAAGAAAGTGGGAGAACCCCGAGAAAGCCCACGCACACGTTGTTTGTCCACCACAAGCTTCACTTGGCGGGTGCTGGGATTGAACCCCCTCCCCTCCTTTGCCGCGTTACGTAATATGTAGACGACCCCTAATACTATAATAGAATTATTTGAAAGAAATGTTTTACAATGCTTTCCGAAAACGTCATTACACATGAGTTGCGTTTGTTCTCGTAATATTTTAGTAGGTGAACGCTCTACCACTGAGCCACTGTGGCCCCCGTGGGGAAGGAAGAGATAATTATATAAAAATGATCAAAAATGACCGATATTTGTATCGAATCCATAGTTTTCGGGGTCGCTGAGATGAACAGTGACACTTCAGACGCCGTTTAAATCCAAATTCAGCCCCCGTTAGCACTCCTAAAAGCGGGATGGTGACGTAAAAATAATGAAATGTCCAAAATGTATTCTCCATGTGCGAAAAACGGGTATTCTGCTAGTTTATTTATAAAAAAAGAAAGATCTGAATAAAATCATTTGCTTCAAAGATTGCATATAAATCTAAGAATAAAATTTAAAAAAAGTTACGTAACGAAGACGTAAATCCTTCCTCCCCCTTTGTCCCTTCGCAACGCAAGGTCGAACCCCCTCCCCTCCTTTGCCGCGTTACGTAATATGTAGACGACCCCTAATACTATAAATAGAATTATTTAAAAGAAATGTTTTACAATGCTTTTCGAAAACGTCATTACACATGAGTTGGTTTGTTCTCGTAATATTTTCTATAGTTTCATGCTAGTATTTTATAGCTTCTTTGAGTTATATTTAGCCTGATATGTGGGGTATTTAAATTATTTTTTGGTCTTGTATTATAGTAGGAAACATTATTGTGAAAACCAGTACTATTTTGATCTTCTCTAACGAAGAAATTGTCATGATTCTTAAAGAATGGTCTGCACGATACAGTATCTGGTAAACATTTTATTGCTTTTATAGCTTTCTTCCTGCCATTTAAAGACAGTTTGAGCACCCTCCACCATAATAATATAATTTTTCAACCAACATATCGTGTGACACATTATCGAAAGCTTTCGTCAGATCCAAGTGTTGCACACCTATAAAAATTACTTTCAAAGTTGTCTAGTAAATGAGATTCTATATTTTCCATAGTCTTAGTCGTGGAAAACCCCGATCTGAACTCAGATTGCGAAGTGTAGAGTAGTTAATTAATTTCAAGGTCATTTGATAATTGATTTTTAATATATTGCTCAAAAGCTTTGGATGTAATTGGCACTAACGATATGGAAGGATAATTATTAGATTTACTTTTATCCTTTTCTTTTGTGTAGGTACTGTGACTGTCAATCTTAGGACAGTCATGGAAGACTCTTTACAAGCATCCAATTACATAGATAAACTAAAGGTTGAACTGTAACATCATTTTTCTTTTTTTGTAATAAATAGTTAGAAAAAACAACTTAAAAATCATCATTGTTTGAAGCTTTTAGTTTACTAACGATTGATATTTATTGCAGTCAATGAATGCTTTTTCGCTAGCATCACAAAATCCAATAATCTGATTGTTTGTAACTTGGCACTGCATTAACAATTTGTATCTATCCTCATGATGATTGGTATCTCTACGAATAAATGATTCCATTGTTCCAATAACCTTGCAGGTAAATTATAATCCCAATGTACATTGCATAATTACAATTCTTGCAACAACATTTTGAAGGTGGAGTAATCAATCCCAAGGGATCGAAAATTGACGCAAGATACTTGTAACTTCGCACTTTGAGATTCTTATATTTTTTGAATTATGTATTTAGCGGTGCCTTACTACAAGTCAACAACCAATCTGATGATGGATGCAATTCCAACCCCGAAGTCGTAATTCCATCATTCTGATTGAATTGAAATGGAATTTCCATCTCTCATTTCTGGTAAGACAGATTCTAGTAATTTAGGATGACCTGAACTCAATTTCCATAGAAGAAGTTCTACCCTCGTCAACAAGCTAACTAACTCTGATTGTAACACAAGTGCACTTTCGACATCATGACTTCCAGGTACCAAATCATCAATATAGAAATCAGGTAGGATTTTCTTTAAATGTAGCTGGATAGCACTCGCCTCTTCTTCTGCCAGTAATTGTAAACATTGCTACATATGGTGCAGGCTTTGTCTCAGAAGTAGGTGTCTTCAGTTCAAAAGTTTTAATCGGTCTGATTGAGTTCTCCCATAGAATTCGTGGAAAGCTTGTATCACTGAAAACTTTTGCTTTTTTTTTTCTTCCTTTCTTTCTTACATTGGCGTTGAACATCTTTGTATTGATCTAGGAATTACATGCTTTAATATCCACTAATTATAGTCTTTCTGTACCTCTAATGCTTACTTCTATCATATCTCGACACTTACAAGACAAGTTTCATAGTCGAGAGAGGATCCAAAAGAGACCGGATTGAAAGCGCGCGGTCGTTCAAGGCGTAGTAGAGAGCTGGCTCACAAGATAGGTCTAGTAGAGACCTTCCCAAATCAGTTGCCGAAGCGGCGTCTGCATAGGAGGTTAACGTTTGATCGTAGTGTTGTTTTTTTCTCGATAATTCTTGTTTGACGCTTTCGAAATCGTCATGGCAGATTTAAAGGAACAAACAGTGTGTCTGAAATTTTGCTTTCTGCTTAAAAAATCGGCAACGGGAGCTTACCATATGCTTCAGCAGGCTTTCAAAAAAGATGGTATGAGTCTCACACACGTTTTCGATTTGTTTGGACGCTTTAAACGTAGTGATATGAGTGTTGGAGATCATGCTCGCTTTGGTCTCCCGTCATCATTGCTAAACGAAGAAAACCGTGAAAAAATCCACCACTGTTAACCACAACTTCTATTTGAAAGTTTTAATGTCTTTGCGAGAGGATGTGCGGAGTAAATGCCCGGAAGTTTTGCGCTCAGGTGACTGGTTCCTTCACTATGACAACTCCCGCGCACATGGCCTTGTCTGTGGATTGCTATTTGGCTCGAGAATGAAAAAAAAAAAAATCTAAAATGTATGCGTTTTGATGATATGGAGGTTGTAAAAGGAGCTTCGCAGAGGGCACTGGACGATATCGAACATGAAGATTTCCAATGGTGCTTCAGACAGTGGGAAAGAAGTCTGAAGAAAAGCATCGCAATAATGGAGAGTACTTTGAAGGAGATTAAAAGAATTTTAAAAAAGAACTTTTTTTTTTAGAACAAAAGTCTGGTTTCTTCCCCCGTACCCCTTGTAAGTATATGCACAATGTAATAGTAATATATTCCTTCTGTTTCTTCACTTCTTCCATACAAGCACTTTCAGGTTTCATGCATTTCCTCTTCTACACAGAATTTTGGGAATACGCGTCCTTCCTGTCTTGCGCCCGTGACCAAGGGTTATGCTTGTGGTGAATATCGTCGTTACGTAAAGCTTTGTTAGGGTCCTCGTTTCCTCTCACCATTGTATTAAAGCAGGTTTTTTTTTTTTTTTTTGTTTGTTTGTTTATTTGCATTTGCATCTTGTAGTTGTTAGGTTATAACTGGGAAGTTGAGATAAATATTTCATTTAATAACATGTTATTATTGTTACTTGATTTGATTATTTTGTTTGTGTTTTTGACTTCCAAAAAATGCTGATTGAATTTTATTTCTCTTGTTATTAGTGTCCCAAGTGGCCAGAGGAATTCCCTACACCTTCGGAAGCATTGGTTCAGAAATTAAAAACTGAGGCAGAGAAATTACTGGAGAATGAAATCATTATGTACGAACGCAGTAAGTGTAATTTGATATGGTTAATCTTGTGAGATGAGAAACTTTTGTATTATTATAAACAGTTTGCTTTGGAAAGGAGAATGCCATTATTTCGTTTTACTTCTGACTAAATTTTTAATAAACACTAGAAGCATTAATATTTTAGCTTAAGGAGAAAGAATATAGCTTAAAAAGCTGGAAACAGTTTAGTTTCTTCGGTTTTTTTTTTTTTTTTTTTTTTTAATAAAGGAGTATGAACATTTATATTGTACGTATTTAGTGATTTATGTTATTAGTTTTGCTTAGGCGAGTTAGGCTTTTTGGGTGATGCATGACTTATTGTCCGCAACCAAAGATTATATACAGAAGTAGTATTTACATAATGCGTTTGTTAAAATTTGACTTCGTAAGTTTTCTTTTAATTTTACCTTTCTGCTGCTCTCGAAAGGAACGGAAGTTTACTGATTCTAAATTTTTAAGATCCTTCCAAAAACAGTTTTTAACATTTTGTTCATGTACCACAAATGAAGGTTGTGGTAATGGTACTTCAGTATTTATCTACTTGGGCTTCGCTGTAATTTCATGGCTAGAAATTTGAATTTGGTTGGTTGAGTTGCGGTCTAGCGTCCCATTCAGCAGCGAGGGTATATGGGACTTGAACCTACAGCTTAATGTGGGATTGAGTCACGTGAGCTTCCGCCGGGTATCGAACCCGGGTCTACTGCGCCAAAGATTTGCTAATCATGTAACCGCGAAGAAACTCAACTGTATCTTTGGTGCGCATAATCGGAGGCTTGAACACTTTGAGAGTATAATGCTTTGGATTCTACTGTAATAGCCCTCTCGTGTACTCTTGTCTAGTCGCTAGTGCGTCTTCGAAACACGTGGTCCGAGGTTCGATTCTCGGCGGGACAACAGTAAAAATTGAATGAATTACTCCAAGCCAATTAATGGGGCCGCGGTGGCTCAGTGGTAGAGCGTTCACCTCTGGTGCATGGGGTTCCGGGTTCAAACCCTGCTCCCGTCAAGTGAACTTTGTGGTGGACAAACACCGTGTGCGTGGGTTTTCTCGGGGTACTCCCGTTTCCTCCCACTTTCTTCATTCCACCATTTCATTCATTTCTCATCTTCACCGTCTCCTTTAGCCTAACCGGCATAACCGTGGGACGTAAAACTCAAAAATTTAATTTTTTTCCAAGCCAATTAACCAAATACAGTATAAAATATAATATTAATCAATTGTCAGCCGACAGTTTAATCTGTGGTTTCTGTTCTATAATTTTAGGAAATGTAGCGTTTCTATTATTATTATTATTATTATTATTATTATTATTATTATTATTATTATTATTATTATAGGTCGTTGATAATAGTAATCACACAATGTAATCGCCATTACAACTTGTTGTAAGTCGCGTCGAAGTAAGTCGACAACTAAATGTATTTTATGCAAGTAACCAAGATCCTGTACTTTTGTTTAGCATTTACGTTACTTCAATATCCAGTATTATGTCATCAAATACAACGGAAGATAATAAACAGTAGAGAAAGTGCCCTGTAACGTAAGTTTGACTTCTTTATCTTCATGCCTGATAGTTGCACGAGAAAAAAAAAAAAAGTTGATCTACTCATACAAATCCCTAACGAGAATTTCAAGATAATTGCCGTGGAAAACCAGTCATTTTTGCTATTCGAAACCACCAGGCAGCTTGTTCTTGTTCATTTTCGCCAATTCTGTTGCGTGAGATAAGAATCGCTAACGAATTGACAGTATTGTCATGTTTATATGGTAAACTGTCAGTCATAAGTAGAACGGCCAGACTTCATCTTATGTAGATAATTTTAGTAACAGCAATAAATGAATACTTGCTCTCCTTTTCTTAACATCGGCTAACCTTGGTGTACGTCTATTATTTAATAATTTTGAAATTTTCAATATGACCTTTCATCTTCCTCAGCAGTGTTTTTATAAAATATCGGCTGCAAGTTCTATTCAAATCTTATGGCGGGGCCGCGGTGGCTCAGTGGTAGAGCGTTCACCTCTGGTGCTTGGGGTCGCGGGTTCAATCCCAGCTCCCGCCAAGTGAACTTTGTGGTGGACAAACACCGTGTGCGTGGGTTTCCTCGGGGTTCTTCCGTTTCCTCCCACTTTCTTCATTCCACCATTTCATTCATTATTTCATCATCACCGTCTCCTTTAGTCTAAGCGGCATAATCGTGGGACGTAAAACTCAAAGATTTCATTTCATTTCATTTCAAATCTTATGGCATCAGTCGTGGTAGTATAGAATTGTCAAACAAAATACTTTCTTCTAGACATAAGAAAAAAATTCTTTGCTATTATGAGTAACAAAAGTTCAGTCTTAATTACCTTAACTTTCATAGAACTTTTTTTTGGTAAAGCACTCAAAACTTCGCATATATACTATACGGTTACAATTTTTGAAGCTATAAACACTACTAATTTTCTGCTTATGCACTCAATAAATTTCGTACTTATTTGGTTTGTTCTAAGTATCCACAAACTATTACTCCGTTATAACCTTCTCGCACTTATAATTGATTGACATTTATCCACGTTTTTCACAGTGCACTAATTGGAATTTCTCCAAAAATAATTTACCCGCACATTTGCCTATGACTCTTTTACTGATAAACGAACGTGCAAAATTGTTTTAAAAACAATGAACTATTGATACATCTTTGACTTCTAGGTTACATTTTTAGTAAGTTGTTTCAGATTAAATTTTTAGTAAACTGTGTGCCGAAATTGTAGTTATGCGCTGGAATAAAGTTGTGTTTTAAATAAATCTATATTGTGTCATTCATGGTGTAGACTTTCATATTCGTCGTTCCATATGTCAGTTGATAATTTGTTTAATCTCTTGTCCAAATTGACTTAGTCAAAATTCAAACCAGAATTCTTCGATTTTACATTAAAGATTCATAAATGGTTCTTTAATGAGTTCTGTGTAGTAGTACTTCGTCACCATTAATTTTTTAGGTTAATCCAAATCTGTAGTTACGCATCAGTTTAGTTTCTGAATTTGCCATATTGGTTATGTTTAACTGATTGTGTTGTTCATAGGGAGAGTTAAAGACTCAGAATATAAGTGGATGAAGGCTATTACAACTGGAGGAACAGTTGGAGACAAAACAGCAGCATTTACTGTCCTTATCCAAAATTCACCAGCTCACAATCTCAATGCTTTGAGGAAATTAATAAGCTTGACAAAAGGAGGAAAGATGAGGGATTGCGTATCACTAATAAGTAAGTAGGTGAAACTGTTACTTTGTATGTTAACAATTTCTATCGAATATGGTAATTCTAAAGTAACTATAAATAATTACTGATTGCGAGCGGTGATGATATTTAGAAAAAAATTAAGCAAAAGGCTAATACTAACCGCAAGTAAACAAGCCACTTCTCTAGGAGGTACTTTCGGATAACATTATCTCAATCTTTAGCCTAAAAATGGTTAAAAACGATCTAAAATATGCGGAGCATAAATCTTCTTGTTGGACATAAACAGATCTTAATGGTAAGTTAAACACACGTATGTAACTGTTGTAGTATCTTGCCTTACTATAATCACTCAACTTTCAAAAATTTTTTCTCTTTGCTAATTTTATTTGATGTTATTTTATGTATTATTGTCTTCATTTCTTCCATTTTTTAAAGTTTTAATAATATAATTTTTAATTTTTAATTATATTTTTTCTTAAGCTGTAAAGTGATTATTACTTTCTAATTCTTTTTCCCCATGTTTTGTAATTTTTTCCTTAATTTTTTATTCCTTCCAATATTTTCATCTTTTTCCTCCAAACCCGGTATACCTGCTCTGTGTTACGCCTTTGGTATATAGATAATATAAAGTCGTATCGGATAGTACGTTCAGTGTTGTATGTTTAAATGAGTATTTTGTCTCATAAATCAAAAAGCTTAATATCTAACAAAAAATATAGAAACTATTTGAACAAAAAATATAGAAACAACATTTTTACTCTCATAGTATTACGTTCTAAATCACATGTAATCACTTCTTCTTCGTTAACGTTATCTATGTCATCGTCTGCTTGTATATCTTCGTTGCACATGTGTAGAAAAGTAATCCCGTTTACACTATTGAAATCCCCCCCCCCCTTTGCAGTAACCAAGTGGGAGGGCGCTACTAGTTTAAAGGCACAGCACTCTGCGGATAAAATCCACCCTGTTGGTACATATATTGGCGTTGCTGACTATTACCGCTGTCCCCCCCAGAATAGGAAACTTTCTTATTTTATATATATAAATAAAACCCATCCCAAAGTTTGGAGCCCTTAAAAATAGCAATATGACAACCCACCGCTCCCCCCAGAAGTCGGTCTTGGATCCGCCCCGGTGTCCCGGCACCATTTTTGTGATGTTTACTCCATAGGATGGTAATCCAAGTAAAGCAAACATTACAGTAGATAGTCATTAATGGAATTTTTCTTCCGAGCGTTAACGACGAAACAAATTATCACAAAAGCAATAGCTTCTTTCACCGCTAATTACACGTGGGCGAAAATTCAAGTAACAACATTAAGCTTACAAATAGGACAAGACTTCAGCATCATTTAACCTGAAAATTAATTAAACACTCCAAGAATTCTATCAATATATTGCACCATGCATGTCAAGGTGAAGAACATAAGGCAGCACTTCGTAGGCACAAATAATGTCAATGATATTTTTATTTTCAAAGTTATTTTTATTTAAGGTTTCTAAGGAGGAGAGAAACCACCAGAAATAAGGATGTTGACCGGAGGGCGAAATACGAAATTACGATTTTCACAGAAGTGATTGTAACTGTTTTGTTCATATTTCGTACAGTAAAATAATATTTCATCAACAACCGGAGAACGTAGTTCAGGGATCGGAACGATTTTTTTTTTTTTTCAGCTAAAAGTTTTGGGGGAAACCGGCCAATGTACTGGAAAATGTCAGTGATTAGAGAAAAAATAACAATGACGATGACGAATAGGAGACGACATAATATTAGGTAAATGTTGTCAGTGTATGTTTGAGATTAGTTGGATTTCTGTCTCCTAGGAAGGAGGTTGCCTTCTGTGTTTATCTTATCATTCTTGCTCAGTATAGGTGAATTTGCAACAGGTTATCACTTGTTGGTGATTCGGTTTTTAACATTGCTTTTTGTTAGCATTTTGTATGTATCTTTTGATACCCGTTCCTTGAACTTTCTCTAATCTATAAAACCACACAATTCATTTCAAAAGCACGGTTATACTTCAAAAAGCACTACAATATAAAATTTGGACTGCACTTTGAAGGAACTTGCATTTACCACCTTCTTTCAGGTTTACTTCTCATGATTCAACTCAGTCATATAAAATTTACTGATATAAAATTTCAGAAGTTCTACTGATTCATGTTTTATGTGCAGAATTATTAGAAGCCCTTGGAACTATTGCAGGCAGGGTGTCTAAAAGTACTGTTGTTAATGAAATGAAGTTCTTTCATCACCAGGTTGTTCGAATCTGTTAATTTACTGTCTTCACCACAAGTTGTTATTTCAAAGCAAACAAAATATGAACCGTTTAAGTTACCACAAGTGAATGTTATATAATTCTTCAAGAATTTACAAGCACATTATGTTTCAGATGGTAAACATTTGGTGCAAAATACAGTGACTCATTCTATTCACATTAAACGAGCAATTCTCAGACAAGAAAATCACAAAATAGCTTCAGATACATCAGAACTACAGCAAAAGCGCTGTCTGTGGACATTCCAAGTGATCAACTGGTTGACGAGTGGAAATGTCTGCAACTTAAAGACGAAGCTGCTGGAAGTGAAATCACTTCTTCACATATTGACAATTACTGGGCTTCTTTCATGGAACTGAAAAGGAAAGATGGTTCACCAAAGTTTCCTCTGGCGAGTAAAGTAATAAAGAGCTGAACTCTGCCTGTCTCATTGCAATGCTGACATTGAAAGAAGATTCTCTGTATCAAAAAATACTCTTACAGAGGAATAATAATAATAATAATAATAATAATAATAATAATAATAATAATAATAATAATAAACTAATGTCTTTTAGAACTTTAAACTGTATTCTGGTGGTGAAAGATGTTTTGAAGTTCTATAACTAAAGCCCGGAATTAATGGCGAAATAAAAGCCCAAAAATGTTTGGCAAAATTGCAAAATAAACACCCGAAAATGACAGGTAAAATGGCAAAATAAACAAGCAATCACGAACTTTGGGGAAAAGATAGATACTAAAATATGTAAAAAAATAAATACTAGTAGGCTAGTAGGCTATAATTCATTTACTAATCGAATAAAATATTTCATTTTGTACTTGACACTTAAAAGGAAGTTTGCGCAACCCGTGAAGAGAAGACATCTAACAATTCATTCGCCATTCTTCAGTAGTAACAATGAAACAATAACTTAAAAACACTATCACATTTTATTCACACGTAGTTACATTAGCACAAACATTCAAATCACAAGAAATACTAAAGTGAAGTTATTTTACATTACACTAGCAGTTTATTTTCACTTACGAAAGGTTTTCATATTTTTGTTCTCTGAAATTATTAACATCTTTTTAAGATTTTCAAAGGAAAGACTTTGTCTCTTGTCAGAAAGAATTCGCTTTAGATGTGAAAATGATCTTTCCACATCTACAGATGTGACGAGCATACTTGAAACATGTAATTTGGGAAGGATCCTTGTCACTGTCAACAGTTGTATCAGCATCACCTTCCTTAACACTAGCGATGTCTTTCAATTTTCCCAAATCTGGTTAGCACTTACAACACAATCACACTTACGCCGAATGTACTCGCCCTTGTCACCAGGTACAACACTCAGATTGTTGAGAGTATCATTGAAGATTTTCAAAGAACTAACGAGAGTCTGTTATTTATTTATTTATTTATTTTCAAGCTTGGCAATAGCATCTGGTAACTTTGCAAAATGTGTTGCAGTGAAGACTAAGTTCTTTTTCAAGGAATTTTTAAACAAACTTTGAGGAACCTTAATTGAAGACGCATCATCCTTATCAAAAGTATTAATGATTCGTTTGATGGGTTCAAAGTTGTTAGCATAATAGAGAACAGCTGTAATCCACGTACCCCATCTCGTTAAGACAGGCTGTGGTGGAAGCGAAAGTTCAGTTGCTAATTCGCGAAACGCACTTGTTCGCGAGGGAGCTTTCAGAAATACCCTTTTTCACATTTGACACAAGAAGGTCAACGTCAGGAAAATGAGAACGAACTTTCTCTGCAGTTCTATGTAGCGCGTGTGCCAATTAGGTGACATGCAGCATACGTGGGAATAGAACCTTAAGGGCTGTTGCTGCACTTTTCATGTATGTAGCTCCGTCTGTGACAGAAAGAAGGACCTTATTGTATTTTACACACAGAAGAACCTTATCGTATCTGGCCACACAATACTCAGCGATTGTGTAAAAACCTGTGCAATTGCCGTGCCATTTACTTTTTCCAGAAGTTCTGATGCAATCCAAAATGTTTGTGTGCCTTTTTCCCCTCCCAAAATTCCAATTACAACGTTGGCAATGGAACGTCCTAGAATATCACAAGTTTCATAATTGAAATCCATATTTTTTGTCAGCAACACTTTTACGAATATCGTCAATAGTTCTGTTGTACGCGCTATCAACGTAAGTCTTTCTCAAAGATGATTCACTTGGATCTTTTTGTTTTGTGTATTTCTCGAGAAAGTTTCTAAAGGAAACATTTTCTAACTTCCATAAAGGAATGTCCGCGTTAGAGCTTCACACAGATCATTCGCAAAACTATTAGTAGGCAAAGCGGGATTCGTGACTGTTTCAAGATGATTTTGAACCTTTTCACCAGCTGATTTGCGTGTCCTTGCAGAATTGTATTTTGCAGTGCTTATATGGTGTGTTACAAAATAACGCTTTTCAGCGGAAACCACAGTTTCACATAACTTACAAAACAGTACAGAACCGTCTGTTGAAAACAGTATGCTCGAACTCACTCATAAATTTTTCCAACTTCTGTTGCCTAGAAAGAGCAACTTTCGGCATCTTGAAATACTGAAACGCACATAAATACCAGTTCTGTATCATGCACGCCTAAGATTCACAATAACTGCCCATCTGGCTACTTCTTGAAAGTAAGCATCTTCGTTTGTCATTCCAAGAACCAAACACTGTTTCAAAATTCCAAGTACTGAATACGCACTAGCATCTCCACCCCTCAACTTCTCACATTCCAACGGGAATAGACCAGTTATTATCAGACACCGAGATCGCTTGGCCAGATAAGAGCGACTCAGATCTGTGGTATGCTGTCATTCATGAGTAAATAAAGAGTAATGGAAGAGAGAACCTGTGACAATGGCAACAAATTGCTTCTAAATTGTGAAATTGCACTTTTCCTGAAAATATCATGAAAATTGCAATAATGGTACTTATGGATTTTGCCATTAATTCCGGGCTTTATTTATAACAACATGCCTCATCTCGTTCCAATTTCGAAGAAAATGATTGTCTTGGCTCAGAATGTTCATAAGCATTCCAACAGTTTTTGGAGGAATAGCGACTAGCACAGGAAAGAAATGCTACTATTAGGGAAGAAGAAATGAAGTTGAAATAAATATCAGAAGAGAGAGTGGAAAATGCTAGCAGTGCTAAGGAGAACATAGAAGTAATGGATAGGAAGTAACGTGACGCAAAAGAATTTACAAATTCTCTGCTTGGTAAAGCCATAGATCAACTTCGAAAGGCTCGTGCAAAGAGGGATTTGAAGGAGACACATATTGATTAAGGAATGTTAGAAATTGTCACTTCTTTGAAAGGAAAGGAATGCAGAGAGCGCAAGAACGTTCAGGATCTTCAAAAAAGTGTTGAAAACAAGGGAAATGCTCTCATGACATCATTCTTTAATGCATAATCAAAGAAAAAGTGAAATTTACTCAAGTGAAAATGCTTTATCTGTTCGATTTCTTTGTTTCTGAGATGTATGTCTAATTACAGGTGATGTAAACATATATGAAAAAAAAATCAATCCACATCCAGAGCCAAAAGAAAAGTTTTGTTCAGATTAAGACTGTGCAACTTGGTTGTCACTTAGGTTTCTTTACAGATATGTTCAAAAATTAAAAACACCTTAAATTATTTGACAAAAATTGGAGGGTATGCAAATGTATTTCTTTCATTTCTGGTCCAATTGGCATCGTAGTAGAGATGAATCACTAAACAATAATAATAATAATAATAATAATAATAATAAAAATGTTTTCTAGCCTCTAAATGATTAAAAGTTAATTTTTGAAGCATCTTATTACAGACTGTTAATCTACAAAGTCGTTATTATTATTATTATTATTATTATTATTATTATTATTATTATTATTATTATTATTATTATTATTATTAAATGATTTAGCCTACAAAGTAGCTTTTTTCAATGCTAGGTGCTCCAATCCATGCATGGTACAGTTACTTCTCTGGAAAGGTACATAAGAAGTGGTTTACTCTTAGGGATACGTTTTTAGACTTCGAAAATGTGCTGTACATAAGTATCGCAAATCTTACCGAATTACTCTGGTCGTCATTCTGTCTTTGTCGAGCAAAAACGCCAAGACACATTGACAAGCGGTTTTGTGGAATATATTCCGCGTAACAAGAATAGGTTCAATCTCCTCCTGTAAACCAGAGATGGTAGAAATTAACCATTTCCGGTTTCAACTTAAATCTCTGTAAAACAAAACGGTAACAAATAGCTACAAATGTTTTTGGAATCAATTCAGCGTCTTAATAAATGCTGCCATCTTCGGCTCCATTTCTTTAGAAATACATTACTACTTCTGGTTTCAATATTTATTTCTATAGTGCAAAAACGGTAAGAGATGGCCAGAAGCGATTTCTTAGAATCGATTCAGCGTCTCATCAATAGGTTAAGTTAGTGGTCTATTCAAATTGAGTGGTCTATTCAAATTGGAAGTAGTAGAATTAACCATTTGTGGCGTTGTCTTACCTATATACCAGTCATACAAGGCGTCGAGTATACTGAAAGCTCAATATTTTACCAGTAGTGTGTGGAGGTTCTGTTACAAGCTGGAGGAGTTTCTGTGGAAGTGTTTGTCACATTATGACATGAGTCGACTGATATAGATGAATGTGAATTTGAATCACCATGTTTGGACACTCTTAGTGACCCGTGTTGGCATTTTTCGACATCTTCATTATGAATATGCAGATGACGATTACGGTGTTCATAGAGCTTAAAGGATGGAACGTTCACGCACTCTGGCGCGCCTGTTTTGGCGTGCAAAGCATCCAAATTTAAATCCAATTGAAAGTATTGAGTAGCTTGTGAAACTGAAATACACATCTTCGTACTTTGTTGGAAGTTTGGGATCTACTGAAGAGTAGGTAGATTCACATGAATGTGCTATACTTGCAGCACCTCGTGGAATCATTTCAATACAGAATCCAGTAGGTTATCTAGGCCACAAGCAATGTTACCTGGTTTTTGGTAAGTTCTAGGGAATGTCTAATTTTTTATCCAGTGCGCTTAATCTTCAAAAAGCCAATACTGTTTGATGTACAGTATGTTATGAGGGTCATAACAAAAGTTCTAAGTCCATCTATGAACGGAACAGCAGAGAGTTTATTGAATGGTGTTACGTGTTACGTTTCGACATAGTCCCCTGACAAGTTAATACGTTTTGTCCATCGACGTTCAAGTTCGTTAATACCGCTGGTAAAAAATGATTTATCGAAGGCGTTTAATTTCATCTGACATTAATTGCATGACTTCATCATCGGTGTCAAAATGAGTACCTTTCAACTTCTTTTTGAGCTTTGGAAAAAAATGAAAGTCAGAAGATGCCAAATCAGGCGAATAAAATGGGTTGTTGGTAGGAGCAATGTCTTGATGGGGAAGCACACCCGCTGTCAATTTGCCAGGACGCTTCTGCGGAATATTATCATGCAGCTGTCGTAGAGGACCTGCATAGTACTCCCTAGTCACTATTCGCCCCTTTGAAAGGTAATCCATCATCATTATTCCTTCCGAATTCAGAAAACCGTAGCCTTCACTTTTCCACCTTAGTGCACTGACGTGGCCTCCTTCTGAGGGAGGGATGAGGAATGTTTCCATTGTTTGGAACTTTGTTTGGACTCTGGTTGGTAATGGTGAAACCAGATCTCATTTACTGTTATGGATCGAGTGCGAAAATCATCTGGATTTGTCTAGAAGAGATGAAGATTGTTTTTGAAATGTTGCGTCTGGTGAGGTGAGCTTTTGATCAGATGTCAAAAGTTTTGGCACCCATCTGGCGGTAACCTTGCTCATTCCCAGATGCTGAATGATAATTCAGTCAACGCTTCCACTATCTCAGCAGTCTGCCTGATGGATCATTCGCCGATCATTCTTGATAATTTCATGCATTTTGTCAATGTTTTCCTGAGGTGGTGCTTCCATGGACCTTCCTGATCGAGTGTCATCTTCAATGGAGATTCTCCCCCTCTTAAATTCGGCTGTCCATTTCTTCACTGCGGCATATGAAGAAATACTATCACCTAAAGTAGCAACCCTGTCGGCGTGGATCTCCTATAGCTTTAAAGTTTTCTTGTGGGGATAAAAGCTCTCGCCTTCAATTTCTCCATTTAGTCACACTTGACTCTCTCTTCTGTCTTTTTGGACCTGTAACAACAGAATAAAAGTGGATATTGTAATGTACCACGTGCTTGTGTTTATAAACAATCACACGTGCTTCTGTTTGTAAACATCAACCACATTTTAACTTAACAAAAGATTGGCTACTTACCAATGAATCCTCCCTTGAAAAATTTAAAGATTTTGACGTTACGGAACTCTCGGCTGGTTCCTTCCTCAGTGGCAAGGTAAAAAGGTTAAAACGGAAAGGAGATAAAAGGAGTAAAACCAGGAATACATACCACTATCTAGAAGCAACGTACAAAAAAAGAGATCCTGAGATGAAAAGAGCAGAGTGAAAGAAGAATGAACTGAATAAAAAAGACGTTGGAGTACTACACTTCACGTTAGATTAGTATAAGAAGCAGACGACAAACCACCAGCACCACTTATATGTCACATGACGTCATGGGAGCAGCAGCGCCACCGCCGCCCAGAGCGCCTATATAATGAAGAGGATTCAACAGACAGTCACCAGTCTGCGATTGGTCTCCCCCTCCTTTAGCTTGCCTGGAGCTCTAGGAGTAATTCAACCTCAAAGCCTTTACTTTGCTGCAGGACTCTAGGCTTCCCATCCACCTGGCTTATCTTGCTCGGAACTCTGCCGGCGATTTCCAACCTCAGTTGCTTAACTTGCTTCTGGGCTCTGTGACTCTTCACCCCTTCACTGCTTGCTTCGGAGCATTATGGTTCCGTATACCACTCTACCTACTTTGCCCGGAGCTCTGTAGAGATCCTGCCTCAAGGCTGCAAGTTCTTAGGCTGGCTTTTTCTACCTCGCATTAGAGAAAGTTATAATGTAAATACCGTTGTATCATTAGATTTTTTTTTTATTTATAATAAAAACTGGTAGTAAGAGTCCATTCTGGACTCTTGATTTACCCAACTTAGCTTTATCTATTCTTTCAAAGGGAAGAATTCTACAATATTAATGCTGAATTTGGTACGATATCATAAGAAGGTCCAATAAATACAGCCTAGAAGTATTACATGTCTAGTTCTAGTATTTCTTGGTTAGGCTTAGAATTTAGATAACAACCCTCCCATATAGCTGACATTGATCAGTCAGATAGCTTGTCTTAGAAGTTCTAATAAATTCTTCGTATTAACACATCATGGTATGTGCATTTTCAGGAAATCAAAGTTCTTGATATTTCTTGATATATATATAATCTGTCAGACTGATCAATGTCAGCTATATAACATACTGTAAAGCTTCTAAACATTTTTAATAAATAAGATTAGTAAATATTGTGCTACGTGTATTCGAAGTGTTCAGGTAGTAATTAAATTTCAATATGTATAAGAATTTTAAGAAAAGTTTTTGTCATTTATATATTTTTCTGAAAATTTCATAATTTATGTTGGAATATCGATAATTTTCATTTTAGACCTACTGTGTTAAGTTCCCAAATATACTATAAGGGGGGGGGGGGGAAGAATAAAGTACTATTTTTACTTTCTTTCTTTCTTTCAAGGTGTCACAGCAGAACTCTTCATTTCTGATCTTTTGCCGAAAGACAGAAAACTAAGGAAGTTCGAGCATTGCCCTCTCACGCTGTTAGATTCATTGTCTAACGGCAAGCAAATTGTACGGAAGAAGCTACTACTTTTATGGTACTTCGAAGATCAGCTGAAAATGTTGTACGATAGTTTTATTAAAACAGTGAACGATATTGCACGTGATACAGTCGACAAGAATAGGGAGAAAGCAATTATTTGTATGCATAAATTGCTCGTAGAAAATGCCGAACAAGAAGAGGTAAGCATTTAGGTGTAATCGATTATCGAACTTAAATAGGATTTTCAATGACATTAAAATAAAGTCAATTTCAATAACTGCATTACTTTTTGTTATTCTTATTGAATTTTCTTGTAGACAGATGTTTAAAATATCTAGTTGTGAAGTACGTAGTTTCGCGATCGTTTGGCAATGGGAGCCCAGTTTCCATAAATATAGAATTAAATAAACTAAACTGCATTGCTGTTAGCATTATGGAATTGGAAAATTAATCTGGAGAAAAAGTGAAAGCTCGCGTGATTTTGTGGAATAATCTAAGTGTTTAAATATAGTGAGAGTTAGAAGAATAATTGCTAAGCTTTTGTTTATTAAATTTCTCTCGAAGTTGACTTAAAGAATATTCAGTGATACATCTTTTGAATAGACTTTCGGACATCGTTTGCCATATAATCCTATTAATTTATGTACTATGTATATATTAACATAGTGAACACTTGGAACAAATTTAGTAGTGTCAATAAATAGTGTATTGTATCTAGCGAACTGAACTGTAATAATTTTAATGGTGAAGAAGAAAATGGGGAAGAAATTTGAAAAGTAATGTTGCGTCCACTCTGTGAGAGGTGATTCAATCATCGCCTCGAATATTTCAAAGTGATAGAGATGGAAAAAAATATATTTCAGTTTCTGGCAGCTTGAATTACAGATATGCAAATAATAACGTAAATAATCGAATCAACATATCCAATTTACTATTTTTTAAAAATATATATGTATATTTGTAAAATGGAAAGTATGAGACCTTTCAATGAGTCAAAAATTAATTTGTTAATTTGAGTAAATCTTCCACTAACAGTTAATATCTTTCTTTTTCTTTTGCATAATTTCTTTTCTTTTTCCAATTCCAGGTTCTTTTATCAAATATCGTAAATAAATTGGGTGATCTTAGCCAGCGAGTCGTTTCGAAGGTATTGTATTTATTGAATAAGCTTCTTTTAAGTCACCCAAATATGAAGGAAGTCGTGATGGAAGAAGTCGAAAGTCTTCTGTTTAGGTTAGTAATTTGTAACTTTTCGATCAGTATTACTATTCTACTCGACAATGCAGAAATTGCTGAAACAAGTGTTAAATAATTGTTAGCAGATCTTGTAAATGTGTAAATCATTGGGTTATTTTAGATGTATAGTCTGGACTGACGTCACTCATTTCTTTGTATTAATTTCCGTTGATCCAAAACCAAAAACAACTCATGCTACAGTGAGTGCATGAATAAACACCGTGAGTGTCGGATAGTCGTGTTTTCGAACGAGTCCAGCTATAACCTATCATATTGTGATGGCCGCAGCCATACAATGGTGGTAGTGCTGTTAGAAGCTATAGAGATGAGCACACGTGCCAGCCTGCATTGCCGGGCGGTAGATGTGATGATGTGGGACGTTATTGGGTACAATATGTGATCTTGTATGCATCGAATTAAGAGCAACGTTACCAGTGACTACTACATCAGGGAATTTCCTGTGTAACCGTTACTTACAACGATAACATGTATATCATGTATTTATTTCGTTCATTTTTATTTATCATTTAGGGCAAAACTGCAATATTACCACGAACAAGCTTTATATTAGAAGAAGAAATGTAATTTTTAATGATATGAATAATGTTGATTTGGTGATGGCTATCTTTGCGTCACTACGTGCAATTGTTTAATTGATCGGTTGTTATGGCAATAGGTAGTTGTTGAGTTGGTTGCCAGGGAAACAGTTGGTTCCATGCACGGGCGTCTCTGGCGGAGGCGACGAGAGGGACACGTCCCTCCCAATAATTTGAAGTACAAAATATTCAATATTTTATTTTAATTTAATTTATTTAGTAAAGACAGAATAACATAAATAATAATAATAATCATATTTAATTGGAATATAATATTTAGTCTGTGAAACGATTGTAACAGAGTTCTTGATATATGTCAGTGGGTCCGTAAAGGTAAGCAGAAAGGTAACAAATGGAATCGAAGATAATAAACAGGTTGGGCTAGGTTGTACCATTTAAATCACTTTCTTTGATGTCCCCCCTTCCCCCCCCAATTTTACGTGCCAGAGACGCCAGTGGTTCCATGTAAATGTTTACAGGTAATTATGATGACATAACTAAGTCAAACATTATCGAGTACAGACCGTAGATTGTGCAACTGTAAAAATAATAGATACTAATGGGAAATATAGTGTCTCATCTAAGTGAAATAAATGTGTAATGATTGAAAATAATTTTAGTAGTGAATAATAATTCGTCGTTATATAGATACAACTACACGATTATAGTAATTCGAATGGTGGGCATTTATTATATACTGCATTAGCGCCTATTGAACCTGTGTGAGATAGGTTGGTAGGTAACTTGTTCGTCAATGTTGTCCAGCAGACAGTGTCGATGTCTTACGGACTCGCATAGAATAGGATGCTCGCACAACCGCGAATAAGCCACGCATTTCGTATAACGTGGAAAAGAAGAAAACTGCAGTAAGCCGTGAATTTCTTTTAAAAATTAATAGAGAAAACTTATCAGAAGAAAATAGAAGTCGTTTTGGGTCGCAGAACTGTACTTCGGAACTATTTGAACAGCTAGAGGAGAGGGAGGGGCCTTGGATCGCGCACCAGTGATTTTTATTGTCTTTGTGTGGTCGGTAAAGATTTTTTTATTCCGACTGCAACGATACTCTTTCTAGGGAATGACAAGTGCAACAATTGCACTTCGCTGCAGCAAAAAGTAGTCAGGCGGTTAATGGGGTGGTTAATAAATCTCCCCCTCTCATATATATATATTAGGGTATCCCTTATTTTGGGTAATTTCGTGTTGCGAAACGCACCCCCCCCCCCACCAAATGTATTCTATGTGACCGTAAACGCGCATTGCTGAAATATTAGCTCTCTACGAGAACGTTAACCCTTGCCGACTTGACAACAAAGTCATGAAATACGTTTCCACATTATAATAAAATTTAGAATTTTTGACCGTAATAACGGAGAAACTAAGACAGAGAGAGACGAAACTTTGCACGAAGCAACTAGAGAAACGACGACATCTGTCCGTGTATTGACGAACATCACCGGATGAACAGTGTTGCCAACTCAAGAGAAAATTATGTTTTTGTAAATCGAATGACCTAAATTGGATATCATCATTGGAAGAAACAATGAAAATAAAGACAAAAGAGATGGTAAACGTAGATCAGTGTTGCAAACTTTCCGAGAAATAACGTGAAATATGTGCTGAATGCAAACACCGTTAGCGCATACAGAAAGTGATGTACTAACGTTTTGTACGCCTTAAATTAAATAGCAACAAGAACTATTTTCGCTGACTCTAGATCTAGAAGGGTCCGCGGAACAGTGTTGCCATTAACAGAAGAGAAAATTGAGTTTAGGAAAGGTACAATAACTCGGAAAGAGCCACTAGTGCTGTACGGTTTAAAACCTATAATGCAAGGCGGCAGAGCATGTGGATTAGTACCGTGGTTATGAGAGATCGATACGTCTCGTACTGACCGAGGTATTCGTTATCTTGTTAAAGCTGAGAAGTAAGATTCGTAAAAATGGCAACGCTGCACAGTAAGTTGGAATCCTAACAACCTAGTTAAAATATGAATACAGCGTGCAATTTGCATGGGTTTAGGCAACCCGTGGGTTTTCGAGATCACTGATAACGATGATGACGTCAAGAGTAAAAAACCGCTGCTGTTCAGCGTTGCAATTTTTACGAATCTTACTTCTCAGCTTTAACAAGATAACAAATATCTCGATCAGTACGTGACTTATCGATCTCTCATAACCACAGTACTACTCCTCATGCTCTATCGCCTTGCATTGTAGGTTTTAAACCGTACAGCACTAGTGGCTTTTTCCGAGTTATTGTACCTTTCCTAAACTCAATTTTCTCTTCTGTTAATTGCAACACTGTTCCGCGGACCCTTCTAGATCTAGAGTCAGCGAGTACAAAACGTTAGTACATCACTTTCTGAATGCGCTAACGGTGTTTGCATTCAGCACATATTTCACGTTATTTCTCGGAAAGTTTGCAACACTGATCTACGTTTACCATCTCTTTTGTCTTTATTTTCATTGTTTCTTCCAATGATGATATCCAATTTAGGTCATTCGATTTACAAACACATAATTTTCTCTTTAGTTGGCAACACTGTTCATCCGGTGATGTTCGTCAATACACGGGCAGATGTCGTGCTTTCTCAAGTTGCTTCGTGCAAAGTTTCGTTTCTCTGTCTCTTAGTTTCTCCGTTATCACGGTCAAAAATTCTAAATTATATTATAATGTGGAAACGTAAATTTCATGACTTTGTTGTGAAGTCGGCACGGGTTAACGTTCTCGTAGAGAGCTAATATTTCAGTAATGCGTGTTCACAGTCACATAGAATATATTTGGGGGGTGTGCGTTTCGCAACACGAAATTGTGTGTGTGTGTATATATATATAATGTGTGTATGTTCCAGCATAAGTGTGCAACACCTGGAGCAAATTTCCAAACTTAGCACACATATGACTTGAAATTTGAGGACAGATATGTAGAGGGCAACATACTCTATGGGTGGGAAGAGGATTATATGTAAAAGGTAACCAATACTAGTGTAGAATCCGTTGTTTTTGGGTCACTGAAGTGAATAGTGACACTCCTGATATCATGCCGTGGGGAAAGGACAACCCTAGCACCCCTAGGGGGTTGGGAAGGGGTGGCATGTAAAAATAGTAGAAAACTACGTATATTAGTGTCGAATCCATAGTTTTCTGGGTCGCTGATATGAATGGGACATTCTCGACACCGTTTAAGCCCAAGTTTAAGCAAGAACATACATGTGAGGTGTTACCTGAGGATTGGGACTTCTTGCATCTTATCAATCAAATAAATGATATGCCGCAAAATTATTATGCCGTAGATGATGACAGTGCTCGTCGCAATGACTGTAGTGAATCTAGTGCGACTGATATTAGTGAAATGTTAGATGATTCTCCAGAAAGGGAGTCTCTTATACATTTTTCTACACGTAAAGTAATATCTGATCATATGCATTTTGAATCTCAGGCACGTTTTGTTGTATTTCGGAGGTAACTCACATTTCGCCTGCCCAGGAGCCTCGTGTTATAAGTCGTACGCATTTCGTCTGTTTGTTTTACTTAAAATGAAAGGTTCTGGAACCATAGAACGAGTGTCTAACGTTAATAATACATTTCTTATATTTCGTATCATGCTGATGTCGGCAGGGGGACATGGGTTAGCATACTCTGTGATACCGCAAGGCTAACAGTGCTGCCAACCCAACATAAAGTTGTAGATTTTTAAATGGTACTACGTCAGGTAGCCAATATGTTTCAAATCCACTAGTAAAATGAAAACGTACAACTCGACACTTGTCATGCAGTGTTGCAAACTAAGAGCGCTACAGTATTACAAACATCGAGAAACAACCAAATTTTGGAGGATTTCACAACAGTAATAACGAAAGTAAGTGGTAATGCACATCCAAAGTACCTTAATGTTGAACACTACGGTCACTTTGTGATGTATTTCGTACAAGGAGAGACAAAGTTACAAGGAATTGAAAATTTAACTTTCTGCAAAGGACTTCATTTCAGAAAAGTGTTTAGATAAGTATCACATCGAATTACGGTACGTAGTTTCTAATAAACATAAACTCATAATGCTATTTATAGCAATTTGATATCTCAAACCATTCGGGAAATGCGAAAAAATGTAAAATTTGATATATTGCTTAAAATGGCATATTACCATTTTTGATTTGTTTTGCCTCTATAACATTACAGCAATACTTGTTGGTAGCTATAATTACAGTGAGTTCTCGGAATTACATAATTTTAAGCAGTGTTTCAAACTTTAACAGTTTTTACATTATCTCCAGAACAGTTTGAGATATAAAATTGTTGTAAACGGCATTGTAATCTTCACATCTGTTAAAAACCAGCAGTTGGACGAGGTACTTATCTAAGAAGTTTTTTTCGAAATGAAGGCTCTTGAGAAAAGTTAGATCAATCCCTTGTAACTTTGTCCGTATTAATTCGAATTCCGTCATATCATGATCATAGTATTAAACACTTAAAATACGTTTGATGTACCCGTCTATTTCATTTGTATTATTTCTGCTGTAGACGCCAGTGTGTAAAATTTTGGATGTTCTTGATATTGTAGCGTCCTGAATTTGTAACACTGAATAATAAATGTAAATGGTAAGTTTTCGTTTAAATGTAGATTTGAAATTTTGGCGTAGTTCATTTAAAAAAGTGTAACTTTATGTTGGGTTGGCAACATTGTTTACCTTGTGGTATCACAGAGTATGCCATACAATGTTCTCCTGTCGATATTTTCTAGGTTCAGAATTTCAGTGCTCTTTGATAATTAGTATAAAAGTTACGAGAAAGTATCAAAATAAGTGGTCCACCCTATATAATTATATATATTCTACAGGTCAAAATAAAGCGAAAATGTTATATGGTGTTATACCCTCCGGGGCCTCCGTTAGCCACGATGCTGAATTAAAATTTCACAATGTGGCAACGTTGCAGATTAACTTGGAACCATTAGCATTATTCCATGAATCCATCAAGCAGTTACACCAATTGCTACACTAATAAATGATGCTAGTGTCAATCTATATAGACTTCAACTGCTATCTGGAAAGAATTGATGTAACTATTTGATGGATTGGTAGAGCTACTATATGGTTCTATATATATATTGCTTTATTTTGATTTGTGGAATAGCGCTGTCTGGTCCGTGGGAGCCATTTTTAGAACACCCGATATATATATATATATATATATATATATATATATATGTAAAAGATGATATAAAAAAGTTGGAGAATAGTGCTGTAACACGCCAACAAGTGGCAGCGCAAAGGTGCACGCACAAGCACAAGGAGCACCGACCTTCGTTAGTCAGTGTACTACGAGACATCGTCCTGTATACATCAGAAGCTGTGCAGCCGGTGCTGTTCTGACCGCATGCGTTAACACGTCTGCTATTTCACCATGGACAGCAAGTTAGAACAAAAAGCGAACGTGAAATTGTGTGTGAAACTAGGCAAATTTGAACATGGACATGTAGGGTTGAACTCATAACCGTGCCAACTTATCGTTAGAATTATTCTCTTGTTTTGTGTGCATTATTTAAAATTATGTATAACATAAGTTTAAACTCGAAGTGATGATGAGAATGTACTATTTCACAGTTGTCATTTTCTTGTCTTTATAGGCCAAACATCAGCTCCAGAGCCCAGTATTACGCCTTATGTTTCTTGAACCAAATCTTTTTCGATAGTGACGATACCAAGTTGGCTCGAAACATGATCAAAATATATTTTTCTTTCTTTAAAGCTTGCATCAAAAAGGTAACATGATTCACGCATTTTATAATTTGTTAATAATGTACTTAATTCTTAGTCTTTTTCTTTTTGACGTACTTTGTCTTCAGGTCAAGAATTTCGCTAATGTTAAAAAGTAAATGTAGAATTCTGCACTAAAATAACAGCATTCTTTAGGAAATTTTGAATTGGGCTGATAGCCAATACTCACTCTATACAATACATAAAAATAATAATAATGATTAGAACAGTTCGGTGCAGATATGGTTGATACAAGTTGATTTTATGTTGTAAATAATGGTAATTACTAACTTGTATCAGACTACTAAATTTGAAAACAGCTCTTTTCAACTAATAACATCCTTTAGCACCTAGTGTACAATATATCATACATGGATCTGAAATGTAACATTGTTATCGTGAATATTAGAAATTGGACATAACTAATGATTACTTTTGAGTACTGAAGTGTCCCCCCGGGATTCGTGTAAAATTGATTGTGTATTGTACTAATATTAGCGGCCCATACAGGTAATTTGCATATTTATGGGCCTTCATGTATCCGGAATTCAATCATACACTGCTATAACGCTCGGACACAAAATTGCTTTTAGTTTCTTTAGATGTAACTGGACATGAATGTGGGCATACGCAAAACAAATTAGATCAAGTACTGCTTCTCTGACACATGTTATCCACCCCGGCCGCCATATTGAATACAGCTTTCGGTTTTTCAAATGGGAATAGGTGCAAGTGATACATCAAATTCATGTACAGTTTTCTCGAAATTCATTGGTGTAGTGAGTTTTACCGTAGCTTATATCGTTTGGAAGGTATTGCATGTTAAATCCCTTCAGACACTTCGCAAATAGACATTGCAGAGTAATATGTTACGCTTACGTTTTCGATGTTGACAAATGAAAGCAATTTCTAACTGGAAAAATAACTGTAGGCATAAACAAACTCTTTACAACATTGATGTCATAATTCTTATTACATTTCTGTAAGTGATTGTTATTACTTCCATGTTATACTATAACATGCAAGTATTGTGTTACGGTCAAAATGAATAATGTAAATCCAGATACGACCAGATATGGGTGAAGACCTACCATTTCCGTATTGACGTCTCTGTGTCTGTATGCATGTACGTTCAGAGAATATTTCGTCAACGATAAATCACGGAAAGGATTGCATATACACACGGGGCCCTGCATAACTTTCTATTTGGTTCAATATTCATGAAGTGCCTGCCATTTAACTTGTAATACCTTGCAAACGGTACAAGCTACGGTAAAACTCACTACATCAATGAGTTTCCGAGAAAATTGTACACGAATTTGATGTATCACTTGCACCTATTCCCATTTGAAAAACCGAAAATTGAATCCAATATGGCGGACCGAAGATGGTGGCCGGGATGGGTAACGTGTATGAGAAAAGCAGTGCTTGACCCAAATTGTTTTGCATATACCCACATTCGTGTCCAGTTATATCTAAAGAAATTAAAAGCAATTTTGTGTCCGAGCGTTACAACAGTGTTATGAAGGCCCATAAATATGCAGATTACCGGTATGGGACGCGGAGAACTTTGCATTGTAAATCAATTTTACACGAATTCTGCGGGGACAGACGAATGTACCTTGTTAGAGCGAAGCTGTTGAGTTCCTGATTTTATCTATTCTTTATTACACTATATCCTTAATGTTCATTGTAGAACTTACGATGTACAAACTAAATATTGAAGTAGAATTACTTTGTTGATCGATATACAGTAATCTTATACTGCATACGAGTATATGTTTTTTATTCAATATTATCTTGAATATTTCAATACTACTAGCTAGAAAAAAAAAATAATGTTCTAAAGTCAAGATTGGAAATAATGTTCAGACTGTTGGTGCTGTTCACATGGTCTGTCGTTGTTGCTCAGTGTCTCAAGAAGTCCTTTAAGAATCAAAAACAGCGGAACTTGCTTCAAGAGACGTTCGGACTGGAGAGGGTTAAGGCCATACCTTCCAGTCAAGATCCTCTAATGTAACGACAGTGCTTTGGACAGATTGTCCCGCAGAAAAAGGACTATTACTATATTCAAACTAGACCTATTTTCCTGATAGTTCTTCTACACATCTTGAGTGCTTACTTGGCACGAGAATTGGCCGTGACGGAGACAAATAGTTTTGACACTGTCATCTCTAAATTCCCCTATTCAATCAATCAATTGATGGGAGAATCAAATGTTGATATTCCAGAATTAGGTACTTTAAATTCTAATTATTCGTAGAAACAACTAGGCTTAACTTTTGACTACAACAGCCATGATTGTCTTTCACGGATTTATAGCTGTCTTTTAACTAATATATACCATTCATATTCTCACTGTGGCTGATTATTTCATCACCTTTAATTGCAGACAGAGTGTACTCTTTGACGCCATCTGTGTGAAATTTACCGAAGTCAAGCAATACTGTAAACAGTCATTATGTGATTCATTCTCCCATGACTCAGGTGTCCCTGATGCTTGAATTAAAATTTATGAATTCTTTCAATACCTCGGTTATTCATGTTTTATCTCATAATGCTAATCAATCAACTTACGGTATCTGAAAAGGTGCTTTTATTGCTAAATTTTCTCTAGTTTAGAGGATGCATGGGCGTAGAATGCTTAATTCTGGTGCCTGTAAAGGCTTAATAAAAATAATTTCGAATCCTTGCATAGCGTAGTCTCTAACGCTCTCGCCTTCGGTGCGAGCTGTCCCGCGTTCGATTCTTGGTAGGAGCACTCCCGGATAGTGTGCTCATCATCATCCCTCATACGTGACTGGCTAAATAGCATAGCTGCTGAAAGCCCAAAATTCTAAATCCTAAGTTTTAAGGAGGAAAATAAATTTAAAATGTAGCTGGAAAGCGACCCTTTTCCATCTGATGATTTGTTTAGCAGAAGGCTTATAGTGTAATTTTTTTCTAAAAAAATAATGTGTGTTTATGTGTATGAGAAAATGTGATAGAGTCCATACCTATCCGTAAAAAAACCATGAATAAGCCATGAACTTCGTACACCATGAAAAAAAAAAAAAAAAAAACCTGAAATAAGCTGTGAATTTCGTTATCAAATCTTGAAAATCTAGAAAATTTTCCAATTAATAGAAAAAACTTAGAAGAAAATTAAGATCGTTCTGCGACGCAGAACTGTGCTTTGGAATAATTTCAAATTTAAAAGCTGAAAGAGTGAAGAACGTATCTCGTATGAACTGCGCCTAGGACCAGAGCGGGAATTGCGTCCCTACGTTCCTATTCCTATCCCCACCACTACATTTACAATATATATATATACTGGATGCGTTATTTATAGTGTCACACCTTGATGACGGAGAAACCAAAAGAGAAGCGAAACTTTGCACGAAGCAACTATATAAAGGGCCACATTGGTAGACGTATTATTTGACATCACCGGATGAACAGTGTTGCCGATCCAATATAAAGTTATGATTTTTTAAATGGAACGACCTAAATTGTATTTCATAATTGAATTCAACACTAAAAAGGAAGACGAAAGATATGCCATCCGCAGGTCAGTGTTGCAAACTTCTCGAGAAATAACGTTAAATATGTGTCACATTTAAACGCCTTTTGCACACACAGGGAGTGAGGTACACACTAGTTTTGCACAATCATTTAAATATTGGCCAGAACGGTTTAAATTGACACCAAGTTTAGATGGGTCCGTTAAACAGTGTTGACATAACAGAAAAGACAAAAATCGAGTTCGGATGTGGTGCAATAACTCGAAAAAGGCCATAAGTACATTACGGTTTAAAATTTATAGGACAATTTGGTATGTCATAAGAAGCATTCTCACGTTTATTTGAAGTCGATAAGTCAAGTACTTACCGAGATATTCGGAATTTTGTAAAAGCTGAGATTTTTGCCTTGAGAAGTTAGTAACGCTAATATTCCATATTCAAAGAAATATGGAATATTAGGGTAGACTATTCATAATGATAACAATTTGGAAACTTTTTTCTGTTTTTATTTAGGGAGATGTGGATTCTAGGATGATGTCTGCCATTCTAACGGGAGTGAACCGTGCGTATCCATTTGCTAAGTTAGAGTTGGATAAATTGTCAGATCATATAAATACACTATTTCAAATAGTTCAAGTTGGGAGTTTTACAGTCAGTCTACAAGCTTTGTCTCTTCTGTACCAAGTTGCATGTGCTGAGGAAGCTGTATCTGACAGGTAAATAATATTTCTTGTTTTCCTTTCTATTTTCTGATTTATGCGTAATTTAAAATTTAGTTCATTTCACATATTTGCCCTAGACTAATATACACTCTGCTATCACAAGGAATCCTACTCGAGATTATTTAATGTTATAGATTACATATTCTGAATTTTCAATTAACCCGTAACAATTGCGTGTTTTATTCTTAATTCTCGATACATAAAATAAAAACTTAATTACTTTGAAATAGATACCGTATTTTAGATTCATGGTTACTTCCAATATAATATATATATATATATATATATATATATATATATATATATATATATATATGTATGTATTTCGTTGTAACGTCTTACGCTGAAAAATAAATACGAATCTTATGTACAGATTACGTCTCGGTTGTTCGTTTCGTATTAGAGTTTCATTTGTGTGGATTTGATTATGTGGCAACAATAGTGCACAGTGGCGTTGCTAACATTAAACTTTGTGCCGCGAATGAACTCCAAGCTGAAAGAAACATATTGCGTAAATGTTAAATGTAAAGAAATACCGGTAAGTGTGTATACTCTGGTCAGAAGTGTTAATTATTCCTTTAGTGAGTTCCAGAGTCGTGATGGATGAAGTTGATATATTAAATATAATATATTGTATGTAGATTTTTTTTCACTGAAGTCGGAAAAATGTATTTCGTCCATTGCTTTGGTCGCTGTTGCTTGCCTGAATGTGTGTACGATATCGCCTTGTATTAATATTCCGCAAGCTTGTGCTATAAATAAAGGATTTTTTGGGTGACATTGCTTAAACAAGTTTTTGAGTTCATTTTTTGTTTTTGTTTTTTTGTTTCTGGAATAATTCTCTTTTTTCGATTAGCTGTTATTTGATTCTAAGTAGTGGGAACTCCGTCCGCATCTCCGAGTCTGCGATCTAAGGGGAAATCCGATAGAGAACGTCCAACGTATCAAGGCTAACATGGTTCACACGTATACAGCACTATCTGAATGCCGGTCAACAGCTACTTCTGTGTGAGTTTTGTACCTTGAAGGCATTGAATACATCGATATTACCTTTCCCGAAGCATAGTCACTGAGACGAGATAGAAAAAAGTAACAATAAGCAACCGATGACGTTGGATATAACTCAGGTCACGGAGTTTCTAATGAAATGTGAGCGCCGACGAAAGGGTGAAAAAGAAAGATAAAGATTCAAAACTAGAAGATGTGTGCTAGTGTGACTATAGGATAAAAGCCTACAAAGAGGAAAAAGATAGTGATGAGTGAAACAATTGAAAAGGACAATTTAAAGAGTACGAATGAAGTCTGTTGGGGAAACAGATGTTACGAATATAAATGCTAACAGCGAGAATTTGGATGCTGTCAATGTAGCAAATCTTACGTCGAGTAGTCCATCAGTGTAAGGGTCTAACAACTTAGAAACGGATGAAACAAATAACCAATCAGAAGAATCGATAAATGGAATCCTTGTGTTATTGATGATATTTTCCAAATTGAATGGTATGGATAAACAATTTAAACAATTGAAGGAGGAGAATAAAAACAACTTGCGAACTATCGACAAGAATTGCATAAAAAAAACTAGAGACTAGTCAGATTAATTTACGAATGTCGTTGCAAAATTCATAACAGGACAGCTTGAAGTTACAATTAGAAATACACCAAATGACAATGTTGGATGAAATACCTAACGAGATACAAATCAGAGAGGAAGATTGGAAACGGGAGATCCAGAAGGATATGAATGTGATAGATAACAAAGTCGAGGAGGTCAGAACTGATTTACAATAACAGAAGAAAGAAATGAGTGAAGTTAAAACTGTAATCGTCTCAGAAAATGAGAAGGTGGAAGAGTTAGATAAAATGGTAAACGTAGTGAATGCCCAAAATACAGACATTAGAGAAAACATTGCAGGGATGTCAGGGATGTGTGTCAATAGGAGGAGAGATTTAGAAATGAAGAGTCTGCCCAACTGGAATTAACTGAAAGAAATGTGACATGAACCACTGTAGCAAGGAGAATCCTAGGATAGACACAAACACTATAAATTTCGCTATGAGGGATTGTAAGAAATTCAGAAATGTGAATACTTGGTATAGCGAAAACCCAAGAAAAATTAATGTTGAAACACGGGAAAGTAAATAATGGAGAGAGGGAGGGGGGGGGGGGGTGAGAGAAGATATGGAAAATGAAGATAAACTAATGAAAGGGAGATATACTGAAAGACAACCGGAGATTTTTGAGAAGAAGGAATAATTGGAAGCAAATGAAAAGGAAACAAAGACTTTGGGAAAGATGAAGCTAATTATGTACCAAAGAAACAAAAGTAGAAATCTAAAAGAGCGTCATGAGTTTGACTTATTGAAAACGAAAAAGAAAAAGGAGGAGAGGATAAAATCAGATACAATTTGCGACACTGTAGAAAAAAAGAGAGAAAATGTAAGCGAAATTTGGAAAGACCAATGACAGCCGTGCAAATTTGGAATTTTAACAGGAAACGACACAATTTGAGAACAAAAACAATGTGGAATGCCTTTAAACAGAAAGGAGGAGTAGAAAATTGTGGTTGCGAAAGAAGAAACAGAAAAGAAAAAGACGAAGGTAAACTATCTGATTTCAATAATTGGAACTTCCAACAGACCTGTGCCTATATAATCCAGTGACCCGTAATATGTGCTACGCGTGTGTTTGAATCTGTTCTCATTTTGTTTGATGGTTCCGTTTTGTTTATTTCTTCCTTTCGTTTATCTTTTTCTTTTCTTATTTTGTAATTATGTTATTAATCATTTTTATAATTGTCTTTAATATCTGAAATCTCATTTCTAATGATAATTTGAAAAGGCTTGAATCATTATATTGTACCTTTGTAGTAGTGAACAAATTATGAAATTGTGCGGATTACACTCAATCCACAGAGCAAAAACGGTTAAGAGATACGAAGAAGCGGTTTTCTGAAATTGATTCATCGTCCTACCGGTAGGCTCTATGTAGTTATTTAATCCTCTGTTCAAACCGAAAATGGTAAAAAATAACCCTTTCGCGTTTCAACGCTGATCGCCACAGATCTAAAACGGTAAGAGATAATTGCAAGTGTGATTTTTTTGCACCCCCATTAACCTTTATTCATCCGGAAGTGGTAAAAATTTAACCAATTTCGGTTTCAGCGTTGATCGCCACAGAACGAAAACGGTAACAGATAGCGATATGCGGTTTTCTGGAATCGATTTAGGATCTAAAGAAGAGAGAACTTCTTCATTAGCGATAAGTCAGAAGTGATACATATTTACAACTATTATCATCATAGAATAAAAATGGTAATTGCTCAGCGAAAAGCAAATTTTTTTTTAGTATGGATTCAGTACCACAAGGATAAGTTCCATCTCTGACCTTATCCCCATTACAGCTACAAGTTATAGATCTACTACGTCTAGTTATACTGTTGAGTTGGGTCGCGGTGGCTCAGTGGTAGAGCGTTCACCTCTGGTGCTTGGGGTCCCGGGTTCGATCCCAACTTCCGCCAAGTGAACTCTGTGGTGGACAAACACTGTGTGCGTGGGTTTCCTCGGGGTTCTCCCGTTTCCTCCCACTTTCTTCATTCCACCATTTCATTCATTACTCATCTTCACCGTCTCCTTTAGCCTAACCGGCATAACCGTGGGACGTAAAACTCAAAGATTTCATTTCATTTTTTTTCACTATTGAGTTCGCATAGAGTTCGGTAATCGTTTCTCCAGCACGAAGACGACAGCCTGGATTCAGGAGTTCAGGGTAGTTAAAACGGTGAGAAAATTTCCACCATAGCCCGAGGTTAGTGCGCTCTCTTTAAAAAATTGAAAATATGAAACTTATTTGAAGGAAATGCACATTTTCAACTAGCATGTGAAACAGCTCTCAACATGCTAGGTCAGATGTAAAGCAGGTAGTAAATAATCTACGACCGTTGTGTAAAATGGTTGTGATACGAGAACAAGTTTGTTCAGCTTGTAACATAACCAGTGACAGAGAGCAGTTGAAAATTTGCATGTCGTGACTGAATAGTACACGAAATGTACTCTACCAAAATAAGGTTATTTACATCAGACTTATAAGATATAACTCGAGTACAATAGTTCTGTCTAAATAAACTCTTCTGTTATTTTCAACTACACATTTTTCCATATTAAATCTCTGGCTGTTTTGTCAATTTCCTCTTTCTTCTATTTCCTTGATTCCTTGTCCAAATTATGTATGTATAATATTATACTTTTCAAAACCTATAAGTTTCTAAACAATTCACAATACAGAAACCTTATATAATAGATATTCCTAAGATCATGGAGAATTTTTCTGTATCACCTTTTAAAAATTCTTCTAATGTAAAACTTGTATAACCTGAAATGTATTTCTTTTAAGTCTCAGCAGGAATAATGGACGAGTTTAACATGAACGTACGAACATTCTCGGAGAGAAAACAGTTACTGTCTGCTGTGTCTGTTCACTGTATATGTTATATATATATATGGTTCTGGAGTTCCGATTTCGTGGATTTGCATAATAGAAGTGTGTGGTTCTAGCAAGACGGGTCAAGTGCACATATATCACACGCTTCCATAGCTGTCCAGGGTTTTCCAGGAAGAATGATTTCGAGGGGTTCGAATGGCGATGCCCTGATTTTTATTCGTCTGTGTATTTGTTTTGGGACTATTTATTAGTCAAAGTATTCCCACGAAAATCACGGGTTTTATAGGACTTAAAGGACTTTATGATGTTATGCAGTCTTAATAGCTTAATAAAAAACTTTAGACGTGATTCAGAAACAGATGTCCGTATCTTTCTGAAGTTCTGTTCACGATCTGACTGATATAATTGTGTATTTACTCGAAAAGTAAATATGTGTTATAAAATAAAATTCTCTTTTAAGGAATTTGGATTATTTGCTACTGAAATACATATTTGAAGTTTCTTCAATGTTGACTTTCTTAATAACAATTGCTTGGAACTAGGGTGATAGGATGAACTGTATACAACTTTTCGTAGAAAAGAATATTTCTGTAAATTGCTATGCTTTGAAATGGACGTTAAATTGCCTTAAATTATTCTTTGAATTTCAGATTTTATTCATCGTTGTACAGAAAATTATTGGATAACCAAATAGCAATTTCAACTCATCAAGCAACAGTTCTAAATTTAGTGTACAAGTCATTGAAGAGAGACGATCAATTATCCAGAGTTAAAGCTTTTATTAAGAGGCTATTGCAGGTTAGTACATGTTATCAAGATGAACATTTTTTTTTTTTCTCCTTTGGAAGTTGCAGCACTTGTTACATAATGAAAGCTTTGTAGCGTATTGTTGCAAAAAATCTGTCATTATATTCGTTTAATACATATAAGCTGGTACTATAGAGATGTATTTCAGTTAAATTTGTGTGATGTGTGATATAAATGGTAGATGTGTAAAGTAAGTCAATATATGTATTTGCTCAGTATTACTTAAATGCAGAAATCGATACATTTTTAATCAATTTATTAAAAAGATAAATGAAAACACTAAATCTTTAAAATGAAATGTGTAAGTTACATGAAGAAAAGAAGAAACAGAGCGTAAGGAAGACCTTCGTATTATTTTGATTACATTAGTGGACTTTATAAGATTGTGATGTTAGTAAGTATATTGTAAGGTTCCATACCCTCATGTGTAAACAACTAGTAGAAACACATGCTTCATTCACGAACACGTGTTATTGTCTTCAAAGCTTAAGCACCAGCAGATGATGAAAGACGGATATGAGGAAGGATTTAAAAAAAAAATAAAGTAAATAAAATAAAAATTTAAAAAAAAAATAAAAAAAAAACGATTTCCCCTTCAAGGAGATGTCTATAAAAGAAAACTTCAAGAGGACGGAGGCATCAGTCAATAGCTGAACAATAACCTATCAACACCTTCCTCCTGGGCCCGCAATGGGCTTTGGGATGAGTTCCTTTAAATCTATCTCTGGGGAGTGCAATGAGCTACGGAGAAATCCAATAAGAGTCTCCCGAGGCTACAGTGTGCGAAGGAGACTTCCTTTAATCACCTACTTACTCCGGAGGTTGCAATGAGCGAAGGAGCTTCCGCCATAACTCAGTCATATTGAACCTTTATTTGTGAAGCCACTATTGTGTGTTCCAAGCAGGGTGGGAAAAAATCATGATTTTTTTAAAAATCATTTTTGTTGATTTTTTTTATTTAAATCAAATCTTTCTCCTCGTATAATACAAGTCGCGCACTGAAGAAGAAACATTAGGAATTAGTATTAAATGCCAATTATGGCATTTAAGTGAAAGTATTGGGCTTGAATTTTGAATTAATTCCTAATCGCTAACCTATTTCAATCCTAAACAATGTTTCTTAAGCATTAAAGAAAAAGTACAGCAACATTTATCAACATCACACGTTTCTTTTCACTAAAGTTACTGATATTTGGCAGGGACATATTTTTAAAAACTCGGAACTAGCTAGTGGCACGAAACACATATAAAGTACATAAACTTCACCAAAAATTAAGTAGCTAACTCTATGGCCTAGGGAACCCGGAGGTTCAATGCCACATTAACAAAAGCTCTCCATTGACTTCTATCCTTAGCCAACTGGATCCAGTTTCTACTTTGTATTCCTATTTCTGCGAAATCCATCAATATTGTCCTCCCATCTGTGTCTAGGTCTTCCTAATGGTCTTTTTCCATTGGTTTTCCACTTAAGACTTTGAAAGTGTTCCTGCTTTCTTCCATCCTGGCTACATGACCTGCCCACCTGAGTCTCCTACACTGGATGCCCCCAACAGTGTTTGATAAGCCGTATATGTAGTTCCTCGTTATGAAGTTTCCGCCATTCTCGTTCCTCTTGGGTCCGAATATTCGTCTCAGGATCTTATTCACAAATACTTTTAGTCTATGCTCTTCCCTCATAGTAAGCGATCATACTTTGCAACCATACAGAACAACAGGCATGATTATCGTTTTATGTATTTTAAGCTTCAAATTCCTCGACAGAATTCGCGACAACAAGATATTTTGAATTGAATAATAACACGAATTCCCTGCTTTCAGTTGACATGTATTTCTTTCGTAAATATAGTTTTCATCTGTTAATATTTATCCTAGATATTTGAAAGTATTCACTTTATCAAAAATATTATTTGATATTTTAACGCATCCAAAATTTGCCGTATTACGATTCCGAGGAATTTCTATGTATTTAGTACATAAATTTCGACTAAAGTTTTAATTGTTTTTATTTTATTTTTCTTTTGTTTCGGAGAGGGGATCGGACCCCTCTAAATACGCCCCTAATACCTGGAAACAAAGAAATAGACGTGGACACAAAAGAATTTTCGTCTTAAATGTCCATGGTGATTTCCCCGTTGGAATAGTTAACGATTTAAAAACCGTACGTTACGAAGAGAAGAAATAGAATTCACCCGTTACCCGTTCAAAACGTGATTTTCCCTAATCATCCTCTGCATGATACTCGTTTTCATATTACGCTTACATACATTTGATTCTCATTGTATTATGATTATCATCTTCCATAATCGAAATAATAGAACAGAAACGGGATTTTACTTTAAATTAATTTATTTCGAAATTTGATTTAAATCAACGATTTTTATTTTAAAAATCTAATGATTTAAATTTTGATTACAATCGTGATTTAAATCAATCCACCCTAGTTCCAAGAACTTGCTAAACTCTGAAAACACTTAGTGATTTATAAAGAAACATTGTAAAACTGTTATAAAGATTTATTTTGTAAATAAATTAGGTAAAGGGTTTTATATCACAGACTTCCATTAGACTCTACCGAACAAAGCATTGCATGGTGGATAGGCGCGGTTTTTCAGTATAATGCAAATTATTTTTGAATAGGACGCTTTTTCTATTAATATTCTTTTTGAATTGTGTTTGTTGCAATGGACAGCTGGAGCAGTTACCTCGGCCCGTTCTTAATTGAAGTTAATCCTTTAACATCTTTACAGATAACGATGACTTTAATGGTGGTTGTCCATATCCCATGCATGTAATACTGATAGCTCCAACTACCATCATAGATGCTTCATTCTTAAATGCAAATTTTACTTGATCATCTTTACAGTCTTTAGCAGGGTTTATTAATGTGTTTAGGACTCTCACATTATTATTATTTATTTATTTATTTATTTATTCGGCCTTTCGACAGGTCCTGGGACTTATGCTGCTTTTTTTTTCTTTTGTTTGTTTGTTCAATTTTAGGTTTCGGGCTGGAAATGTATCTTCTACGTTTCTCGATCTTCAGCTTTCTTTTTTAACTTCCAATATATATATATATATATATATATATATATATATATATATATTTTTCAAATAATCTATCAATTGTGTTTTTATTCTTTCTATTCCTCGCTTTCCTTCCATCTTTCTTTTTACGGCTGTAGGAAGAAGACAATTTCCTTCTGTGTCCAATCCAATTGGCCTTCCTACGCAGGATGCTGACTAGAAGTGTCCTCCTCTCCGTTTTAAAACATCTTCATTTTTTATTCACTTTCCATTTTATCTTCATCGTCTTCTTCCAACACCAAATTTCGAAGCTCTCGAAATATTTCTTCTTTAATTTCCTTAATGTCCAAGTCCCTCAACCATACAGTCCAATTAGCTCAGTTGTAGAGCGTTCACCTCTGGTGCGGGGGTTCCCTAGTTCGATCCCAGCTCGCGCCAAGTGTGTGCGTAGGTTTTCGCGGGGTTCTCCCGTTTCCTCTCACTTTCTCCATTCCACCATTCCATTCATTTCTTATCACCGTCTTCTTTGACCTAGCCGGCATAACTGTGGGACGTAAGATTCAAAGATTTCAAGATTTCATACAGTCCAGTGCTCCATATATAGCACTTGACCAAGTTTTTCCTTAGTTCAATATGAAGCCTATTGTTAGTATATAGTTAGAAGATTTGTTAAATCCTCACTCCTTTCTTAAAGAAATCATCGTAAAGGTTTTTTCTATATAATCAACCAGTTTAACAAGAGATCACTCTCCAGTTTTGAACTCTTACACTAAAAGTGAAAAATGTGTTTATAACGTGATTCGATCATGTGCGTGCCTTAACTTAGTAAATAAGACAACACCTTACGTGGCCGATGCCGTAAAGGAAAACTTACAGCTGCAATTAATATAATTAGTCTTTTCACTCATAAATAATGTAATTACCCGATCTCTATATTTACTAATTCAAACGAAATTGAACAAAACTCATTCTGTAGGCTTCAGGCTTTTGAAATTTTTCACAAACCACTTTGTTTAAATTACTCACTCGAAGTATTGGAAGGCAAGTATTCCATTCTGTAGAAAATGAAAACTAAATGTTTCCTAAGTACATCTTGTTTACAGTGTTTTGCATAGCTACTGTGCCTGTTACAATAAATAATTGCACAGTGGAACAGTGCTTCTCATTCCGCAGTACATTTTAATACACTAATGTGCACTTACTTATTCTACAAATTTTAAATATTTGAGTTTTTTTTTTTCCAACGTAGCATGTTATTTGAGAAAAGAAAGTATGACAAACGATAGTCGTAACATTTATATAGTTACCCAAGTGTTTCTGTTTACAAGTTGTCGAGTAGTTCTGCGAAAAAGAAGGAATAATAGTCACCTATTAAAAGTCTGCCCATTGATACATATACACAATTTCATGAAGCAAAAAGTCTCTCTTTGTAGTATAATTATTAAAAAAATCTGAATGTGAAAGAGGATTTGTATGTAAATGTATTTATTTACATATTGCACAATAGTTCTGATCCAAATTTAAGAAAAACGTGCGGTGTAAGTTATATAAAGTTAGGTAAAGTTGTATCGAAATTATCGTTCTGTTTTTTTCTTTTTTATGTTTCATTAGCTGTAATTTTTTATTGTTTCCCTAATTAGAAAAAATACCGAATATTTTGACGTTAAGTGTTTTCGTTTTTACATCCTTTTAGATATGCCATTACCAGTCAGTACCAATGATGTGTGGGATTTTGCTGATTGTGTCAAAATTAATAGAAGAGAGAAATGATCTTCTTGCCTTGAAACACAGCACTTTATTCTGTGATAGTGGTGATGAAGAGGAACATTATGAAGATGTAAAAACTGAAGAGGTAAATTTTTACAGGAAGATTTTTTTAACACATGTTATATCATTATTTACCTACATATACATACAATGCCTTTTTATATCATTATTTACCTACATATACATACGTTTTTTTTCATGAATTTTCAATATTCTTGACAGAACCTAATTCGTTCAGTTCATAATAAAATTGTAATTCTTACCTTAATACGTAATATTAATTTTCTTGACTACAAAGTGTGATCAAAAAGTAAGGTGAATGTAGTTGCACAGTACCATCTATTGATGCTGTATCCATTTCAACTAGTAATCCCGGTAGCCTAAACCTTTGGTACAGTCAGTGTCGAGTTTGAACGAGTTGTGACATGTTGTTTGGCTTCCAGAGGCAGAAGAGGAAGGACGTATTAAGAATGTCTGTGTCGCGCCAACATTAAGTTTTGTTCTAAGCTGCAGAAAAGTGCCAAAAAAGCTCATGAAGTGTCAAATCAGTGTATGGCGATGAAGCGGTGGTATTGAAGAATGTTTACAAGTGGTATGAGCGAGTCAAAAATAGCAGAGAGTCGGTTGAAAACGAGGAACAATAGAGACGTTCTTCGATGTCAAAAATAGATGAAAACGAGCAAAAAATGGCACAAATGATTTATCAAACAGGCGAATTACTATTAAAGAGGTTTCTGAAGAACTAAACATCTCGTATGTGTCCGTGAAAAGCATTTTAGCCACCGATTAAATGAGCAGATTGTTTCCTTTTTTTTACCACAAAAACGCGCCGTGTCACACCTTACTTTTGATTTCGCGAGTTTTTGGTCGAGAAAAATGTTCCTGTCTACATCCGTCTTATTAACGATATTTAGCACCAAGCGACTTCTGGCTCTTGCCAAAAATTAAAACAGTGCTTAAAGGAAAAAGTTTTGACACCATTCCTGACGTTTAGAGGGCCTCAACAGAGCAGCTGAGTGCCCTTCCAAAATAAGTCTTCTAGGAATGCTTCCAGTCATAGATTCAAAGTTGGGATAAGTACATTGTTAGTTAAGGACAGTACTTTGAAGGAGATTAAATCAAATTCCATTTGAGTTTATTACTTTGTTCCTAATAAAATCTTTCACCGTACTTTTTGATCACACCTCGTATCATTTCTACTCACTTATTGTGCTTCTTTCCACAGTTGATTAAATTTAAAATTTCCTTTATACCCTTGTTATTTATTTACTTCAAGAGAATAGAGTGGCCTAAAAGCTGTATGCTAATTTCTATATCATTATACAGAAATGTAACCCTTCATTTTATTGAGATGAAGCAGAATATTCAAGGTGGTCGTACGTGCATGAAATTATTCTGTTTTGCTGACGTCATCTTCTTAAGGAACGTTGTCAATATCATGATGCTGAAAAAAAAATTACATTTTTACAGAAAGGACATTTTTCGTGCAAAAATACGTCTAAGAAAATATTCTTTATTAAATTTTGTGGATTGAATTTTTTCTTACAAAATTCCATTGCTTACGTAAGTTAATTTTATGTTAATTGAATTTAGGGTCTTTTGTTCTGGTCTTTCCACTATAGAAGAGATTTTGTTTAGAATGGAATGCTTAGACTCACGCAATGTTAGGAAAGTCCTTATGCTACAGCTTATCTTTGGTGTCGCTGATGTGATCCTTTATTCTGATATCAATGTTTCTCTTCGTTATGCGATATGTGATTCATTACAATCACATTGGACATACACGATCAAATTTCGTTTTGGGTCCACGTAGTAATTTTTATAACTTGTTAACGACTTTTCCGGATGGGTTGAGATTTAAATTCAGCTCCAAATTCATAGTTAAGCGCATATTTTTCTTTTAGTCTGAATGATAAACTGGACCATAATGGGAACGAAATCATTTTTTAGCCTTATCCTTATCATCAGAATTTAAGTCATTTGTTGAGACTTTTTTTTAAAAAAATAAGTAGTTAAAGTGTAATTTTTCTGTGTGTCCAACACCGTCCTACTATAACTATTTTGAGACCTAGTTCATATATTTCATTAAATTGCTGTACCTTATCCTTATTTTGTGAAACAATTTTGTATACTTTCATTCTTAGTGAAACAGAAAATTTAAGCAGGTCGTTAAAAGGGTTTTAATACGGTTTGAGAGATATGTTTAGCATGTAACATATGAAGTAAGTGTTTTTGAGGAAACCGTTTAATCATATGGTATATGAAGAAGACGACTTTTTCCTTAGTTTAACGTCCTACGATTATATACCAAAGTTAATCAAGACGATGATGATGATGATGAATGATAATGATAGAGTGACGAAAGTGGGAGGTAACGGGAGAGCCATAAGAAAACCCACGCACATTTCCATCCGCCCTATCTTTCTTCATTCACAGTCGTCATCATCATCATCATCATCATCATCATCATCATCATCATCATCATCATCATCATCATCATCATCATCATCATCATCATCATCATCATCATCATCATCATCATCATCATCATCATCATCATCATCATCATCATCATCATCATCATCATCATCATCATCATCATCATCATCATCATCATCATCATCATCATCATCATCATCATCATCATCATCATCATCATCATCATCATCATCATCATCATCATCATCATCATCATCATCATCATCATCATCATCATCATCATCATCATCATCATCATCATCATCATCATCATCATCATCATCATCATCATCATCATCATCATCATCATCATCATCATCATCATCATCATCATCATCATCATCATCATCATCATCATCATCATCATCATCATCATCATCATCATCATCTTCTTCTTCTTCTTCTTCTTCTTCTTCTTCTTCTTCTTCTTCTTCTTCTTCTTCTTCTTCTTCTTCTTCTTCTTCTTCTTCTTCTTCTTCTTCTTCTTATTATTATTATTATTATTATTATTATTATTATTATTATTATTTTGCTACCACTAGCACGTGTCATATCATCTTTCCTTAACTGTGCTCTTTCGTTTCGCAGTTTAAGATTTTGTATTATGTTTTCTTAGGTAAAGATAATTCAACTTTGGACCACATAAACTGGAAACAAACATGGTACACTTTTGGTTACTATGGAAATGTTTTGTAAATATGTCTAGCATTACTAAATGTATATTTGTTCAAAGTACATCATCAATGATACTAAATCCATTATTTTTTTCTTCTTCAGGATTACCAGCAAGATAATTCTTCTGATGATGAAAAGCCGAAATCGAAAATTAAAGATATGAATTCATCTCTATCTAACACAATAAAATCGTCATCATGGCTTCACACAAAGAATGCAGAAAGAAAGAAAAGCACATCTGAGTATAATCCAAATGAAAGGAACCCTCTCTTTGCTGGTGGAGACAAAGCAGTTTATTTAGAGCTCTTGAACTTGTCTCAGCATTATCATCCTACAGTTGCTCTCTTCGCAAATAGCATTTTAAATAATACTGCTATAAAGTACTCTGGTGATCCTTTGGAAGATTTTACATTAATGCGTTATTTGGATAGATTTTCATTTAAGAATCCAAAGAAGCAGAAGAGTGAAGAACAGTCATTATTCGCACATAGGAAAAGTTATACTCCACATGGTGCTAAATCGAAACGAGTTAATACAAACGAATATTTAAATCAGCGAGAAGAAAATATTCCTAGAGATGAACTCTTCCTGTATGAGTGAGTATGAGACATGTCCAAAGCACTTGAGTATTTGTGTGGTTTGTATATATACTGGTAGAATGCCCGATTTACGTACGAGAAGAATAAGGTTTGTAGGAAATGAAAGTTATATACAACAGTTTTCTGGTTTCAAATACTTGTCAATGCAAGATTGATTTTCCTAAAATTATGATCACAAGTATTTGCTAAATTGCTGGTAAATAACTTTTCACTACGTCAAGGCCAAATAAAGTCGTTTTTTCGCATGCAGAAATAGTGGATTCACGCAAATCCATAGAAATCGCTAGACAAATTTTTAGTCAATTTCTGTCATCTCAAAATATATAGTTTTAAAGATATCAATTTTGTCAGTTATGTTGTTAAATAGTTTTCTTACATTTAAAATCGTGCAAGTTGTTAGTCAAAATTTGTATCCCTCAAATTTAATTTTCCAAAAATCAACCTTAAGTCTCTTCCCAGTGTATATAATTAGCGAAATTGTCTTCTTACATGAAATACTCATATTGTATGTCAAAATATATAAATGTACGAATTTCATGGCTGTATGTTGAACGTTTCAAAACATATTCGTAATAATAATGCAAAATTTTCCAGTAAACCAATGCACGTCTCGAAGTAGAAGTACGCAAAGCACCGTCTTAGAAAAGTTCATGTTCCTAGGTTAAGGATAGATTTATCCCCCTTTTCTGCCCTATTTGATCACGAATTTCAGAAATTTCTATCTCCTCTACAGTCTAGAGTCTGAGGAAAATATTTTTAGTAAATTTCAATTCTCTACGTCCATCCGTTTTAGTGATCTAGTGAACAGCGAAAGAGTCCAAGCCAACTTTCACACCTTAGGTTTACTTTTCACTTTCCTTGACGTAAGATTCAATGAGCATATTTGTACAGAATTTCAAGTTCTATATCCAAGAGTTCCAAATATCTGATAGAACTTGAAGGAAAGGTTTAAAGTCCCCTTCTATCCTGCGGGAGTGCCGTTCCATAATATTCTACATCTCCCATGGCCTTAGGCTTAAGTGAAACATTTGTACAAAATTTGAAATTCTAGTGCCCAAGAATTCCGAAGATTTGCTAAAATTCGACGGAGATATTCAAAGCATCCTATTGACCTGTAAACCTTCTTTACTTCCTCAGTTTGAGGTAGATGAGAAATTTATATATACAAAATTTGTAAGTTCTACGTCTAGTGGTTTAAAATATGGAGAACGGCTAAAATATTCAATCCTCCTTTTTTCCCCACACGGCTGCATTTAAAAAATTTCAAAAATACAGCCGAGAGTGTAAGAACATACAAAATTTGAAGATTTTATACGTAATAGTTTCGGAGATCTAGCGAATATATATATATATATATATATATATATATATATATATATATATTAAAAATTCAAGCGTCTGTATTTCCTCTTAGGGGAAATACGCAAAAGAGTGTTTTATCTACAGTCTAGAGTGTAAGGAGAACATGTATACAAAAATTTCAGGATACTACATCTAATAGTATGACACTGTGACAATGCTGTAAAATATCAATACACAAAAAACTCAACATTTTGAATAACCCTCGTGTAATTGCATATAATCGAAAGTTACCAATGATATAATTAGATCATTTGTAAAAGTGACTTCTTTCTTTTTTACTCTCGTTAGAGCGAAGTGGCTGAACTCTTCGGGACTTTTCCGATTATTTCAAGATAAAGAGTGCTTAAAAGTGAATTTTCCTAATATTCCAGAATTATGATAACCATGTGAAAGATTATAATTAATCGTACTTTAAATTATCAGTATTTCCAAAAGAGTGAAAAGTGAGTAAATCTGATTTTCTTCCTTAATGACATAATGCTTCACTCTTCCTCTACCCCATTATGTCATGTGCAGTTGGCGGGAGACGAACAATTGGCGCTTTACTTTATAAAATCAGTTTTCTTAATGTGATAATAATGCGGCTAAAACGTAGGCCTACTTATCGTTAAATACATTCAGCATACAGTTTGTTTACAGTGTAAAAGTATGATAAATTTGAGTGGTAACCAAATAAAAGTAAACATTGTGCAATGTATGTCATTATTTCAATGTGATGTGTAATGAAGCACATCTCCAGCCAGAGAATCTGAAATCCAGCCGTATGTAAAGTATCACGCCGGAAAACCAGCATAATTGTAAAGCAACCCAAGATTTGTATTACTTGAAAGGATGTTAATATTTTGCGCATCCGGACGCGAACTAGTGAATCAAGGAGCTATAAGTGAAAATATAGAAAAATAAACATGTTAATGAGTAAATAAAGTATAAAATAATCAACGTATTCTTTATGTATTAGTGTTGTGTGTGTCTATAATATTGGATAAATTTTATATGTTTTAATGATAACACGTTTTTCCGTATTTCCAATAAATGCTTATTAATAGTACTATATATTTTAAAGTTCGTAAAAATCATATTTGCTATGTTAAATATTCAGTTAACACACACACACACACATATATACATATATATATTACAGTTAAATTTAGCGTTGTACAGGTACAAGATATTAACTTCACCATTATTAGCTTGTACTTGCATAAAAAAGGTTTTCCTGTAGAGCTCCCTCGTGGCTAAGCGGTTAGCGTACGCACCTTTGGCGTGGGAGATCCGGGTTCGATTCCCGGCGGGAGCTCATGTGGTTCGGATTCCATGTTAATCAGTAGATCCACGTCTCATTTAGCCTCGCTGCTGAAAAGGACGCTAAACTAAAAATCAGTCAATCGAAGTTTTTTCCTGTAGTCTGCCAGTGACTGTAGTTTCATTACGTCCAGTGACACAAACCTTATCTGGACCCTAAAAGCTTAATTAAACCCTTACACTGTTACCAGCCTCTCTATCTCCCTTAGGGGTCGCATTTCGAAAAATCCCGTCGTATATACACACAACGTAAAGTGTAAGGAGAATATTTGTACGAAATTTCAAGGATTTACGCTGAATAGTTCCGGTAATCTGGTGAACGGCAAACAATCATTCAAGCCTCTTATCCTACTTTTTAGGACCGCATTTCAAAAAGCCCCGCCTTATATACAGCCTAACGTGCAACGAGAATATTTCGGAGATTCTTCGCCTAATAGTTTCGGAGGTGTGGCGAACGGTAAAAAATATTCAAGCCCCGTTATGCCCTCTTAGGGCCGCATTTCGAAAATACTGTCTTATCTAAAGCTTAAACTGCTAGGAGAAAATTTATACATAATTTCAGTATTATGCGCCTAATAGTTTTGAAGATGTTGCAAACGGCGAGAAACCATTCAAGCCCCGTTTTCCCATAGGGACCTCATTTCAAAGAAGCTTATCTTATTTACAGCTTGAAATGCAAAATGAAACATTTGCATACAATTTCAAGGTTGTATGCCTAATAGTTTCAGAGATTTGGGGAATGGCAAAAAATCATTCAAGTCCTCATATCCCTTCTTAGGGGCTGCATTAGGTTGAATTTGAGTTTAACATCCCGTTCAGCAGCAAAACTATATGAAACGTGAACTTATTTGTTAACGTGGAATCCAAACCACATGAGCTCCCGCCGGGAATCGCACCCGGATTAGGCGCGTACGCTAACCGCTTAGCCACGTAGGAGCTCGGGCTGCTTTAGAAAAAAAATGTAACAGGCAGAAACCACTCTAAATATAATAAACAGAATTAAATGAATTCCTTCTTTGTAAATAATCAGTTCCAAGTAGTGACAACCAGTGATTAAAAATAGTTGTAAGGGAATAAAAGAAAATTAATTGAAACTTCTTTCGAAAGAAATTGCTACTCACATCTATATTATTATAGAGTAAGTTTGGTGTATCCTTAGCGACGATACTGTATTGAAAAGATGCAGAAAGAGAAAATGCTGATTATATAAGTTATTTTTCCTAAAGCTCAATTTTATCAAATTACGGTACTAATATTTTGTCAAATTACAACCAAAAAAGAACAAGGAAATATTCATCATAGTTTTACACGTCCAATTTAGGAGTGCCATTTTTGGCCGGGGATTCTAGTATTGCTTACTTCAAACAATGGTCACGCAGGGTGTTAGGAGAGCGGAAGTGTTACTGCGGCAGTGCATCTAACACACACTCAAAATAGCAGCTTTGATGTCGTAAGGAGCGTGATTCGTTTGTGCTTATTGAAGGATATCACAGGTTATGGTTAACGTTATTCATTGTAAAAATGTTTTATTTCAGTGTAGCAATGTACGAGGGTCTTCTAGGAAATAAAGAACGATTGGGTATATCTCAGCAGAAACACAAGATATCAAAACAAAACTTCATTTACAACATTTTTAAACCTAATACTACTTTCCTACATAATCGGTTTTTGTTATTGAAGCACGTATTGTAATGAGACACAAGGTTTTCAATGCCGACTATATACCGCCAATGACTGAAGCTATGAAGTTACTACCAGAAAATAAAAGAACGATTGCACACTACGCCGCTTACAGACCTCCCACCATGGTGAATGCATGTTTGCCAGTTAACTCCTCTTCCTTCTTCACTCTGAACTGAGTTTTGTTCTTGTGTGGTCACGTTCATTTTACTGGCAGTTATTCAAAATGGCAACTACAATACAAAATTCCGCTAAGTCTGAAATCCGCAGTTTGTTCGTTTTTTGGTTGCACAAAAAATGTTATTCAAACGCTGTACAGAGACTGAACACACTAATAGATTTTGGATAAACAAGATAAACCACATGTAGTCCCCTTTGGCATATAGATTTCAAAGGAAAAATGATCGATTTTCTGGACCACAAAGATAATCAATTTTATTCAAATATTAAAGGAATTTGAAATGATATGAATTCTCTATTTAAAATTACGTAATTCCAGATCCATAACTCAATGTTCACACTTTGAAAATATTTTGTAGATATATACCATCTTTCTATGAATCATTTGTCAAAAGGCATATTATATATTTTTATTAGAATGAAAATACAGCAATAAAAAACAGTTTTACTCAGCCCGAATGTTTAAGCGAGTAACTGTGCAAGCACTAGTATGGAATAACGGTTACAATATGTTTTTTCTTTGACTGTAAATAGTGGTTATATTAGAAAAAAATGTGAGAAGGAGATTCTATTACTGTAAGAATTGTTTTGATCTTTATTTTATTTTATTTTTATTTATTTATTTATTTTTTATTTTATTTTATTATTATTATTTTATTTTTTAGATACTTGAAGAGAAAGCGCAAATTAAGAGCTGAAACAGAGGATAAAGATCAGTCGGACGCAGAAAGTGTAGCAAGTGAGGAGTTTGACCAAGTAGTGAACAATTTTTTTGGGAAACAAGCCAATGACGAAAATGAAGAGTCTGCGGAGAGTGACGAAGATTCAAGTATTGATGAAGAGGGAGAGGAGGAGGATTCAAGTATTGAAGAGGAAGAAGGTAAGTTCAAATTATTCACTTAACATTGTAAATAAAATACGAAGTCGGTTGTAAAGCTGGAAATAAACAACAACACTTATCCTATTGTATAATTTTGCAGCAAAATACTTTCCGTATACACACTTACATAAGTAGCATCAGGCTGGAATAATTTCACAGTGGGATTTTATTTTATATTTTTTCTTTTCTTGAAGCGCTCGTGTTAGTGTGCTCTGTACATATTTTGGTTTTTAAATATAAACCTCGTCCCTTGAATATATTAATCCAGAATTCATGGCTTGTTAGATCGAGAGATCTTGCAAGCTATTTCGTTGGACCCGTTTTTCAAATTCACTTGTTTGGCAGATCATAATCAGAAGATAAAGTGGAGAGAGATATTGTCTCTACTTTCAACGTTTCTTGTTCAAGTGTGATCTCTCCGTTAAATCAAGTAGACAACACATTATGCAGTCAAACATATGGCAGTAATTCGAATTCACTCGGTTAAGTGCGATTACATTTACTGTTTCAGATGGTTATACAGTACAGTGCTTTGTAAAACACTTCACGTGTATTCGACTCGTACAACCTTCACAGCGCGTCACTTTGTAATCTTGTTGTAGGTTTCATGCTCCCATGGCTGTAAAGAAACAACAAAATCTTTGTTTATTACGACATTTACTGTGTCGGTTTTCCCCGCTATTCAACAGTTCCATTGTTTTCAGAAAACGTTTTACTTTTTTTGATAGTAAGTGTATTTCTTCAAACTCGCTTGTGCACAAACGGATTATTCATTTTGTAAGAATATAACTCCTAGTTACTATTGTAATATTAGTCGTGGTATCTTTTTAGTAGTAAAATAGGTACAGAAGGTCGCTTCAGGTTTATGGTAACGTGTTTGGCACTTTTACCAGTATAAGGAATACTGCGACACCCTGAGCTGTTGTGTTTGATGTGGAACTCTGTTAGTTATCGCCCTGCATCGCAGGTTTCATTAAAGGGGAGGTTATTGAAGCACAGTTTGATGAAGTCTGTTGCGTTTCCCTTGACAAACTTTCCAGAGTCTATCGATTGTGCGCGGCTTTTGAGGGTCCAATACTCATTCCAACAACGGGGATCCTTAAAAATCCATGAGAGATGCATCAGAGGATTTCACAAGATTGTAAAAGAGATTGTATTAATTGCCGTTTCATATGCCATTCGCTCCGTGTATGACTGAACGCTTTGTCCTGGTGAACAATAACGCGAGATGTGTCACTGCCATATAAAGCTGGAATATCATGGGGGTGTACTGGCTCCAAAGTGTTCTATCTGGTAATAAGTTGCACTGACTTTAGCTTTTTTGTTCACTCTGCATAGTGTAAGTTTGTCATTATAGCAGTAGCCACCAACAACCGCGCCGTGTGAACATTAAGCCTCGCAGCCACGTACCCTTCAAAACGAGCTCTTCTAATCATAGGGACGATAGAAGATGGCCCTCTTTCATCACATTCGTACACATAGTTCAGAGTTCCTACAAAATTCTACTTGTCTCTTGTAAGATGGGGTTCGTACAACCTTTGGTTGTTCATCTTCTTCGCGGTGTGAGGAACGCAGCAAGTGTACTTGAGCCTTATACTTCTTTAGAAGATGTACATCTTGCGTAGTAGTGTGATTTACGGTCAGGTTGAACGTTGTGCTGCCTTTGCGAGACAATAGGTTCTCATGTTACCTTCGTCCGGACCTTCGATGTCTACGAAACCCAGTATTAGAGAGCCCAGCAAAGTAGGGAATGTCCGTTTTGTTATGATTCAACACAGCTTTAATTCTTTTCTTTGAAACACGGAAACCTTATGGCTATATCCATAACAATGTCGGAAGGGACTTAAATGTAGTCCTTCCAAAAGGCTGTAGTTCTCTAAACCTTTTGACCACTCACACAGGACGGTCGTCCTCTGCAAATCAATATAAAGCACTTTCGATCAGATATAATCACGAGTACTGTTATTTAATGATCGAATTCGCTACCATAAACTTGATTATGTATAAGTTTAAACAATCTTCTGCTATTACAGGAGGTACATTTCCTGTGTAAATACAAAATGGTAGACATGATGAAGGAATCAACTTCTAGTATCTCTAAAGTTTTTTTTTTTTTTTTTTTTTTTTTAAGTTTAACATCCCACAGTTATATCCTTAAAGCACCAAAGGTACGCGCCTACTCGACCAGCTGTCTTGAAGTTGACTGTGGTTGTCAATGTCTTCAGACTCTCTTTTCAATTTTCTTCTCATTATTATTATTATTTAGGGGATTTTTCAATAAATACGAGAAAGTATTAATTTTGCTTGACATCTATCATATTTATTAATATTCTCCAGGTATAATGAGATGCTATTTCGTTGGTTGATTGGATTGGAATGTATGTGCGTGTGATGCGTTGAATTTTCTGTCTGGATTGAAATTAACTTAACAGTTAGTAACAAGTCAAATGAGAATTTAAATAAAAGGACAGCAATAACATATCGTAGATCATTTCCATGTATAAAGTGAAATTTGTGTTAAGATACTTAACGATGGAACGTAATATTTCTCTGCACGTTTTAACTCTTAAAATAATCTGAAACTTACACAATTATAAACTTGAAATATATATATAAACTTGTCAACGAATACCATACGCATAATAAAACCTAGATGTTGGGATACGTTAGCTTGGAAGGAAATACACGCTGAATATGTAGAGTTTTATAATAAAAGGATATTTGCTCACCTTAATATTGCGTAATTTTGTTTTCCTAGATGTTATTTCAGTTGAGTAAACTTCAACTACCATTATCTGTAACGGTGCAATTGAACAGGAAACTAATACATTTTTCTGTGAGTAACAAAATATTCCCCAAAATATCCGTAATTTTGCAGTGTACCTAAAGAAAGCTTAATTCGTGTACATCATATACAAAATATATAAAATATTGAGCGAAAAGTAACTTGGTGTAAATGACATCGTCTCGCCATCTTGCTGTACTCTATTTACCATTGTTGTCATAACACGATTTTATATGAATATTTCTGTACTTGTTATTATCAAATTTTGTTTCGGCAGTACCACTGTAATTTATTTAATAAAAATGACGCAATATTAAGGTGAACAATTTATTCGTATAGAATTTGCTACATATACGATCTTTAACATTTTATGTAGAGTTATAGTTGGGAGCCGATCAAGCCTGGTAAAGAGAGGTTTCTGTATACCAAGAAGAAAGTGGGAAGATAATACAAAGCAGGGTCTTTAGCCGTTTGGATTGGCTAGGGGGAATAGGGGCCAATGGCAAGCGTGTCTCTACGGCAAATGAACCTTCGTCTTAGTTGAACGTACATTTAGTTAGAATAATCTGGAAATAACGGGCAACTAATGCTCATGGGAAATAATGCAACAGGTTGAGACCATCAGAGTTTAACATTAACTCCAAAAGGATCATAACTGTTTGGAACACTAATGCAGTAATGAATGTAACATAATTATATATTAATATCTGTCAAAATTGTATAGTTTGACAGATCGAAACAATCCACAAAATCCTCAGATGGTGGCTGGTAGCAGAGAGAATGCTAGGAATGAATATCGCAATACGTACAATTATTTTAACGGAAAAAGGCAAATTCATTAGGGATCTGCAACACAGATCTTTGCGTTCGTCCAGCTTCCACTTACCTTATAAAACTTCTTCCGGAAGACTAAATGATATACATTCAATAGGATGAACCCCAGCGCCTTACTTCTTTGGGTTTTGGATCGGAGTTTGCTGCTGCTTAATTCAGGTAGCATCTCAATTTCCTCGCGATGCTGTACAATATCGAAAGTCTGTAACCCGCCGAGTATCGAAACTGGGATCATGTTTCTTAAAGACGTGGGTGTTAATATTACCTATACAGGAGCACATCTCCTTATATTTTACTTATAACTTAATACTACTTTTGTTATTTAACCGTCAAAGTGTCAAAAACAATTGATCCAGTAGATGCTAGGACGAGAGGCTTTACTTCCTTTTCCCCCTGCTGTAGTTTGGACATAATAAAATTTAGTCTCTTATCTCAACGGCCATGTATATTGAAAGCTGAGTGGCCATCTCAAGAGTGACTTAGTTTGGGGATAGATTAAGTAGCGTAGTGGTTAGTGTACTGATGATATAAGACGGAGGACCAAATTCAATTCTTGGACCAGTCATACTTTTATTTCCTTGAATTTCACATTTCCTTATAGTCCTTACGTTCACATCTTTTCTTTTTCTCTTACAGATTATTCTGATATCGAAAGCACTCTTGGCAAACCACAAAGAAAGAAGGTAAGTGAAACTAACTTGGAAATGCGACTGTTAAATTTTCGCTCACATGCAAGTCAAAATGTAATTATATTATTTTTATTATAATATTCTTAATCTAAGCATGATATATTAGTAAACTGGTTATCTAAATATATTACTGTCTCTTTTTTATATTCTGGGGTTGCACAAAGGGTTCCTTACTGTTCTGGATCTGGCTAATGCTACACTCTTCTACTATATCTCTTGTCCGGTTTTCTTCAATTCTTTTGTAATTGTTTTTCCGAATGCTTTTGTGCACGTCATGTAAAATACTTCGGTATCCGGTATTACTGTTGCATTATTTTCCTAGTTTTATTCTTTTTGTGCTCTTTGCAGATTTATTGTTTGATATTATGGTAATGTATATTAAACGAACTTCTTCCTTTTCTTTGCTTTTGGTTATTATTGTGATGTCCGGTCTGTTACGATATGTTTCTTCGTCGATGAGAATTTTTCTATCTGAGTAATATTCCTATTTGTCCGATTCTATTACAGTTTCCGTTGATATGTGTAATATGATATTCCTTCTGGTATCATCTTTTCTTTCACTCGTATTTTTTGGTTTATGATTTTAGTCACTTTGTTTGTCTATCCTTGCATTCCGTTTACGTCATGATTATACTCCATTTGTAACATAGCTCCATAGTTAGCATCTGAATTGGCTTGCTTTGTGCTCTTTTTCAGTATGTGTTTCTGTAGTATTTACTAGCTGAACCTGCGCTCTCTACACAGCGCATCATTCACATATGAGCATGAATCTCCTTGTTATTCCTCACATTTGTACATGACACAAGTGAAAGTCGTCTTGATAAAAATTGGCAAGAGATACCATAAAGGGGAGATTTTGTCGATTACTTTTTCAATATCTTGCACCGTTTGCAAGATTTGAGCCTACTTCCGGTTGGAGTTTTTAATTCATGCATGATCAGTGTTTTCTTTCTTCTTGCATGCAGTATGTAATAAGCAAATACATTACACACATAATTAATTATAATGTCAGTGATATTTGGTGTTCATTGGTCAAAACACTCCAAACAATAAAGATTCAACTTACTGTTAGAGTGGAGAAATGGTTATCCTTCGTTTTTCATCATCATTTGGCCATGATACAAACGCCTGAGAGGTATGCAATTCATGTATACAATTATGTGGTGTTGGAATGTATAATGTGTAGGATGTGATCCTTTAGTTTTTTTTTTCTTTTTTAATTTCAACACTTCCAGTGTACCAGTAAAAATGTAATAAAGAAATAATGGTCATGTTTTTTAAATATTCAATTAGAACTGGACAATCTACACAAAATTTGCAATCGATCAGTGAAAACGTCATCTTTCTAGAGCCTGTAGTTTCTGAAATCTCAATTGTCGAAAGGACTGGTCACAAACATATAAACGCCCACAAGCGTGTAGTTTAAAAGAACTCCAAAGATGGCAGCACAATTCATTTGCATTGATTTTGGAAAAACCTTATTAAAATACAAAGGCTTTTATTTAAAGTACACAGTTTAAAATATTTGTTTCTGTTAAACGCGAAATCACGAATAACCGTAAATCAAAGTTTTGAAATCAAAGGTTATAAGGTTGGAGCTCAGGCGCTTTTGTTGCTGTTGTAGCATTTTAATAGATAGATTATAGTCTTATATTCCGTGCACGAAGCCGCCTGTTTCTAGATGCGGCTTTGTCTTTCATCCACTGGAATGTAATATCTTTGTCTATACGTTCTTCATTGTCTATACGTTCTTCAGTGACTTGTTCATGGAGTCATCTATGTAGTGGCTGTTCTCTTCATTATTTCGTTTTTACGATGTTTATCTATTGTAAATGTTTGTATTACCGTCAATTTCTGTTTCTGGCTGTGGTGCGTATTTGTGGTTCACTGCTACTATTTCGCTGTAAAATCTTTGATTTATCTTGTTTTCGTAGTAGCTCTTATTGCTTGGATTTACCTGTAATGTAATTTGATTAACCCTTGCATTCTAGCTTTTTATTTATTTATTTATTATTTATATTTATTAGTAGAATTCTCTGTAATAGGTCGTGGGAATATTATTCTTCTTTCTGATAATATTGGTCTGGTTTTCCTTTCAAGTTCTACTTGTTCGTTCTTTGCTAGTTTTATTACTCTGAGTGAGTATGTTATAACAAACACTAGAAACATGTTAAGAGCTTTACGTAAGTTTGTACAGTATACAAAAAAATGTCGCGGCCAAAACACCACTACCCAAATTCACGCGGGCCAAAATCTCGCGGATCAAATCTCGCTCTGTCAAAACTCACGGGCCCAATCTCGCCATAATAATATATATGAGTTTCTGAGGACGAAATAACAGTAATAATATCATAAGAAATGCTCACTTTAAACATTAGAGACAGATTCAGAATGAACCATTCTAAATGAATTTTCTGTGTACTGTACTCAGATTTATTTTCAAAATGCAAAAAGTGTTTTCTCTGCTAAGTATGTTTGAATTGAGAATAATTCCTGTCCGTTACTAGAAGACCACTCGTGTCCGTATCTGAGAGTGTTCTTGAAATAGAAGAATCTGTCCCATAATAATACATATATTTTTTGCCAGGACAAAGTGTCTCACTATTATGGGGGGTGTCCGTTGATGTTCGTTTCACTGTATATGGTATTGTTTAATGTATCGCCATATACAGTACATACTGCTATGGCAAGATTTCGTCCTGCGAGTTTCTTTCCAGGAGAGTTTGGACGGCGAGGTTTTGGCTAGACGAGATTGTGATCCGCGAGGTTCTGGCTGCGAGATTTTGTACACAAACCGTTACTGAGATGTTTTGTATATAGTTTTTTAGTCTTTATGGTTAATTTTGAGTTATTTCGACTTCTATCATTTTGTGTTTTACTTTTCTCGAGCGGCTGATACTTAGGTACGTGTATACTTGTGTCGACTTCATGGCTTCTATTTTTTCCTTAATGGATAACTTATATTCTTTAATTGCTTTCCTTGGATAACCTGTATTGTTTTAGACTTTTTTATCCCAACTTTCAGCCTTTGTGTGTGTTGTGAACATTTTATTGATCGTCAGTATCTTCCTTAGTTGGTTTTCCGTGTTGGTGTACAGTTTGAAACAATCCATGTACAGGTCGTTATCTAAATAATGAAAACACTTGACGGTGTTGCCTAATTAGTTCTATTTTGAATTCACAATTTGTATCGTGCACTGTCTCTGTTTCTGTGTGGTTATCTTTCAAGTAGTTTTGTATTCCATCTAGATATGTTTTGTTCAATGTACATATCAATTTTCGTTTGTTCCATACGTTGTTAAATATTACAATATTCTTTCTGATAGTGTCTATATGTTGTGTATGCGTTTCTTCTTTTATCAGAGTCATGGATTTTTGTTACCATGTACTATTAGTTCCTCATTCGGCCGAAGAGATGTAACAGTTTTTTTGTTTTTTTTTTTTAAGGAAAACTATCCTAAGTGAGATTTTCCATGGGTTTTCCTCGTTCACACCAGGCAAATACCGGGATGGTACCTAACATATAGGTCTCAGAACGCTTTCCTCTTCCCCGAATAGTATCCTTGCTGAAGGACATCATCCTTCATACATAACAAGCTTAAGGCCATACACCAGTAATAGCCAAAAGTATGTAAAAACAAATAAAATTATTAGTTGCTCTTTAAAATCTTATTTTCTGCATAATTTTTGCTGCTTTGCTTTTAGAGGTACAATCTTGTTCAAAAGAGCCTGGCCACTAGTTTCTCTTCGAAAAGCATTGCACTCTTACTCAAAGTTACAATTAAACAAACGTGGATTTCTTCAGCCAATTGAGATTTTTATTTACAAGGAGACTTACGGAAGTGTCACTCACCGATTTAAATGAAACTTTGCATGCTTGTAGAACATCGAAAAATAATCGACGAAGAGGCGAGGAGGCTCACTTTCAATAAGCACCTCGGATAGTGAGAGGCGAGAGGACTCACTTCAAATAAGCACTCCTAATAGTGAGAGGAGCAGAGATACACTTTAGTCAAGCATCCCGTTAAAATACGTGCAGAAAGGGGTTTCAAATCGGTCTGAAACCTCCTCGCAGTAACCCCTGCTAACTATGATTGTTCTTGCCTAACTACAGAGCATTTCAAACAAGAAGACATTTTGTAATTGTAATTAACATATTGGAACCGCCAATTTGAATTTTGTAATTTTGACGTCAGATTCTGCATCAGGTGTCCTAATCTCCCTGACAATATATTTTCTTCTACATTAAATGATTGTTTTCTGTCTATTTTTGGAGACCACCCCTACCGTTCAAAGGGTGGTTTCTACCCTTAAACCCGCGACATTGCGAAATAAATAATAATAATAATAATAATAAAAAAAAAAATACGTGTCGATTATTTTTCAATGTTCTACAAGTATGCAAAGTTTCATTCAAATCGATGAGTGACACTTCCGTAAGTCTCCTTGTTAGAGCTGAAGCATTAGAATTTCCTACGCACAGTTGACAGAGTATGATCTTTTAAAGGAAGGTAGATAGAAAGATCTTTTTTAACTGGACTGTGCATTCTTCCTTTCATTAAAGATTTCCGCATGTCTTCTGGATTATATAAACTTTCTGATGTAGTGTACAAGAAATCTGCGGATTGTTTGAATTCGAATTGTTCGTACCAATAACTATGGACATTATTTTCTGGTGCCTTTCAGCTCTGTGCTTTTCTTATTCTGTAACTTGTTGCTTGTTATTTCATAGTTTTCCATTGGTTTCCTGGTTTTCGGTTTTATAATCTCTTTTATTCATTTTGCTTCAGTATTATTTATTGTATGTTCTTTTTCCTACAGTTGTTTCCAGTAGGTCTCCTTGTGTTCTTCCCATAGCTATATTTTTTTTCGTTTGTGTTCGTCTTTGTCCTAGTTTCTTCTATTATTTTGTTATTGCTAAGGGTGTATGCCATTGAAAGTTTCCTTTTTGTCCACTTTTTGTGACAGTATTTTATGCATTTCCTCTATCACTTGTCAGATGTTTTCCCCGCGGTATTATTCCTACTGCTTCTACAAATTCGTCAATAATACCAAGGGCACTAGGAAAGTGTTGCAATACGACTTTATTTCTAATACTTTTTCACCACACATTACACATTTTTCCATTCTTCGAAACCAGTCGTCGAAGTAGCTCTACCATCTTTCGGCAGAGATCTGGGCACACTCATCGCCCAAGCCCTTAGTAGGGCGTCATCGATTGTAAAACGCCTTCCTTTCAGTCTGATCTTCACATGGGGGAACAGCGCGAAGTCACAGGAACCAAGATCTGGACTGTAGGGAGGGTGCTCTAACAGTTTTAGTCCATTGCCGGTCAAATACTCTAAGAAAACTTTTGAACGTTGGAGCGTTAGAAATCATGTGTTCATCGTTGAGTTTGGGCGCAAGTGTTTGAGAGCTGTAAGAACTTTAGGCAGACATTCTTCGGTATATCACTGCCCTGTGACTGTCTTCTGTGTTTCTAAGACAACTCGCACACCAAAAAAATACCGCCACCATTCGCCTCATGCACTAAAAAATACCATATGTGGACTTTCGAACAGAGACGGGGATCTCCTCATCTTCGAAAGCCCATACTTTGTTTTGAGCCTTGGTCGGGACGTCATAGTAATAGAGCCAAGTTTCGTCACCTGTCCAATACTATTCACAGAGGAAGATTTTCCATCGTTAAATTTTTTCAACATTTCTCGGCACCATGAAACACGTTGTGCCATCTGCTCGTCGGTCAAGTCATGTGGTACCCAAAGGGTATAAAGCTTTTTAACTCGAAGGTGATCGCGAAGAACACAACGATGATGGTGCACAAATTGCTGGTGCATTGATGCCCAAGCATACCTCTATTTGATGGTATGTAACCCGTCTATCTATCTGCCTGCATTTTCCATACTGCAGCAATGTTTTGTTCGGCCACAGATGAAGAAGGCTGACTTGACCTTGGAGCGTCTTCAAGGCTGAAATTTCCTTTTGAAACTCCCGGTACCACCTAAATATCGTTGTACGATAAGGGCAATCCTCTCCAAGTACACAAGTCCAAGTCATTTCCTGTAAACACTGATCAACATTTAAACCACGTGCAAAATTGTAGCGCAAAATTGCCCGATATTCAGTGTTTGACCACGAGACATCTCCACTTCTTTTCATTCAGACAGCTGAAAATCAACTGACACTGAGACTGACTAGAGCTTCTACAGTGCAGGCTTGGACATGTCTAAACACACGCCAAGTTGCAAACTCCTGTGATGATCCGTTCTGTTCTATTGCTGAGCTTTCCTAGAGAGTCACCAAGAAATTAATTCAGAATTGCACATTTGTTATCAAAAGTGCATAACTCGCGTCAATACATACCGTTTCCTAAATTTACGAACAAATAGATCTATTTGAGAACAGCTTTCCTAGACGAAGAGAAAACAGAAACATTGTAATGATTTTGGAAACTACATATTTGTGCGTTTTTTTTAAAAGTGCATCGTCTTTGACGAAAAGTAAATACAAATAAATTGCAGATGTAACCAGAAAATTTAATTAACCAGTTATCTTAAAATAGAATTTTTTATGGTAACTTATTTCACAATTTAAATAACTATTTGTACATTTTGTATATATATATATATATATATATATATATATATATATATATATATATATATATATATATATATATATATACCGGGTGCACCATTTATAATGTCCCACCTTTATAACAGAGGAACTAAGAGAGTGAGAGAAGCGAAACTTTGTACAAAGTAACTACAGGAAGGGGGACATCTATCCATGTATTGGGTAACATCACTAGGTGAACAGTGTTGCCAACCCAATATAAAGTTATGATTTTTTAAATGGAATGACCTAAATTTAATATCATAATTCGAATCAGCAATGAAAACAAAGACGAAAGAGATGACACTCGCGGATCAGTGTTGCATACTTTTTGAGAAATATTGTAAAACCTATGTCAAATTTAAACGCCTTTAACACACACAAGGAATGAAGTAGTAACTATTTGTGCACATTAAATGAAATACTGGGAAGAACTCTTTAAAATGACTTCAAGTTTAGAAGGATCAGTTAAACAGTGTTGCCACAACAGAAGAGAGAAAAATTGAGTTTGGAAATAGTGCAATAACTTGGAAAAGGTCCCTAGTACAGTATAGGTTTAAATGCATAGAGGAAATCAGTATGTCATAAGGAGCGTTGTCACGTTTATTTGAGATCGATAAGTCAAGTACTTACCAAGATATTCGGTATTCTGTAAAAGCTGAGAATTTTGTGCTGTACAAGATGGTAACGCTGTTTCAAAATTCCCTTTTTTCCCTCTGCCTTGGAGAAATATTAAAGTACTAATCTGTGACACAAGTTATATTCTGTGACATGCTGAATTAAAGCAAAATATTTAAAATAAGGAAACAGAATATTTTTTCTGTTTCATGAATTTTGTAATGTATGTTACAAATAATTGTTTCTTGATCATCATAAACATATATTTCTTTAATTTAATTTCTTTCTCCTGAATATAAGTTGGAAAAGACAATAAAACGTAGATATTAGTAGTTGTAAAATTTGAATTGAAAATGCATAGGCTAAGTTCTGTTAAATGGTAGCAAAATTTTTCAGATCATCTAATATTTATACGTACTGGCCAATTTTAGGGGACCATACACAACTTATTTTGTATTTCATTCACCACGAAATCAACTACAAATAATGTATAAATTGCTTTTAAGAAGTGAGTTGCATTTATGGATTCATAGGTGCCGATTCCCTTATGAGGACCCAAACATTACGAGTAAAAGTAGAGCACGTAGAAATATGCTATAAAAGCTATAATGGAACAAACACCAAACAACCCCTGTTAGATGTCCATTAAAAACAGGAAATGTATCTGATCGGAAACGGAGAACCTGGTGGGTCCATGAACGGTTGGATCCGTAGTGAGTTGACGAGTAAACGAATAGAGTGTAAAAAAAATCAAATCTATGCTGGATGGCCACAAAAAACAAGGTAGTAGTTAACCAAGTCAGGGCTGGGCCAAAGTAGTAGAAAATCAAGGTGTCTATAGGGACCAGGCGCGTTAGCAAACGTGGGTATGCTTGTAAACAAAATAGTGTAAACATACTGTGTAAAGAATATTCCATAGTTCTTCTGCAAATTATATACGACATCGTATTACTTAGCGCAGCGTAACTTTCTGTATAACGTCCCACGTTTATGCCATTTAGGCTAAGGGGGACAATGATTAAGGCAAGTGACTGATGATAGAAGAATTAATGGGGTGAGAATGTGAGAGAAAGCGAGAGTACCCGACAACCCCATGGACATGATGTTATCCACCGCAAACTTACTGGATCGGAAATCGTATCAGGGACCCCACGCACCAGAGGTAAGTGCTCTACCACTGAGCAACCGTGCCCTCGCAGTTTAACTTTAAGAAGGCTTAACCACAGCATTTTCCTATTATCATTCAATCAGAATCTTTTGTTTTTTGTACAATAGTTCACAATAATTGAATACAGAATTATGATTTACTGCAAAATGATATGTCTGAAAAGCAATTATTCTCGGAAAAATACGTACAAACCCATGCATGGTGGTCACTAGAAACTATCATTTCATCTATTTGAACTGAACGAAGTTGCAAACTCACATGGGCTTTTGTCCGTATGGAAGAGGCATTTCAGCGACAGTGTATATGCGCGTAAAGGAAGACAAGGGAGAGAGACAAGCACCATCCTGTGCTGCGTGGTCATTATGATGTAACATATTTTGGAGTTCAGGATAAGCAAACGTGGAACTATGTCCGTAGAAAACAAACACGTCACCACGTGAAAGTAAAACCGAAATGCTTATTTTTGCTTTGTGTTGACGCAAACCGTTAGGTAATGAGAGGGTCCAGGTATAAGTACGAGGGTCATTTCAAAAGTCTTGCACACAGCCTATGCACGACCGTTTGAGTCACTTTTAGGTTTGTTGTGGGTCAGAGTTTGGGCTTTGATGATTGTTTCTGTGTTTTCTGGTTTGCTTAGCTGTGTTGTGAGAAATTCAGTGGTGAACCTGACTAAGGTTGGGTTACACATGATGATGAGCGTTCCTATATCAACATCGAAACTCTATGTGGAAAGAATTCAACTGAAATTTACAATGTTTTGCGGGAGGTTTGTCGAAATAGTGTAGTGGATCATAGCACTGTATTTCGGTGCTCAGCTCGTTTCCGTGAAGGTCGTGTAATCATTGCGGACACCTCAAGATGTAAAAGACCATCAACTGCAACAGACTACACTCCTGAGATTATTGTGAATGACATTTTGAGAGAGGGTCGATGAAAATATGTAAGAAAATTGCATATGAGACCAAAATATTTGTCACTTCACTTTACAGAATTATTACTGAAAAGCTGAAAATGAAGACGAGATGGGTTCCGCATGATCTGAGTAAAGAGCAGAAAGCATGTTGCAAAAGAATCGCAGAAAAATTGCTTCAACGTTATCAAACAGGAGATCAGCTTTTCAAACGACTGTTGCAATTGATGAAACCTGGATACTAGAGTTTGAACCAGAACTGAAGTTTCAGTCGTCACATTAAAACAGTTCAGACTCTTCACGCCCGAAGAAATTCTGCTAACAACAATCAAACGTTTTACTCACGATGATCTCCGCGTATGATACGAATGGAGAGATGGCTACAATAGAGTGACATAGGGGACGTCTATACCAGGCGTATATTACAAGCTGTTTCTGCAAAATGTTTTGCGTCCGAAAAGTATTGAAAGAAATCCCGACATTCTTGCAGCTGGTGTATTCTGAACGATAATGCAAGGCCGCATACTGCTCTACAAGTAAGAGTGACACTTAACAAGTATGGATGGGAAATACTTTCCTTCCCAATATAGTCCTGATTTGAGCCCACCAGACTTTGAATTGTTTCCCAAATTAAAAGAACCACTCTGTGGAAAACGTTTTGATTCGATTGATGAAGCTTTCAGTGAGGTGACCCGAGTATTCAGACACCTCAACAATGAAGGTGCCCTATCCAGAATACAGAATTTGCCAAATGTTGGGAAGTTGTCATAAACAAGTATGAAGATTGTATTGAACGCCTGTAAAGATATTTTGTACAATAAATGATTAGCTTGCATAACATCTTTCAGTGTGCAGAACTTTCGAAGTGACTGTCGTACAATATATTGCAAAAAATTTTCCAAACAGTTCCTAGGACATAATGTTGTACGTAGCGGTACATCTAAATACTAATTGCAAACATTAGAAGCTATTGGTACCATAACAAATAACAGTCTATGTGCCACGACCCGCTCGGGAGAGTAATACTCCCGCAAGTTCGTTTTTCCGCGCGCTACTCTAGACAGCTGTTTTACGCGCTATCCTAGCCAGTTGTTTTAAGTTGGTCACAAAATTTATATCATGAAGTACAAGGGGAACAAAACGACCCTATATCATGGAGTACAAGGGCATAAGTACTACAACTACTTATCTGCATAAAAATAAATAAATCACTTTTTTAAGTATTATTTTTATATTATTTTAATTTAATAAGAGTTATAAAAATGTAAAAAATAAAATAAAAAAAATCTCCTCGGGCGGGGTTTGAACTCGCGCCAAAAGAGGATTTTATTACTAGCATATAGCGCTAGCCCACTCGGCCACTAAAGCCGACAACAGGAAGCGTTTGTTGTCTGCTATTTGAATGTAACGTGGCAAGAAGTGGATAACGCCAACCAATCAGAACTGTGTTTCTCGTTTCTACTTCCGGGAGCATTACTCTCCCGAGCTAGTCCTTATGTGCCACGCTAAATAACAGTATATGAGTCTAATTTCGTAATAATGTTCGCAAAATTTGCGAATCGCAAACGAACGCAGAAACGATGCAATAATTATTATTATTGTATACCGATAATCGAAAAAAAGCCATATTTTAAATTTCGTTAACACAATTCACTGCAGAATGATGCCGTATAAAACATTTTAAGACATTCAGTAATTGTGTATGTAAGAGAAAACTTGAACCAATGATTTTTGTGATATTAATGCAAAATTCACAAATTTTTACGTTTGCTGCAGTATCGTAGAAGGAGTTTACTAAATGTATACTAAACTAAGCTAACCAAAGCCAACCTACGTATCCTAACTCATATTTTATGTTCAAGGACAAAAAGAAAAAAAAACACCTAGTAAAATTTTAGTGAATCCCATCAGCACTATATTACAAACATATCACGCATTGTTGTGCGTGAGCCAGTGTATAGTACATTACGTCAGTCTTACTACTTGCTAGTACTTGCATTTTGGTCAATTTATTTACCTTTGAATTTATAGTAAATATGGTGCTTTTTTACTTTTGGCGCAACAAATTTTGAAAGATTTACAGGTAAAAGTCCGTATTTTGCATGAAAAGACATAAAGAACAATTTTCTGCAAGCGACAGAGTTAAATACAAAGTAATACACCTGTATTTTATGTTTACAAGTGTAGATTACTATAGTTCGCGTCCCTCGAATTGTCGTGTGGCATCAGCCAACAAGATCGCAGTGCGCTGTTACTATACCTTCAGGGAGGAACCTATTCATTCATAATTGTCCACAAAAACGAACAAAATTAATTATGAATGATTTGATTCCTCCCTGAAGGTTTAGTAACAGTGCACTGTGAGTTTATTGGTTGATGCCACACGCCAATTCGGGTGGCGCGGAGTATAGTGTAAAATTCTTACGAGTACTTTACAAGGGATAAAATAAGTGAGTGCATATAAATGATGATTGTATTAGAAACTATTTTCCACCGGTGCTGTATTTGTGCACAGTGCACATAAGTTGTATTTTTGTTTACAAGTGGAACGCTACAAGTATGAAACCGTGACAAGTATTATTGAAACTCATATCATTACCAAAATCCACTCATTTCACTATCCTTATTTTTGCATATAGCAATCTTCGCTGACGCACCTGCTCCCTTCGGACTCCCCCCCTCTCTAGAGGTGCTCTTCAGTTTCGCCCTGCCGTGACTCGGTTAGATAGCATTCGTGCTTTTTAATGGCCTATTAGCACAGGTTGTTTCTTGTTTTTTGCATTGCAGTTTTTATGCGTACATCCGGACGCCGTATTTACACGCAAATCCTAGAAGAATTTTAATTTTTCAACAATTGATTATGATGGTCCCCTTGAAATTTAACTATTCCATTTGACATGTTTCCATGTCGGCCAGCGCAAATCATTTAGTAAACAATAAGAAGGAATTTGTAAAGAATTGTAATTTTTGAACAATTATTTCGAGTTGCACGGCAAAAGTAAAGCTGCACGAGAAATCTTCCTAAAAATGTACTTAAAACATTATGTCGAGCTTCACATGAAAGGCAGTAGCGCGTTTCAAACTTATTCGATGATTTGTAACTAAACATTCAATAAATGAGATGACAAATACAAAAGATAACGTGCAGTTGGAAAAGTTGGCGGCAAAGTAGAAATTTAAAAAATACACGAATTTTATGGTCATATAATTAGGTATTTCCAGAAAAAAAAAAAAAAACTATTTCATTGGTGCATATAGGCTACAACTCATACAGCTAATCTTTGTTGCGATTTATAATATGGTAGAAAATAATAATAAATAAACAAAATACTCAGTTAGGGCCAATGACTTTAAAATTTTAAGTTCCTAAGTGAGAGTTCATCCGTACAAAGTATACCACACAAAGAAATTTGTTTCGTGACCTGATGGATAATGCCAAAGACTTGGGGAACTATTCCGATATGGGTTACGTCAACGCAAAGCAATATTTAACATTTTGTTAGTGATCATCGGCATAGCAGTTATAATGACTTCTTGCATTTCTTGTATGAACAATTTCTTGAACAATGCTTCCGAATGATCCTCTTAGACGTGCAAACGAAGAAAGTGAATAATTATCTTGATTACACCACTTGGCTACACCCAACAGCTACAATACAGCCAAAGAAATTGTGCTCGCAAATCATCCTTTGTATTGCTTCAATTGGAACACTCTTACTTATTTCATTCATTCGTGTTTAAAAAAGAAATAATAACAAGTCGGTAATATTTACAGATAATATTGAATTGTTTCGATATTACTCCCCTAAAGTTGCACGAGAATAAGTATATTCACTGCACGAAATAGCTATTAGGTAGGTCTCGTAAACGTATTTCTACCATCCTGTTGAAATTTGAATTGGTATTATTAACTCAAGAACAATTTATATTTACATTACGTTTAATTAGTCCCTTCAAGGACTCAAATGGGTTTCATTTCATTGTGTGTCCATTGATTAATGTTTTATTTCATTTTAATCATTTCTTCACGATTTCTCCAACGCTGAGGGAAAAAAGGGAATTTTGAAACAGCGTTACCATCTTGTACAGCACAAAATTCTCAGCTTTTACAGAGTACCGAATATCTTGGTAAGTACTTGACTTATCGATCTCAAATAAACGTGACAATGCTCCTTATGATATACTGATTTCCTCTATGCATTTAAACCTATACTGTACTAGGGACCTTTTCCAAGTTATTGCACTATTTCCAAACTCAATTTTTCTCTCTTCTGTTGTGGCAACACTGTTTAACTGATCCTTCTAAACTTGAAGTCATTTTAAAGAGTTCTTCCCAGTATTTCATTTAATGTGCACAAATAGTTACTACTTCATTCCTTGTGTGTGTTAAAGGCGTTTAAATTTGACATAGGTTTTACAATATTTCTCAAAAAGTATGCAACACTGATCTGCGAGTGTCATCTCTTTCGTCTTTGTTTTCATTGCTGATTCGAATTATGATATTAAATTTAGGTCATTCCATTTAAAAAATCATAACTTTATATTGGGTTGGCAACACTGTTCACCTAGTGATGTTACCCAATACATGGATAGATGTCCCCCTTCCTGTAGTTGCTTTGTACAAAGTTTAGCTTCTCTCACTCTCTTAGTTCCTCTGTTATAAAGGTGGGACATTATAAATGGTGCACCCGGTATATATATATATAAACATATGCTTTTCAAAAATAAACTCCCACCCATTATATTTCGAATGTATTTCCACGACTATCATCGTGATGAAAATAAAAGTAGTATTTGAAACTCAATACTTTTAGCTAGTCCTTTTCATACACATTAATGTAATATTTACGTGTGAATCTGGAATCTGTTATGTTTTTGCCTTGACAATAAAATAGAATTGTCTCCGAAATATATTGAGTAGTAGTTGTTTTTCATGATTCTGGTTAGTTTCTAGATCATTCTGTTTTTATTCAAAACAGGGTGAAGCCTCTGTTTTTCTCACGGAAACAATAGGCTTATGGAAAATATTTGAACCCCGTTTTCCCCCTTAAAATACACATTTCAATGAAAGTATGATGGTGAAAATCCGTAATGACATCTTTTCTCATTCCCACTACTCACCCCTTCTCATTGTATGCCGATATGGGTTGACCTTGAACTTAAATGGCATTTGAAGTGCCACTATATATCTCAGAGACCCCGAAACAATGAATTGGATACTAATATCAGTCATTTTCGACTGTTTTTACATTTCACCTTCTTTTCATCCCACCTCTTACTTCTTGTCAATGAGGTATGAATTCGGACTTCAACGGCATCGGGAATGTCACATTTTATCTCAATGACACTGAAAGAATTGATTGAATATTAATATCGGTTATTTTCGTTTAATTTTACATATCACTCTTTTCCAGCCCCATTCCTCTTCCTCACCCTTCACGCTGATAGTATCATATGTAAAAGCTTAAGTTAGGCGGTGGTCCACTTATATACCAAAAGAACATCAAATTCGGTGCAGCGGTCTTTGGTTTAGACGCCGAACATTGTTATATTCATTTTGATGCATATAGAAATTTTTCCTTACCTCCCCCCCCCCCTTAAAACAGACATTTTCTTCAAAAACGCTGGGATATATTGAATCTTATTTTCAGTGAGAAGTTTATACCGAGTTTCATCTTTTAACTTGACGAACTTGTGAGAGATATATTTTTGGCATCAATTTTTAAACTCCTTAACCCTCTCTTTAGCATATACTCTTCCTGAAAACTAATGAAGAAAGTTAGGCCAGGGTCCTCTTATTTACCAAAAATCATCAAGTCGTCAAATATATTTAAGATATATATATATATATATATATATATACACATTTGCCTTCCTGCACGTGGCTACTGATAATATATAATATACAATTTATAAACAACCTTACAAAATTCTTCACAGCTTCGATTTTTAACACCTATCCTAGTTTATGATGCACAAGGAATAAAAATAAAAGACTACACCGAAAATCAAACCGGATACCCGGCTTGCTATGCCGATGTATTAACTACCACGCTACTCAATTTGCTTCCTGAACAACCCAAGTGCTCTGAGGGACTGAGCACTGACTTTAGGAGTGGTAGAGTGTATTGTTGTTCTGGAAGCGAAATGGTTAACGCATCGGCTCGGTCAGCCGAAGACCCAGGTTCGATTTCAGGTCCATTTTTCATATTTTGTGTTGCATTGAATTTACACTTATAGAGGCATTGATGTGGTATTAAATTATTTCTTCCTTTTGTCATATGTAATATAATAGTTTATGTTCTTAGGTTGGATACTTATTTAGGGTAAATATGAATATTAAACAAATAAACAGACGCACACTTATTCACAATCTTTCTCTGCCTCTCTCTCTCTCTCTCTCTCTCTCTATATATATATATATATATATATATATATATAGTAATTTACAATTTGATACGACTGTTATTTTCTTAACACGAATGATGCTGTTCAATTGTTTTTTTAATGTTTTCGACGAAGATTTTGATGTATCCATCAGTAACTTTTACCCAGGTATTATCCAAATACAAATATTTATATATAAAGCATTTTTTGTGGTTTCTAAATAGAACGTTTTAAAAACGTACATGCGTTTCTTTCGGAATAATTTGAACAGAAAGTGGTTGGACATCATTGATGCTCACTCAATAATTATCACACTAATGTTTAGAAACTGTGAAGGCATGCCTTTTACTTAATAAAAGAAAGAAAGAAAAAAAGAACATATTTTAAGATCACTGAATAAAATAATTAGTTTTTTTTTCGAAAACAACAAATACTTGCACCAAATTGTACATTGTATACACGTATAACTTTAAGCTATAAATACTTATCACTATATGATACTTAGATCATTGTTTAGAAATTAAAGTAGTGCTGAAAAATGTCAAGATGTGGTTTTGTTTCGTTCTACAGAGAAAGAAGTTTGAAGATGATGCATTTAATCTTTCGGATGTATTTGCATCTTCTGAAGAATTTTCTGAGTTACTTCAAGAAAATGAAAATTCTCGGTTTACTATGGCTGGCTCCGAGCAGCTTCGCAATCAAGATGAATCAGGTACGTAACCGACTAACATGACTGCACGACTGCATGATTTCACACCATAGTTGTAAAATTTTAATGTGCGTTATTTTACTAACATTTTCGTATTGTCTTGATTATTAGTGTTGCTTAGTTGATCTCAAGGTTTTCACCGTATCCAGGGCTTTCAAGCGTCGTACATTTGTGGCATGCGGTATACCAATTTTGTCAATGTTGCACAAAAGTTTTGACACGGGTTCGCTTCTGTGTTGTTTCCGAATTCGTCTAAAATTACAGAGTTGGTATTACGGGGCTCATTGCGTGCCTGTGTGGATTCACACTATTGACGTGGAGCTCATTATCCATGTACCTATTATTCGGTGCAGAATGGCCCAGTGTAACTTTAAATTAGGAAGATCACTTAGATCACTTTTGTATGTTTTTGTTTTCATGTTGTTCGGTTCAGCAGCGACACCTGTTACAGCTCTTTCGTTTATGAGATATTATTTCACCTCACATGATTCCGAACATTTAAATTGCAGCATCTCAGTATGATTTGTAGACTTCTATATGCTTGTCATTGTTATGAAACTTCGTGTTTTTTGAAAACCCTTAGGTTGTCTCATTCCATTGTGAGAAAGCTCATAAATTTCTGTTTGCAACACTCTTAAACTTACAAATAGAGTTCATGAATGAGTGTCACTGCATCATTGTGCCTATGAACACAGTATTTGTGTACCACTCCTTTTTTATATATATATATATATATATATATATATATATATATATATATATATATATATATATATATATATATATATATAGGAGTACGTTTTAAGAAAGTTCGTAACATGATCAGCTTCGTCTTCACGGGCAACAGCAGATTGCCACCTTTGTCTTACAAACACAAGCAGTGCAAGTATCGGAATTGTTCGCAGTGAAGACCAAATGTACTAAAAGTTTCATAAAACCAGATTGTCAAATACATCTACAAGCATCAACAGTGAATATTAATATAGATTACTTGCATCTTCAAGAGAAACATTGTAGAGCAATCAGAATATGGAAACATTTCAAGATACAGTTCCTGTTCACTGATCTGTCCTTGCTATCGCGCCTTTACAGTAGACTAGACTTTAAATTGTTAATCAGCCACCATATTCACCAGATACAATGTCACCCAAATTTCCATCTATTTCTGAGCGTAACTACTATATTGTAGTAGCTAACTGAGGGGTTGAAATGTCTTGCTGAACAAGTATACAAATAGCTTGCCAAGTATGCAATTTCCAACAATTGATGATTATAATCTGAACAACTAGTTTCCGACTGCCGAAAATATAAGCATCGTTTATTGAAAATTAAACACTTGGTTGGCTGTTTGAAAGTTCATTGCGTATATTATAAATACAAGAAAGAAAAAAGTCACTACTGCAAAAAATGTGTTCCCACATCAAATGTGATTGCATCAAAATGTGATGCACCGGGACTTAAAATAAGTCCGTTATGATCAATTAAGTCGTTTTAAATGATTTTTGTATTAATAATTCATAAATGTTTTTTTCTGGCCATCCTTTAAAGGTTGCACAGTCACATCAACAAACAAATAAACAAACAAAAAAACTAAGTGAAACATATTGTATAAAAACCTCTTTCTTCAGAAAGATGACAGTTTATGCGAATAGAATGCTGCGCTGAATTTCAAGTTCCACTTATATATATATATATATATATATATATATATGGGGAGGGAGGGGTTAGAAAGTTCCTTATCGCTTCTAAGCCAGAAAATGAAATATTTAAGATTTACGTCCCACGGTTATGCCGGCTAGGCTAAAGTAGACAATGATGATGAAAAATAAAGGAAATAGTGGAATGAAGAAAGTGGGAGAACCCCGAGAACACGCACGCATCCCTTTTGAACCAGAGTTCATCTTACGTGTGCAGGGTAGCGATTTCTTTTAGTTGCATCTCAGATAGATTAATAGAGAGTGTGAGAATTTCCTAGACATACTACAGTAATTTTTCTTTATCATTTTTCTACGAGTAATATTTCAACGTTATCCATTTCTATTTTTGTTGCCTCTGTTAGCATGAAAGACTTTGCCTCATAGAACACCTCTACTATATTCTCATTTTGGAACTATCACTCAGCTGTGTTTCTTTATGCAGAATTACACTGTGCAATCAGAAATAAAGCTTTTTTTTTTTTTTTTTTTTTTTTAAACCAAACTGACAGAACCTTAAAATGTTTTTACGAAGACAAGACACACACTATATTATTTCATACTTCATGTAACATGCTTTACAACATGTAAATTACAATGTTTCTTTCCTATTTCCAATAGCGCCAAAGCAACTTGAGTGGGAGCATAAAAGGAACGAGTGGATAAAAAGGACAAATGCTTTTATGAAGAAAGGTCACAAAAGGAAAAAGTTCAGTGCGAAAAGGAAATCAAACCACAAGAAGAAATAGATTTTAAGTATTCTGGACATCTCTGTACATAACTAATATTATCTAATAAAACTATTTAGGAAAGAAAGAACTTCATTTAATTTTTACAAGAGACATGTATTTCATATTTATGATGTTTTCATAGTGCAATTATGTATGTATAAAAAAAGTCAATTCTCCGAAACCAGATGCATTAAGTCCAATTAAGAGTTTTGTCCCCCAAAAAAGCTGTCCTTATACAGTGAAAATTCGGTAACCATTTGGCTCATTTACTTGCATACCACTTCTATAGTAACGTTTGAAAGTGAATTTTCTGATAATACAGTATACATATACCGAGTTCTACCACAAATACTGTCCCAAAGTTTTAAGTACATTGACACAAAATGGTTGAGAGATATTTTAATATCCTAATAACATGAGTTACGTGGATGCATTATGAACCAAAATCATAAATAATTATTCAAAATGGCCACCATTAGCATGTACACAGCTCCTAAGTTTTTGTGGCCACTTATCAATTGCATTACGCAACACACCAACTGGAAAATCTGTAGCTGCCTTCCGAAAGAGACCGCTTTAAATTTTCAATATTGGGATGTCTCTTCTTGCAAGCCATCTCCTGAAGCTTGGTCCGAACTTGCAGGTCAATCTGAAGTGGAAATGAAGTCCGCAACATTTGCTTCCAGCGACTGCTGGGTTGTCCGTGCCTTGTGTGCTGGGGCTGAGTTCTGTTGAAAGCTCCAGTTCTATCCATAGAAGAGTGTGTTGGTAAGATTCTTGACTAGTCTTTCAAGCACTATCACCTGGTATACTTTGGCTGACATCCCCCTCCCCCCGTTTTCACAGAAATAGAGGGCCGTTGTGTCGTTGTAGTTCACATCCCATCACACCACGACTCAGGCAGGATGTTGACCCTTCTGGATCCTTGGAGCCTTTTCACCAGCTTCTGAATGATGTGGCATATATCCTGTCATTTTGGGCATTGAAAGTCTCCTCAACACTGAAAATCTTTTCATCAGTCAAAAGGATTCGACGGTGCCCATTTGCTGACGCTTAAGTAAGCGCTTTGTTTTCAGGAGCCCCTGGCGCTTTAGTTCATTTGTCAGATGTCCTTTGCGTTGTTTGTAAGCGTGGATTCCCAGGTCAGTGCTTAACGTGCGAGACAGACATTTTCAGCTCACAAGCCATAACTGTTTCCTTACAGGATTTCGTTGGACACACGCTGCCATTGCTTTTCCAAGTTCCGGTGTTCGTACTGTGCGTGGTTTTCTTTGCCATGGGCGATCTTTCACAGTTCTAGTTTCAACAAAGCGCTGGATAGTGCGTTAAACGAATTTGCAGCTTGTAGAGCGTTTTGAAAATCTCATCTGGTGATTTGCGTGCCATGTGCAACGCTATCATGGCCACACGATTTTCGAACTCCCCCTATTTCATCTTGAACACTTACATTGATACTTTTACACTTCTTCAGCTCATCCAGCAATGCCTCACGCTTCACGATAACGCTCTTGCCGTCTCACTTGTACGGACGGAAGTACAGTCACCCTCAAAATTTGGGACAGTATTTATGGTAAGACTAGGTATACAGACTATGTATTTTTTTTCAGGTACGTAAAATGCAGTATGTTTTAGAGTAAATCCAGTTCCCTTGAAGGTAAGAAAAATTGCCTGGACATGTTTTTTCTCATTCATTCATCTGTAAATCATTGTCAGGGAAAGCTTGTATGACGAAATCAATTTATCAATTGTTGTAAACATTTTGTTATATAATTGTTATAAACATAAAGGAAAACAATGTATATTTCCTTTAAACTTAATTGCAATTCTCAACTATCTTTCGAAAGTCTTGTAAGAAAAAGACTGTTGTTAATAGTTTATATGAAGATTTGCAGAGAAAGAAAGATAATCTGTTGTACAGTGGTTCTCAACCGGTGTGTCGCGCAGTTCCATAGGATGTGTTGGGAAATTTTAGAATTTAAAAATCATGAAGCACTTAATGATTACCTAAAATCAATTTTAAGACGTACTATACTATTCAACGCCTTAACGTTAAGTACAATGTTCAGAATAAACTACTTCGTAGAAACAGTCTTACACTACTATAATTTATTAATAAAAAATCAAGTGTATCGCGATGTAAAGTTCAGTAAAGTGTGACGTTAGTCAAAAAAAGGTTGGGAAGCACACTATTAGACTTCATCCACAAATCGATATATCCTTACATTAAACTATGAGACAATAGTATATCGTTTCCGTATATTGGATGATTTTTAGTTTTTCTAAATCATTGTTAGAATACCAATTATTGCCAGATCATCCTACACCATATACAAGAGAGCCCAAGGAAATCTCACCCCCATATATAAAGCAAAACTTCGAAAAATTCCAAACAAGCTGGATTTTTGTGGAGATCTTTATTTTGATATCCGAAGCATATCTGAAAAGTAACCTTGATTTGAACCGTTTTTGGTGTGTGCGTGTACGGGGGAGGGGACATTTTTTTTTGCAATTATCTTGAAAATTGATTTTTTTTCTAAGAAAACTGTAGTATATAAAATTTTATACAGAAATGGTCTTGACTTTTTTTTATTTTCTCGGAGAGTCAATCGTTTCAAACATATAGACTGAATTAATTCTGAACAAAAATAGGGGGAGGTGTTTAACTTAAGACTGCAAAATATCGAAAAATAATCATCGGACAGAAAAAAAAGTTGGAAATAAAAATTAATATTTTGGAGAAAAATAAATCATGTGTGATAAAATTAGCCCGTTGCCCTCTGGAGTGGGATAGATGAAACTATGAAAACTCAAACGGGGATTGTCACTTTTCTTGGCGGATTCGGGTTCTACGAGGAAAATACGTAAATTTTACTCGAAACATTTTGTCGATTCGTAGCAGATGATGCTGTAATCAATCAAAAATAGTTTCACTAATGTTTCTTCAATTGGGAGATTCCTAACACAGGAAAATTAAAAGAAGAAAAAAGAAGGGGGGGGGGGGAGGAAACTTCGAAAAGAATTTTTCTCTCAAAACAAATAATTGAGTTGTATAACGAGGCGTTCGGCTGTCAATGACCGGGCTAGCTGACAAGCACTTTCTTTACTAAACTTGGGTTTAAATGTCATGAGACTGTCACCAACCAGCTTTAAGGTCCCGAAAATTATGGATTCGGCAATAAGCTAGGTCATTTTGGACATTTTATTTTCGCCTCTTCTCATCCTCTATGCAGATGCCGGCTGAACTAGGACTTCAATGGCATCGAGAATACTATTCTTCTCAGCAACCCCGAAAAGTACGGTTTCGATACTAATATATGTTGTTCTGTATTATTTTTACTCTCAGTCTACCGTGCTCGGAGTGTCTTACTCATGGAGTATGTTTTCCAGATTGTAAGTCGTCATATATTTACGTCCACTTGTTTCTTAAAATAAGTTAGGGAAGTGAAACTCGATTCGTTAACATGAAGAGCTCACGAGATTTTCTATTTTTGACATACATCTTCAACTATCTCTTCTCCTTTGAATCCCTTCTTCCTCCCTTAGGGTACGCATCAAAATTTGAAACATTCTTTTCCAAACTTTGGTCTCTTCAATATACAAATGTATCAAGCAAACAGTATGGATTTGTATACCGATAAACAAACAAAAACATACATTCATTTCTCTCTCTCTCTCTCTGTATATATATATGTGATATGCTCTATTTTTGTCCAGACATAATTCAATCTATATCTTTGAAACAACTGGTTCTACGAAGTGTAAGGACCTTTTTTATGTAGACTATCATAAACTACAAGTTCTCATATAATTATTTTCCTCGAAACTTATAATTTTCGAAATAATTGCAAGAAAATGAAGCTCCCCTTACCAAAAAAAAAAAAAAAAAAAAAAAGTCCAAGGTTCAAATTAAGGATACTTTTTAGGATATGCTAAGGACATCACAATGAAGGTCTCCAAAAGGTTTTTTTTTTAGTTAACTCGGCTATTATGAGAGATGTTAGAATTGTTTGAGAACGCATTCAAATATTTTTTACAAGAATACCAATTTATTTTGAAGTATAAAGGGTACTAGGAAAATTTTGCAATACGATGCATCCATGTGTCACAGGAATCTGCTTTTTGGTGCATACTGAGACATGTTTATATTTGTACAGTAACCGCTGCGCAAGTCGATGGGCTGAGTTACTCATTAGCAGTGATAGTCTAAAGTGCTTGCCATGGCATCTTGGTCACGAAACGAGACACGACCAATTTTACGGTACAACTTCGCGCTTGGTTAAACGTAGATCAGTGCACAGAAGAAATGACTTCTGCTAGGTGATGTCTGTCCACATCGTCCAACTATATTCAGGTGGTACAGAGAATTCCAAAGGGAAATTTCATACTGGAGGATGCTGAGAGGGCGGGGAGGCCACGAACGTCAGTTACGGAGGAAAATGCTTGACGCAGACAGGTGAGTGACCTACCAGCAGATTGAGGATACCTTAGGCCTAAATGCACCAGCAATTTTCGTTCGATTCTGTATGTTCATTTGCACGTGAAGAAACTTTGTCATCTCGGGGCATAGTCTGATTGAAAAGCAGATAACACGACGTGAGACAGTGCCGGTAGATGCTGCAAATGTTTGATAAGGGACAATCTCATATGTCAACAACATCGTGACAGGTCCGAGGCTTTTGTGCTATTGTGATGTAGCGACCAAGACTCGGAACAAAGTTTGGGTCTTTGATGATGAGGATACACCTGTAGCTGTCAGAAAATCCCGACCAGTAAAGAAGAAAATGATAGTTGTATTTTTCAACTCGAGTGGAATCATGCTGTGTGTCGTTTTGGGCACACAAAAGATAGTAATCTAAGTGGTACACTGAACAGTGCCTGTCTTAAGTGAACGAATCTAAGAACCTACGACCAAATTCAAGAATGGACACCTGGTTCCTCCATCATAACTATGCTCTTTGCTCACCGCTCGAAAGCCTGCACCGAATATTTGGCCAGTATATGATTGAAACTTCTTGAGGACTCTTCTTACAGTCCAGATTTTGCTCCCTGCGACTTTACACTGTTCTCATATGTGAAAATGAAAGGGATGCAGTTTTTCACTGATAAGGATGCATGGGACAACGAGTTGCCTTACTCCCTCATGAAACTTGGCAGATCTGGTTTAACGATTGGTTTCGGAGGATGGAGAGGTGTATTGAATGTGCTGGAAATTATTTTGAAAAAAATAAATAAAACTGTATTGCAAAACTTTCCTAGTACCCTTTGTACGTTAATCATTTCTGCTAACACTGGAATTAAATAGATTTTTGGAGGAAGACTCTACGTTCGTCTCATGGCCTCAGCACTGGCTGTGGACGCGTGTGTTCAGATTTCAAAATCTGCTGGGAATATGGAGCGTCTGATAAAAATCGGAGCAGTGCTACGCAATTAACATTAATAGTAGTGATTGCCCTTCATAATATCAGTATGGTATCAACTTTTAAAATACAAGTACATGCAGTTCGTCAATTTTGTTTTATTAATACTGTGAATATTTTCAAAGCTGTAATGAACAAGATACAAGTTGAAGTACCTCCGATCCTGAAGAAGAGGATGGGTAACTGGAAAGACAGAAAAAACGTATACCTAAGAGATAGCAGGTAATATTTTAAGAAAGTGTTTGGAGGAGAATACTACACCAAAAAGACTGCAGATAGTTATTTTAAGAAAAAAAAAAGTGTGTAAATCGGTGCAATACAAGAACTTAAAGGAAAGAAACTGCTCATTTGGAACACAATAAGAAGAAGAATCAAAGATATGAAAAGCAGTAAAAATGTGACGAAGGAAGTGAGAGTGAACACTGAAGATATAGTATATATACTTTTGAGAGGAGAAATGGCGAGAAACTTAAAAGATTGTGAACGAAAATTTGAGGAGACAAAGATAAAGGAATGTGGTTAGGATGGAACGAGAAACAAAAATTAAGTGCAAATAGAATAGTAGTAATAGAAAAGGTATAACTAACAGACCAAGAGAAGATGTATCTAGAAAGTGAAAGAGTAGAAGATAGTGTTTTCAGTAGAACTCATTATGGAAATACAAGAACGGAGGGAAAATAATGAGTAAGGCATGGGCAGTAGTGTAATAGAACAAGGTAGAAGGAAACCTTAAGAAGAAAGAGAAAGAAGAATTGAAAGCATTACGGAAAAGAAAAAACATCGTAACCTAACAAGCATACAAAAGAGGAGCAACAGTGGTAATGGAGAATAGATGGTACAAGGAGAAACTTGAGGAAATGTACGATGAAACATGTGAAGTAATAGGGGTTAAGAACATGAAAGAAAATGTAAGAAAGAGAACACTAGGAAATGGAGAGAAGAAAGAATTCAAGAAATTAATGAATCAGACAGGCAGAATACTAAATTGAAAGGATTCCCCAAAATACATAAAAGGAAATTACACTGAGACCATGATGGCGTAATATTTTTGAGCCGTTAGAAGTAGAGAAAGAGGACTGCAAAAGAAATAAGAGAAGGACAAGAAAGTACGTGACGTGAACAGTATGTTACAGCAAATAGGTGACAGGAAGGAAAAAAAAAAAAAAAAAAAAACAGTTTCGTTCAGTGTAGATGTGAAGGCATTATTTGCTAGCATTAAGAGAGAGTACGTCATGAAGGCAGTAGAAGAAGAAATGCAAGATAATACCATAAGTGGAGAAAGGGAAATGATAAAAGCCCTAAGATTGATTTGGAAGAATACTGTGTGTACCATAGGTGAACAAGTGGTGGAGATAAAAGGACTAAACATAGGATCGAGATTGAGTTCGTTACTCATGGAAATCGTAATGAACAAGTGGGAACAAAGTGAAAGGAAGAGGAGGACAGAACCTTAATGTTTTGTTGATATGTAGACAATTGTCTGAGAATATGGAAAGGGGTAATTGGAGAAATTTGTTAAAAAAAATTGAGGATGGAGAAAAAGGAATCCAGTTGGAAGTGAAAGAGGAGAATAAGATAAACTTTACGGATATGACGATAGAGAAAAGCAGTGGAAAATTCCGGTCAAATGATACAGGAAATAATGCTCTGCGGAGATATATTGCCATAAGAGTACTGACACGGGAACTAAGAGGAACTTTACAAGGGGAATGTAGAGGATGATAGAAATAATAAGGTAGTGACGATGGAAGGAGGATAGAGAACATGGAAATACTAACAGGAAATTAATACAGAAGGATTTGAGGGAAAGAAGAAAAGAGAGAAGGAAGAAAAATGTAGATGGTTTGGAATTGAGAGCTTAGGTGATAAAGACAGTCTTAAGAGATTGCTGAGAAACGGAGTCAAAACATATTTAAAAGGAGGGACATTTTAAATTTTAGACTTGGAAAGAGAAAGAGAGAGAGGCAGAAGAATAGGTAGTAGTATATCGAATCAATTGTAAAGAGTATAATATGAAACAGAAGAAGAAAAAGAGTAAGAATGTAAAGACGACGTCAGATTAAGAAAAGAGAACAATGCAGTATATAAGTACATTAAAGAAATGGGACATGAAATAGACTGCAAAAGAATCGAAGAATTGGAGAGGGAAAAGAGAAGTATGATATGGAAGTGGAAAGAATGAAGAAACATGAAAAGTACAATTCATGAGCTGTGGAAGGCAGTACTGGACAAAATAGAAACGAAAGAACTAAAAGAATAAACAACACTACAGAACCGGGCAGGCGTACGAATTGTTGGGAAAAGTATGTGACAAGCACCTAATTAAAAAATGTATATTTTGCACAGATGCAGGCACGTAGCCAGGATTTCATAATCGCGGGGGGGGGGGGGGGGAAGTTACAAAATACTGGTTCTCACCCGAGTTCGATCAATCTAAACTATTTTACTGGCAACATATATTGGTTTGTTAGAACAATAAAATGAGGACATGTTAATAAGTATTAAAAAAAAAAAAAAAATGAAATTTCGAATAATAATAATAATAATAATAATAATAAAAGATTTTACAATATTTACGCTCCTTCCTTTGTTCATTCAAACATAACAATTTTCCTTTCATGACCTCAACTATTATAAAAAGTACATACAAGATAATGTCTTGTAAAATATTTTACAATATCTGAGTTCCTTTCTCTGTTGAATCAAATGTTAACAGAATTTTCTTTTCACATAACTTTTTGTTTTTATTATTCAGTCAACTACTGTCTGTTCTAAATGACAGGTTAAAGGAGCGTAGAAAACTCTCTCTCTGACATAACATGTTTGAAACTGCAGAGAAGCGATGACGAAAAATTATGATAAAAAATGTCCACACTGTTACAGAACGGCACTATGCTTTCGAAAGCTTGAAATTTCCCTGAGTAGCAGAAATTCTGAGAATTCTGTAGCTTTTCTAGAAATTTCAAACTACCTGACTTTTCCAGGATATCCCGCTCATTCGCCACCATGTATTGCAAGTAATACAAATCTCCTCATAAGAAAGAGTAACCAAAAGCTTGCTGTAGCTTTTTATTTTTAACACTGATTCTTTTCCCCGTTTCTTTTTGTTTCATGCTTCCTTAATTTTTTCATTTCTGGTTTCGAAGGGGGGTCCCCCCTCTCCCTTGGCTACGTGCCTACACAGATGGATGTAAAAAGTGAAAGGAAAACTTGAATAGCTCTAGGAAGTGTGAGCGGGCCGTCCTTTCATTTTATGTATGTATATTTTATTATTCTTGGATTGATTTTTCATAACGTGTCTGATGAAGGCGAGGTTACATGGCAAAACCGTTACACAAGTATTATTACATATCGCCTGTTCATTTCAAGAGTGACATAACTCAAAAATCGCCCTTATTAACTTACGGGTAGAAAATAAAAGCTAATTTCGATGTCTATCTCTGGTAAAAATTTCACAGATATGCTTCCAAAACTGGGCACTAGAGAGCACATCTGTCGTTCTTGCGCTGTTTTCACCGCGTTTCGAAACTTTCAAACGCTTCCGCTGAAACGTTAGGAACTTTGAGTTGTTATTCTTGAAATAAACACGTGATGTATTTGATCCTTTGGTGAGTTCTATTTCATTAATACTATGGTTTTTCTGTTGTAGCTTAAAAAAAAAAAAAAAAAAAAAAGTAAAATTCGGAAGAATATACGAGGGAGGGAGTGCTATAGGACTTCATTATTTCACAATCAACTTGAAGAAGGATTATGGTAACTGAATATTTATTAACGGTTTATATGTACAATACAAGCAATATTTACAAATTTTAAATACATTATTCGTTGAGAATTAAACGTACAAAATTTAATAACGAAAGTAAAAATCCTGTCAGCTTTCTTTTAATACATCTTTCAAAATAGTACTACTACTATTTCTTCCAACTGGGAATGTGGAGAAGGTAGGAAGCACAACGTCTGTCATAAGAAGAGGACTTCTCGAGACTTCTTGCGAAGGAGTAGAACGCGCGGAAGTTTCCTGGAAAAGAAGATGATAACATGTATGATGTAAATGTATCATTAACTGGTAATGTTTTGCAAAGAAATACCATTACAATATTATATAAGTAATTCACGTTTTACGTTCTAAACATCTGACACATATATTAACGGAATTTGAGTTAACGTTTCTCTTCAACACCTAATTATACGTTAGGGGAACTATAAAATAGAAATGTTATGTAATACAAGTGTGCACAAATATGGAGGAATTTCGGGTATAACACGAAAACCTGTTTACACTATGTTTACTACACCGCACCCTAATGATCAAAATATGAAATATACAATTATAACCAATCCGAAGTACTCCTCGACACACCAAATATCAATAATCAATTACAGGAAAGAGGACATTAAGTTCCATTTTCATTTCAAAATTATTCTGTGGCTCGGGAGTCATTTTTGGACTTAAATACTTCATCATTTGGGGCATTAATCACTTTCCAGAAATCCATCAAATTTTCCCTATTATTCTTACACCAAAAATTAATTTAGAGCTAGTTGACTATGAAAAACTTTTTGGTCATAGATTATTATGCGAAATTCTAACTTACCGAAAACTGCAATCAAAGTTCGATCGCTCGATACAGGCGACTGCCATGTTTCGACATAATGTTTCACTTCATGGCAATTTATATGGTATTTACTGTTAATTGCTGAAGCGAAGGGTTAAAAATAATAATAATAATAAAAGGATCTTAAATGTAAAGTATTAACAAATCAAACGGATCTCTAAAGTAAATATATCCATTTACTAATTTATTTGTTATCAGTTATCTGGATATAAGCCATTGTATTCAGAACTTAATGTTTGGACACTACTATTTCTTTCATGACGTAAACAAGGAATAGGAACGATTTTGCAAATATCGACCCTAAGAATGAATTTAATTTAAATTTGTTATAAAATATAAGCAAACAGGTATTTGAACGCTTTCTCCAAATAGACTTACAATGGGTAAAATGACACTAGTTTCTGAAAAGATACGAGTACAAAGATTATTAAATTAAGTAACTAGATTGAAAATATGAAATTTGGTTTATATAATTCCCAAACAAAATAGGGATTTTTTTTTTTTTTTTTTTTTGAGTTCTTCGAAATTTCAAAGAAAAAACTGATAATTATAAAGTGTGTCCCACTCGATGGTTGCCCTGAATATAAACGTCAAACGTAAATACTTGACCCGTTGGGTTGAAATTTTGAGAGAATCTAATGTATTTTATAAGAACGATGACGCAGTAGAAAATAAGTAAATTACCGAAAATAGTGAAAGTAATCTGAGTTTTGTTTCATAGTGTGAAACTTTGGCAGACTTCCAAACTATGCGAGTTCAATACTCAAACTTGTAGTAGTACATCTGTAAATACTTGTTGCAATAGAGTAATAAGAACGAATATTCCTGGATGCTGAATCTATATCAAAAAGCTATTAGGCCTACTCGTTATCTCTTAGTATTTTTGTTCTATGGCGATAAATGTTGAAACTGGAAATGGTTAATTTGAACTAGTTTCGGTTTGAATTGAGGGTTAATGAAGGAGATGGAACCTATTCTTACGACGCTGAATCTATTACAAGAAACCGCATCTCGATGTATTACCGTTTTTCTCTATGGAGATCAGTAATGAGACCACAAGCAGAAAATTTCAACTACTTCTGGTTTCGGTACTGTGTCCGGATGGTGATGATATGTTCTTTTGAGATCATGAATCGATTGCAAAAAGCAGTTTATAGCTACCTATTACCATTTTTGTTCTAAAGTAATAAATGTTGAAACCGAAAATGGTTAATCTGAACTAAGGGCAGACATAAAGCCTATTCTTATCAAATGTAGAAAACTGCACCTTAATATCCCTGACCATGGAAATCAGTATTGAAACCGGAAGTTATAATAATTTTCCACCACTTCCGGTCTTGTTAAGAGAGTTACGGATAGTATGTTGCCTTCGAGCACTGAATCGTTTGAAAAGAAAGTGCTATGTTACCGTTTTCATTCTATGGCGATAAAAATTGAATCCGGACATGGCTAATTTGAACCACTTCCGGTTTGAATATGGGTTAACGGAGGAGATGGACGCTGAATCGACTGCAAAATTCCGCATCTTGGTATCTCGTGACCGTTTATGCTCTGATACCTGTTGACAAACGAACCGAACAGACAAAGCCGTTCTCTAAGGCTTTGGAAGTCTAAAATGTATGCTGTAAGCCATTTCGCTACACATTTCATCAAAGTAGGAAGGAAAAAAAATAATAAAGGAAATTAATAGAAAAGCAGCTGTGAGGTGTCGAAATGGGTACCATGTTATACTGCAGGGTTACATGATAGTATTTCACGCTGCAAGTGCCTAGGTAGAGTGACTTTACTGGAGGAAGATAAAAGTAGTAGGTCCGGTAAGTCAGTACAAGAACTAAAAGGTAATAAATGAACAGAAAAACTTTTTTAGCGGTGCACCGTTAATTTGCATATTTACGAGCCTTCATATATCCGGACTTCAACGCTCGGACACTAAATTGCTTTTAATTTCTTTAAATGTAACTGGACATGAATGTGAGTATATACAAAAGAATTTTGATCAAGTACTGCTTCTCTGACACATTATACACACCCTGACCATCATATTGGATTCAACTTTCGTTTTTCCAAATGGAAAATAGCTCCAAATAATACATCAAATTCATGTACAGTCCGCAGCCAAAAAAAAACTCCAACATGAGCATGTAAGTTTATTGTGAAACGACGAAGTCTTTTGTTCCAAAATAAATGTGCAGTGGAGGACGCCGAGGTTTCTTCTGGCGTGATTCGTGCCACTTAGACGTTATGTTAATTCCCTGCACTGTTAGGCATAGTTTTACAATAAACTTACATACTCATGTTGCAGGTCTTTTGCTGCGAACTGTACAATTTCCTCGGAAATTCATGGTGTAGTGAGTTTTACCGTATCTTGTACCGTTTGTAACAGGGTATTGCATGTTAAATATCAGGCACTTCACGAATACTGAACCGATCAGAAAGTTGTGCATTATACCCTGTGTATATATGTAACCTTTCACGTGATTTATCGTTGACCAAGTATTCTATGGACGAACATACATACAGATACAGACAATACGGAAATGGTAGGTCTGCACCCAAATCTGGTTGTATCTGGATTGACAGACATTTTAGACATTCTTCCAATGTGCTTACTGTCGTATATATATTTATGCTTACAAGATTAGTTCATGAAGTCTTGTAAGCATGTATATCTCCCTGTATGGGCTGCAGCATAAGCACAATACCCAGGTGCCTTGCACAACTTTCTATTTGGTTCAATATTCGTGAAGTTCCTGACTTTTTACATGCAATACCTTGCAAACGATACAAGATGCGATAAAAATACAGACAGAAAATACAGAATATGTGTGTCTGTATTTTCATTAATTTCGATAGTGTCTGAAGAAGGATATGCTAGATATCCGAAACAGTTACAAATTATAATTTAAAATAAAGTAAAGTTTTAAGCTTTGGTCAGTGTCTCTTTTGTTAAAATGAATTTGATATATTAGTTGCACCTATTCCCATTTGAAAAAAAACAAAGTTGAATCCAATATAGCAGATCTAAGATGTCGGCCAGGGTGTGTAACATGTGTCAGAGAAGCAGTACTTGATCCAAATTCTTTTGCGTATGCCCACATTCATGTCGAGTTACATACCCCGAGTTAGAGAAACTAAAAGCAATTTTGTGTTCGAGCGTTATAGTAGTTTATGAATTCCGGATATGTGAAAGCTCATAAACACGCAAACTACCAGTATGGGCCGCTAAAATTAGTACAATACACATTGGGCCACGGAGAACTTTGCATTTAAATCAATTTTACACGAATCCCGGGGGAACACTTCGCGAATGTACCTTGTTAAGACACGAATAATATATGGAGAAAAATGGACAATAAAATATAAATGTTAAGTGTCTTCTTCTCATCTCTTTCCTAGAGAAATAGAGTAAATATCTTCCAAGTCTCTCACAAAGTGACGTGTAACGCATTAACATCTTCCATAGTCTTATCTCTAATACCTAACTCCACTACACTCACTCCGTTCCCCATACACCTATTTTCTTTCTAATTTCTTTCTACTTTGAAGAATTACTATTTATCCTATATACTCCTTATTCGTATCCTGTATTATCTCCATTATATTTTTCATTTTTTTCTCCCTGTATTCGTAAGTAAATTAGAGGGATGTAAATATCTTACAGTGAAACAATTCAACGCATTTAACAGAATAATAACCATTTACAATCATAATGAGGAGACACGCATATAAGACAAGGATGTGAACACTATGAAGCACAAAATACAGATGTTTAACATTGTTCAGCGTCCCGGTTTACTATAAACGCTATCATTATCCCCACAGTTCTGTAGTAATGACAGATTTATCGTTAGAAGGAGATCTTTTTTCTATAGTCGAACCAAAACACGCAAAATAATAATATTAACCAACCCCATTCAATTTCTATATTTTATAATCTGAAGCTAAATTCCATCAGTATTAAATGGTTTACCTAAGTAGAGGATATCGCGTTCATAAACGTGTTTTCGTCCGAAGAAATTAAATTCATGTATCTTTTTCTTCAATACAAAATCGTACAGTAATATCGAACTATTAAATGATTCGCTACCACAAGGAAAGTATAACCTTCCCGTTATTCTATTACAACATTCGAAAAAATATGTATGTAGGACGTAAGGTAGTACTAATTCATCATCATTATCATCTTCTTCTTCTTCTTTTTTTAATACAGTAATAACAAAAGTGAACATCCAACTAAATAGTTCTCCTTTGAAAGCCAAAACACATTGAGTAATGTGCATTTTTAGTTGTAATAAATAATGTATTCTTATTGAGCTTCTTCGTAGCTAAGCAGTTAGCGTATGCGTTCTTGGTGTGGGAGTCTCGGATTCGATTCCCGGTGGGAGCTCATGTTAGGATTCCACGTTAATCAGTAGGTCCACATCTCATAACCTCGCTGCTGAATGGGAAGCTAAATTCAAAGTCAATTCAATTTATTCTTATATAATTTGTTTGCACTCTTAAGCTTTTAACAGTTAACCCTTTAATGGTACAGCAGTTACATATACTATTACATATGAACAAGTTGCTCAAATATAACGCAGACATTTTGTTGCACAGCACAAAATCATGCCTGAAGATTCATTACAACGAAGATATAGAATCGGAAAACAAAATACAATTAATTTCTAAAGAATTATTTAGTAAACTATTGTGACTAGATTCTCAAATAACGGTAGTTCTAATTTGAGTTTACGAATGAATTGATTTTACTGTTTTACTGATTTAAATCATCATCAAAAATGACTCAAAAGAACTCTTATTTCTACTTTGTCCTAGGATTTTATAGTTTAAAAATGTTATTGTCTTTAAAACCCAACATATGTACCTAATTTTAAGTGACAGTATTTAAAAAGTGCTGCTTAAATTTTTACTCAAAACTGAAAGAAAACTTAAGAACCCTAACATTAATACAGACAAAATAATTACAGAGCTACTTACTGAAGATTCACTGTTAATGCTCGTTTTTCTCCTCGGTTCTGGAAGCATTCTTAGCTGCGGTTTTGGACGCGATTCATTCTCCAGGAACTTTATGAATGCTTCAGACAAGGACTTCAAGAAAACAAAGAACATGTTTTAATCTCATTTTAGCGCAATGTGTATACATAAATTGACTCAGACACTAAAGTACAGGGTGTCCGAGAAGTCCTTCCCTGATTACAGAAATTGATAACTCAGGCTAGAAATAAGATGGAAATATGAAACTGGTGTTGAATTGTTTACAAACTATAAAAGTTTTTGTCTGTGTTAGGTTTGTTCTGTTTTACCAAGTCTCAATTTTGTTTGTTTTAGGTTTGTAGTACGTAAATAAGAAGCCCAAGAAGCCATGCCAACCAACCAGGAGAAGGCACAGTGTGTCTTGTGGTACCATGAGACACGATCACCAACCACGGTGCAGAGACAGTTCCAGACAACATTTGGGAGGACTCCACCTGATGTCAAGAGCATTAAAGCCTGGTATGAGAAGTTCAAGAACACAGGGTCGGTTGCTGACCTTCCGAGGTCTGGTCGACCAAGAACCTCAGCAGACACGGTGGAGGCTGTGCGGCAGTCTTTTCTGAGAAGTCCTAAGAAATCGGTGCGCAGGGCCTCACGTGAATTACAGATGCCAAAAAACTCTATCCATGACATTTTATAGTTTATAGTTTGTAAAACTTTTATAGTTTGTAAACAATTCAACACCAGTTTCATATTTCTATCTTATTTCTAGCCTGAGTTATCAATTTCTGTAATCAGGGAAGGACTTCTCGGACACCCTGTATAACGAACACTTACTGATTATAGTCCCTATATGCTGTCTCAAGGCTTTAAATTACTTGAAACACATACTGTTATTAAGGAATGGCTCTTAGCATAAGGAAAAGACTGAGTTACATTGGGACCAAAAATAAATTTAAAATATCAAAGTAATGCAATGGAAAGGGCAAAGAAATACAGAACAATGAGCAATACATCTTCAACGAAGCGCCAACGTTATTAATTATAGGAAAGAAAAAAAAAAGTGTGTGATTGCAGTCCTAAATTTTGGAGAAGAAACTTTCACTGCCAACAAGAGTTAACCATGCCTTCGATTGACTTATTCATCAATTTCGATACGTTTTCGAACGCAGAATTGTATATTAATGCACATGAAGTAATTAATAACACAATGACCAAAACGTTACATAAGAAATTTCTAAATCAAAGAACTAACTTGCTTATTTACCATTTGAGTTACAATAATGGATGTTTTCTCTAAGATATTACGATATTGATTATACTAACATGAAAAAAACAAGTTTGTAAACTCGAGTTGCTAATACTTCAACAGGAAGGAACTCAGATCTAGAACAAAGTAACTCTGTTGCTTACGGAACCATTTATGAAATCCTATCTTCTACTAACACAATCCAGTCATAACGGTTGTCAAATCCTGAGAATTCTTAATTTTTTGAAAACCTCTGCGTAGTTTTTTTTTTTTTTTTTTTTTTTTCCGGAACTATGTTAAATGCTTATATTACTTTTCCCTTACAACTCCTTACTGGAAACCTACTTAATAAACATTTAATTTACCAGGATGAGAGTAGAGAAACTTATTAAGCATGATCGTACATATTTAAACTTACTGACTATATCAAAACCGAAAATAACTATTTAACACATTTTTAAGAAAGAAAATTACTAATACATATAAGACCATTATATCGTACTCCTAGCGGTATGTAACGTTTTTCTATAAAATAATAATAATAATAATGTTTATTAGGCAACAAACAGCATACATAGCCACAAGTGCGCCCAGACAGCAGGCAATCACACATACAGAACAAAGTCTTACATTATATTTAACAGGAGGTAAAATACAAGATACACATGCAGTCGATACTGTAAAAAAATAAATAAATAAGTAAATAAAATAAAGAAATGTACCAAAAAAATTAAAGTTTCATCCCGGGATAAAAAATACGACGACATGTAAATAAAAACTCGTAACTAAGGTAAAAGGAAGAAGTGCAGTATTGGGAAACAACTTAAAACTAGAAGAAAAGAAAAGATAAAAGGAAATAAAAGACGACAGAGAACTAAATTACGAACTAACAACACTTAAGGAAAACCTATCAAATGGCACATCACTAAACTAAATAAGTAAACATTAAAGTTCCTTTAGAAACTTAAATTCTGAATGAACTTTAACAGTTAGTGTGGGAAATATTTAGAACAGAGTAATATTTATCTGCAATATTTATAGATTTATAAATCAAAGATTTTGGAGTAGAAACATTCGAGACAAAAGAAACAAACTTTCTAGTGTTGCAGTAAGGAGTTCTTATGAAAAATAAGCCACCAATGAAAAAACTTCCATGAAGAATATTATGAAAAAATTTAAGTCGAAATATATATCGCCTATCAGTTAAAGATAATAGGTGGAGTTCTTCGGATATACAAGACAAATTCATATCTTTGAAATTCCAACGTAACCAGGCTAGGAAGTTATCCTGAATAGACTTTAAGGCATTAACAAAATATTTGGCTTCACTGTTCCAAATTACCGTGCCATAATCCAAAGAGAACGCACGTTATACGTGTAGAGACTTTTACAAGTATTAATATTTGAAAAATTACGGCAAAGCCATTTTAGCATTGTTAAGTTTTCCTGGCTTTAGATGTTTTTGAAATAATAATTTGTTTTCTAATATTATTCCTAAATCTTTAACGTAAGTTCCACATTCAATTCCTTGATTACCGGTACCTATTATATATTTATAAAACAAAATATTGGTTTTCCTGGAAAAAGTTATACCTTGAGTTTTGGCAATATTCAAACGCAGGAAATTATTTTCTGACCATTTAATCATATTTCAATGTTACCTTGCAACATAACTTGATCATGAACAGTATTGATTTCCCTAAAGATTTTAATGTCATCGGCATATATCAAGTATTTACAGGTTTACTTTTCTGGTAGACCATTTATATAAACCAAAAACAAGGGGCCAAGATTGGAATTCTGGGGTACACCAGATGTTACGTTATAAATAGAGGAAGTATAGCCAATATACCTAACTCTAAATTTTATATTACTTAAATATGAATCTAGCCATTTTATTGTACGACTTGACAATTTGTACTTGTACAACTTACTTAATAAATGATGCAGTTTATCAAACGCTTTTGCAAAATCAAAGCAAATAACATCAGTATGATCACCAGATCGACTATGAACAGAAAACAGACTATGAAAATAGACTATGAACAAAACTTGCCAAATTTGTAATAATCGATTTACCATTTATGAAGTCATGTTGATTTATGTCTAACTGATCACATACAGCGCTATAAAAGTGGTTGAACATTATTGTTCCAAAATTTTAGGAATAACATTCATTACAGAAATGGGTCTATAATCATTGATGTTGTCTCCTTTAGTCTTGGGTATAGGTGTTATGGCTACTACCTTCCAAGCTTCAGGATAAATATTTTCATTTAAACTCCAATTAAATAAGGATGCTAAAACTGATGAAATTACTTCAGCTACTCCTTTTATAATGGAAATAGGTATTCCATCTATAGGCCAGTCAATAAGGGTCGAATAAGGAAAAAAATGTTGGAAAGCTGGAACAAATTTTATTTTCTTTATAAAAGTGTCTGTAACAACAAACTAATTTTACACCCCTCTACCACCTCCGATTTGGCCGCCATCTTGGAAAAATGGAGCTAAAAATTAGTTTTTTTTTTTTTTTTTTTTTTGTAAATATCTCGCATGGAATGCATTTTAGAGCAAAACATATTACAAAAATAATCAACATTAAATTCTCTACAAAAGATGTTCTCTTCATTTTTTCTCTAGGATGTACCGTTTAGATGCTATAGGTGTAGCTAATTACGCATTTATTTTTTAGCATCGCTTTGTAGCAAAATCTTAAAAAATTTGATACTATTTTGTTTTAGTGATTTCTTAATAAAATATAAGTTAATATAGTTTCCCTTCATTGCAGGAGTGACTAAGGACAAGTAATCAGGTCTATTGGATCATCTATGTTCAAGATATCGTCAGCTAAAAGATGTTTCATCTGTGAGAGACTTCTCAGTGAGGGTGTCACGTGTATAGTAACAGAAAGGGACTGAAAACATTAGTAGACTGCAGTATTAAAGTGAAAGATGGAAAGGAATTGTCAAGTTAAGGGACTGAAAAGTGTTACGGTTCATGAAAAGTGTAGAGAAGTTTACACAAAAGCAAGTAGTAGCAAAGTTTTGCTATAACGACGTACTTCTTCATCTACGCCAATAATCCGTAGGTCAGAAGTACTAAGATTTAATTTTCAAGAAGCCTGCCTATGGACAATGTAGATCAGATTAATTTTTAAAGAAACAGAGTAAAAGGAAATAAAAAAATGAGTGAGTGTGAGAGTGTACATCATGTCGAAACCTCTCAAGATTCTATTATGGAAGCAGCCGACAGAAGAAATGACGACTGGGGTAAAGAAGTTGGTATTAAGATTGGCGATGTTAATGGTTTAGTTATTGCTGAAGTCAGATAAAATTCGTCACGAAAAAAAAAGAAAAAAAAATCAAGATTTCTTCTGGAATGAAACGAGGTCGTTCGAAGATAATGTTGTTTTGGATACTATGATTTATGCTTTCAACTACCTTGAAGCTAACCAGAAAGTGTGCCAATTTTCATTGAGTGAATTTTTTCAAGATTATGATAAACTGCCAACTAAAAAGCCAATAAGAACTAAACTGAAAGATAAGTACCCAGAAGATATTATTATACCAACAAACAGAAACCCTATAGTTTGGTTCTGTGATACAGGACATAAAATTCTCACGGATGCATGCCGGACAAATAATTGCTGAAGATATCAGATCCCAGGTTTACGAAACTGTTGAGTATCCATCAGCAGATAATTTTTTGAATGAAGTTAATTCATTCATTCCTGGGACATTAAAATGCCTTCTCAACACTTATTTTCAAAACCAAGAAAGCGAATACCACAAAATGGAAAAGTATAACGATTTCTCACGCCATAATCGCAGCAATTAGATCAAAATCCTTTTCATCAAATAGGATGCATTGCAAATAGGATTTGTGGTGCATTTTAGTCAAAAGTATGGTAGTAAGCATCTTCTCCACGTTCTCTCTTTGTTAGGACTGTATGCATTATATGCCTGAGGCGGCTCTCAACTTTCGGTTCTGCATTTTCCATCCTTTGTTTGTTGATATAATATCTTCTGAGTACGTTTCTTTCTGTTTAGTTATTATCGTTCTTTCAGTTAGCAGTGCATTATAATCTTGAAAAATTTTACTCAATGAAAATTGGCACTCTTCCTGGTTAGCTTCAAGGTAGTTGAAAGTATAAGCCATACCATCTGAAACAACATTATCTTTCGAACGACCTCGCGTTTCATTCTAGAAGAAATCTTGTAGAATTTTTTCGTGAGGAATTGTATCTGGCTTCAGCGGCAACTAAACCATTAACATCGCCAATCTTAATACCAACTTCTTTGCCCCAGTCGTCATTTCTTCTGTCGACTGCTTCCATAATGGAATCTTTAATTTGAACGATTTCGACATCATGATGTACACTCACGTTTTTTTAATTTTATTTATTTATTTATTTATTTACTGTTTCTTTAAAAATTAATCTGACCTACATTGTCCATAGGCAGGATTCTTGAAAAATTAAATCTTAGTACTTCTGATCTACGGATTATCGGCGTAGGTGATGAAGTACGTCGTTATAGCAAAGCGTTGCTACTTCTTGCTTTTGTATCAACTTTTCTACACTTTTTATGAACTGTAACACCTTTCAGTTCCTTAAGTTGGCATTCCTTTCCATCTTTCACTTTAATACTGCAATCTACTAATGTTTTCAGTCCCTTTCTGTTACTATACACGTAACACCCCCACTGAGAAGTCTCTTACAGATGAAACATCTTTTAGCTGACGATCTCTTGAACATAGATGATCCAATAGACCTGATTACTTATCCTTAGTCACACCTGCAATGAAGGAAAAATATAATAACTTATATTTTATTTAAAAAATCACTAAAACAAAATAGTATCAAAATTTTCGTTAAGATTCTGCTACAAAGCGATGCTGAAAAATAAATGCGTAATTAGCTACGCCTATAGCATCTAAACAGTACATCCTAGAGAAAAAATGAAGAGAACATCTTTTGTAGATCATTTAATGTAATTATTTTTTGTAATAACATGTTTTGCTCTAAAATGCATTCCATGCAAGATATTTACAAAACCTAATTTTTAGCTCCACTTTTCCTAGATGGTGGCCAAGTCCGGGGTGGTAGAGGGGTGTAAAATTAGTATGTTGTTCCGGACACTTTTATAAAGAAAATAAAATTTGTTCCAGTTTTCCACCATTTTTTTTTTTTTTTTCCTTATTTGACCCTGGATCGTCTCTTATTGACTGGTCTACTATGCCAGATGCAGATTTGATCTTTAACGATTTTCTACATCTCTTACATGTTTAGTTGTAATAAGAGGTGATTTCCTCTCACAGAAGGTTTCTGGTAATGTCCAGTAATTATCTATATTAGTAGTAGTCGGAAATGTCTGATAAATTTATGTACAGTACTCAGCAAATAAATTTGCCAAAAAACCCATAGTCAGTAATCAAAGAATTATTTATAACAATTTCAGATGAAACTTGGTTGTTACCTTTGGCTATATATATTCAAAATTTCTCAGAATTACTATTTAACTGATTTTTTATTTTAGTGTGGTAAATACGTTTGTCATCTTTTACTTGAGTCTTAAGGGCTTTATGGCAGTTGACAAATAAATAAATAATCTTCATAATTTGATGTAATTTTGTACCCTTTATGTGTTAAAATTCTTAGCTTTTAATAAAGAGATAGATTTTTTGGAATACTAATAAGGATATTTAGATATCCTAGGACTAGATTTCGGAATATTTTTTACCATAGCTGATGCAATTACTTTTTCAAGATCCAAAACCGCTTCAATTATATCTGCAGGACTTTACCACTACTACTAATAAATAAACAACTAACATCCTATTAATGTCATAATTCAAATACATTACCTGTTCAGAAGGCGATCCTGAAAGATTTCTGTGAAGCAATGTTGGTGGTTGTGACGTTCCTCGCCACATTAAGCTTTTCAACCATCCACCCGGTGCTCCAGTAAGGCCTACCCGTTCCCGCTCCTCTTGGTTAAAATCTAGAACTGTTGCAACTATCCGCAAGACCTCATGGCGGTTGTTTGGTGGTGCTAAGAAGTAGCCAACTATTAAATTCTTTACTAGATACCTGAAACGAATGAATATGCTAAGTTACATTTCTGAACGACAAATAATCGGTATTTATTAAAAGAAAAATTAAAACATGATTTCTTCTTGAAACAAGCGATATGTTCTCTAATCGATTGACCGAGTTTTTAAGAGGTGAAACTCTTTTTAGAAGATCTACATAATATGGTAAACTTTTTAAAAGTACTCATTGGTCCGATCTTTATTTTACACTTCAATATTGGAGAAAACACAGAATCATATTGTAACTTAGGGCACGTAGAGCACTCACGTCTGATGCGAAGGATCCCTGGATTGCTCGAGTTTGTGGTGGCTAACGCGTCAGTATGTTTTCTTGGAAATTTAAGGGTAAGACTTAAAATTATCGAATTTCATTTTTTGTTTTTCATTTCACTTCATGGAGTAAGATTTGATCCTTCAGATATTTTATAGTTGTTATTCTAGCGGAAGCCACTAACTTCAAAAATTACGGACAGAGTTAAGCACTTCTTCCAGCATGAAGATATGCAGGGTAAAATACATGACTTTCTAAGATTGTCAAGATGTTCCTGTGTCTAAGATCTGCCTAAACACAATGAAGAAATTTAAGTCTTGGTGTACTTGTGTTTTCGTCCATACACACAAAGTAATCATATCAAAACGAATCATAAATAACATAAAGGGTAAGAACTAAAGTTCACCCTTAGACTCAACACGAAATGTATAACACCTACTAAAGGATTACATTTCGTTCAATCTTTTCTTTGAAGAAAGTTTACACTAAAATCGGAAGTAAGTAATTGTGTGCTTACCGGTATTTATGAAATTACTATCAAAATTTAATTTGGATTACAAATGAAAATTCCACGTATAACTCCCATGAAATATTTGATGAGAATTGTATTATTTGATAACAGCTCCAATCTTTTATTTTTTCGCCAAATTGCATAGGAAATTCCTTTCAAGAGGAAGCTCCTTTTCTGAACAACAAATATAATACAATCTCGATATAATTATGATTTAATTTCATTGTACGATATTAATAATCACGAACAAATTAACTATGAGAAAAATACAATAATGACTCAATTTAAAATTGACACAGAGCTTGGTTCAATCTTGAAGATGAAGGTTTATGTTCAAACATCAGTTCAAACTTTTCGAGAAGATGCATTAACCAAGAAAAGAAGCATTCCAGACCTTTTCTGTATGAATTAGTAGACTATAGTTGTCTTGCTTGTTTTTTTTCTTTCTTACTGTGTTATTATATTACCCTAAATGAACTGTAATAACGGAAGTCATATATTCACCACTTTTGGATGGTATTATAGCTTCAGAAGTTTAATACAGCGTGCTGAAAGATTGTGTGTTTAGCAGTCTAATTTTCACACCAAGGAACTAACTTGTTAAAAAAAGAATGCGACCAGAATCAAGATTGCAGATGAGCATTAAAGTGTAATCGTGTGCGTGACGTATTAAGTTACCTTAATTTATGTTATATCATTTTGAATTTATTTCCCATTTTGCCCTAATACATCGGTTCAAAAATCCGTGAACACAAATATAATGGTTTATTTTCACAGGAAGATATAGATAAACACGTAAATGGTTAAAAATGATAGATGTAATCTAATTTTACTTCCACATGTGATTTTCTTGTGGGCTCCGCACGACTTCTAGGATCTGCAACATCTGATCACAACTGCCACAGTCACAGTTACCTTGATCTCTAAGTGAGTGAAAAATAATCCCTGAGCTGTAAGTGATTTGAATAGATTTGTATAGCACGACAAACGACGGGGATACTAAGCATTTGTGAGATGGGAAAAATAAATAAATAAATAAATAAATAATAATAATAATAATAATAATAATCATCATCATCATCATCATCACAGTCCATTACTTCATTTTACAATCAGGATATGTTAGATGGAAATTCGACTGACGAAAAGAGGTATCTGTTAAACGAGCTTCTAAAAAATAAAGTTGCAACACACACACACACACATATATATATATAAAAGCTTCAAAAGGGTATACAAATAAATAAAAAAATAAACGGTTACCCTAGCATTACTGAAAAATAAATGAAAACTACATCATTTTGTGTTGTGGGGAGCAATTATCATAATAATATAATTATTGAAACTCGAACACCTTTCAATTAATTCAATTAAATAGTACCATCTCGTAAAAGAAACATGCATTAGCTACAAGCAATATCACGTTAATAAATTATATGTTTGAGAAGCAGTGTATTCTTACCTATAGGAGGAACCTTATCAAAAGCGTCACTTATTTGCTACATTGAAGCCTAGATAAAAACGCTCTACCTACTCAGACTTATATCGGTGATGAAGCCTCCTGAAATTAATCTCTTATTTTAAGATTTATTTCACACTTAACATCACAACACGTACACCACCAGTCTAAATACTTTAATACAGGTCTGCATTTATACTCTTCTGTGGCACTCTGTCAAAAGCTAGTTTTGTGTTACAGAGGAAATCCTTTAGTGAATATTGACTTCTTAATTTACTTACAGCTGATTAAAATATATAAAAGTTTATACTCACTTATCCACTTTTCCTTCCACATTTAAATTTGCAGAATGTACTTTTTCATCAACATGTCTAAGTTCTTCGTTTAGTTTATTCACTGAAAAACGAACAGGAAAAAAGTATTATACGTGCATAATATGTATGCATATATATATTAGTTAACCACACCATATATACTACCTGTATAAAACAAAGAGCACCTTTTTCATGCATTGAGGTAACTTGTATGGTACCGCCTTCCTGCAGCCTTCAAGTTCCAATGTTCCATCAGGCAAAAACAGAAGTAGGGCAAGATGATACAACGCAACCAAAATATGAGCATAACTCAAGTACTGATTGTCGAAATCTTACCAGTACCTGATGTAATACTCACACTTTGACCACTAGGTTCTTAAGGGCAGCATGCACACTGCTCATGCATCAGCGAACTGCCAAAAGGTATGCAACATCAATCTTTTACATGCATTTCCATATACAAACCTTCAAAAGCTGCTGTTAAAATAATTCCATGAAGTAAAATTATTCTAAAGGTTCACATGCATAAAATATAATTCAATGTAAGATACAAAATAAAAATATAAATTATTATTTCCACTAGCAAAATACAAATAATAATAATAACTAAAACATGGTAGGAGAAGGATACTGTTAGTAAATAAAGATGAACCAGGTTGCCACCTGTGAAACCCCACATGGCAATCTGAGTTACAACTTCAACTCACAGTTACCACATGAGATTACACAAGCATCACCAGTCACTAAGTTTTAACAACACTGCACTATGGGCTACCAATAGTCCATGCATTATAATTGTATATTAAATAATTTATACACATCGGCCATTTATTTACAGGATTTTAATATTACAAGGAAATTCTATAATTACAATATATATATATACGAAATAAAATCACTATCATATTTACTGTCAATGAATTCACTTATTGAAAATAATTTACAACTCAGTACATTAACTACTGTATCGAAACTGAAAATGACTATAACATTCATCAACATCAGAACTACTTTGGTTAACTGTCTTATCATAGAAACACCTCCTCTACATCATGGACTACTACACAAAACATAAGTTTCTACAAAAAATTCTTTTTATTATTTCCTTGCGAAGTTATAACAATTCCAAGAATTTCACATATTGTTTCATCTTTTAGGTTTTATAATTGTTTGCTGTAAATTTTAATGATTTACTGATATTTTGTACAAATTACTACAAATTGATGTATTGGCGAACAGAACTTAATTCTGCACCATAAAATTCTACAAAAAATATAATATTTCTGACGAATTTCGAACATATTGATACTAAACTCTGACATCCATCAAATTTCTTTAGTGGACATTAAGAAAAGGGTGTACGTCAGAAACCCGAGCGCTTCTTGGACAGATTATTACCTAAATTTCTATGTAATTAAAAATCAAAAGATCTGGAACTGTTCCATCAAGTAAAACATTTCCCATAATTTCGAGAAAATGTCTCATAGTGTATCTTATCAACTAAAATATTAGTTAAAAAAATAATAATAATAATAATAAAAAACCTGAAACACTTCTCTGTTTCTCTCTCTCTGTGTGTGTGTGTTAGTGTACGACACGGTACCCTAATGTGCTGTGTGCATGAAATACGTAAATTTATTCTCACTAACACAAAATTTGTAAGCAACAGCAACAGAGTTAGTTTACCTGCATTATGTTCCCCATCTTAAACAATTTTCACAACCAACTTTGAACTTGTTACGAATTTCATCCCCCCCCCCTTTCCCCTGCACCTCATAATGCTAATGATGTAACCGAGATTTGTAGTATTCTTGTTTCGTCCCTATGGCGTAATTCTTGCTTTCTATCCGTTTAATTTTTATGTTAACTAATGCTTCTATTGTGACACTATGACTGACAAAATTGCTTTTTCAATTACTACTGGGACGACTTCCAGTGTGAACAAATACTACTTGTATTAGTCTTCTTGAAATCTACCTCGAATCTATTTCTTAACACACGAGATTCGTATCAACCTAAGCATACATATGTAATATTTAACTTTTAACATTTAGCTTTTTCAATGTTCACATTTCTTCATGAAAAACAAAACCGACTTGCATTTTCAACTAACCTCTCCCAATGCTTTCTAATATCGGTCAACAGTTATTGCTGTAGTGCAATTGTTTATAAACAAAATTAATATTACCTTCTAGTGAGTGATAAACAAAAGTAAGATTGCCATCCTAGGTAAGAAAAATTTTTTACAAGCAGCATTAAGTATAGAAGTTATATTTTCTCCTATATATTATCAATTGAAATTTGCTTCTAATACTTATTAGGCACTAAATAAATGAATAGAAGTAAATTAAGATCATCTACAGTAGATTCCACTTAATTCACAAAACAAATCTTAATTTCTCAGAATGTCGACTGCTTGAGCTGTCCACTTTTGGCAACAAAATCAAAGGTTATCTAGGGTATATTAAAAGAATTTGAATATAACTTTGTTGACGGACTTCAATTATCACCAAGTTTAGAGAGAAAGTTCCACTTATAGAAGGTACAGTACATAAAACATCCAGTGCTCATAAATTACAAAAGCTGGAGATATAAAAGAATTAACAAACAGTGTGATGAGAAAATATCTGAAGGCACATCCAACTGGATATTCAGCTTGCCTCACAGTGGCCCTTATAAGACCTGGGAGCAAGAGGTTTTAAATGCCAACGTATGTTACCTGATACATCAATGAAAAGGTATGGAAAAGAAGCTACTTTCCTGTGAGGTACCATTTACGAAATGGATATCATTTAACTCAAGTTCTTGCGCACCTGTTGTCAATATAATATGGTGCAGGTGAAAGTACTGGATCACGAAAGCACAAAGAATAAGAAAATGCAGACGATAATTGTCATTGATTATGATGCATTTCCAAAAGGAGCAAGACGACCGGTTATGCACAAACATCCAATGTAAACGTGGAAAAACACAACCTTGCACGAAAAAGTTCTTCCTATAGGACACCGTTTACGAAAAGCGCGGGGTTACTAATGCTTAAAGTAAGGTAGATAACTTTAAAATTTAATACATCCATCCAACTTCTTTGAATGTCACTAGGTGGTTCAGGTAGTTTTACGACTAATATCTCAAGTCAAAGTACTACTTTCAGGCTCCATGATTTTTGTTTTGTGAATTAAAATGAATACAAATAAATAAATAAATAAATAATAGTAAAAATATAATTTAGAGAAAATCTGCCAATTTCACTCAGTTTTACAACATTTTCCTGACTTTTACAGTTACACAATCTAGTTACATGACACTATAGTCTCATAACGGAAAACATACCCTAAATCTGAATTCACTGACTGCAGGTGTTCTAGGAAATACACTATGTTTTACCTATTTAAGAATAAACTCAAATTTTCAATTAATTCGTACCAAAAAGAATATTTAAATGACATTTTAAACATGTAATATGTGTAACTACTGATATATATTCTGTACCACAGAATTTTCTTTAGGCAAAAAATTTGAATAATGACATTTTTGGTTTAATTTGGATTGAATTTACCACTATGAAGAATGAAGCTTTGTACCGTCGTCAGTAAAAGTATATGGGAACCATCTATGTTGTTAATTTGTTGAAAATAACTTCGCAAAGAATGCCCCAATTTCCGTAGTTTTCGATTACATTCCACGTCAAAAGAAGGAGTATCAGTGGATACATTCTTTTAATGACATGTATAAAATAACCTACCGAAGTTGGTATGAGCCAAAAGCGATGAGATGCGTTAGTAACTTCAATATGGTACCAATGGAACATCTTGGAATACATCATACAGTTGTTCAAAACCATACAATATGCGCCTTACTAAAACATGTAGCTACTCCGACCGGCCACATAAGCAGCTTTCGGACAAGTCGTTGTCGTACAGATAATGAAATCGCTATAGATCTTGACGCAGCTGGACGCTGGTTGTTACCGAAGCTCGGCTGGCGTTAAGTCAGGCACTGTCCCATGTTCAACACTGCTTGATACAGCTTAGGTCCCGAAACCTAGTAGGTCAGGGTAGAAGCCGTATGATTTTGAGTTTAACGTCCCTTTCAGCAGCGAGACTGTATGAGACGTGGACCTACGGATTAACGTGCAATCCGAACCACATGAGCTCCCGCCGGGAATCAAATCCGGGTCTCCCACGCCAAAGGCCATGGTAGAAGCCGTATACTACACAGGCCATGTTGAGATGGTATGCAGAGGTGTTTTAATACGGGAAATGCAGGTTTGCAAAGTAACCAGATAAAGTGAGTAGAGAATATTGACGTCAACAGTATACAACGCACGACTTCGTACTTCCCTGAATGAAGACCATACAGCGGCGTGTGGGAACACACGCTCGTCTATGGATACGCGCACGGCTGTCCCTGTGTCTGAAAAAGAAATAAAAATGATCCTTACTACTCAATGCTCCCCTCGCCAGTGTAATCTTTCCCGCTTCTATCGAAGACGATCTCGGAGATAACCCATGTGTCATGTGTCGAAAGAAATGCAGGAACGCAGACCTGCCTCAATAATCGATTGTTTAGTTTTTGTGCGCTGAAGTACGGCTTTACAGTACCTTTGCCTACAGTGACGGTCGCAATATTGTCAGTTAAGGTGGCCCAAACAATCATGCTGTGCAGATGCTTCCCGGTGCACCCCGAAAGCATTAGTGAGCAGTCTGTTATGGGAACAAGTTGCATCATATCGGGGACAACACTGATGGACCATATGCTATGACTAATACGAGAATCAATTCTACGAAATGACTATCTGGTCTCGTAATCTCACTATGAAGCCACACTCGTAGTCGATTAATTGCACTGAGGGCGTTTATATTGGAGACTCATACTGTATTCCATAACACTACACTTATCATGTTCTCCGACGACCCTTAAACTACTAACTTCATGCCCTCTAGGGTAAGCAGTGTGCTGAAACCTTCTAGCTGACATTGCGGTGTAAATTTCGTTCAAGTCGGACGATGGATATAGAATGCTGTTATATGCATCTTCTTTGTATGTATATTGTGTTTTACTTACAAGTCTTTATACATCTAACAAAGATATTGGGAATTGTTATTTCAGATCTTTGGATTTAGTTATTTTGTGAACAATACTATATCCCATTTATTCAATTCTGTTTAATATCTAGTTTTATCTTTTCGTTGTTAATAATATTGGGGCATCTGAGTGAAACTGAATATCGTTTTGCAAGAAAGGGTATACCAATTAAGTACTGACTGCGGTAGTGCTTTATCTTCTTGTGCAGTTCTAATGGGAGTACATTCGCCCTTGCAAGATTCGTAAGATGGATTTAACTATTTGTAAAGGTACTTCTTCATCTTTATTAACTCTGCGTATTTTTACAGGCGTCTTTCAATTTAGTGTTAGTCCCACTATTTAAAAGTCAATCTTCTACAGAAATCTGTACGTTTATACATAAATATTTACAATTTAAGAATTAAGACTCTTCACTATATTCTCACGTCATCATCTGATGCAATATAATAGTATTAATGAACAACGCAACAATTTTGAAAAGCACGCCTTCTTTGGGTAAGAAAAAAGCTCTGAACATGCTCAAGCAAAGTAGCTCTCAGCTTACTTATACGATAAATAAACTAATACTTGCTTTCAGATTTTATAACACAGAAATTTGATAGCCCGATAATTATGACGTCATCTACGCACTTAAGATTTCTGGGCTGTAAAAGAAGGTCTAGAAATATCTGTTCATTTATCTGATAATATTTTGTAGATACTGAAAGACTTACTTTCTAAATTTTTGATACTGTTAATAGTTTTGCCGTTATCCCTAAAAATCAAAAGTGGGAAAAGTATGGTGAAGTATCTTAATTTTAAAATCGAGTTGAATTTTTGTGGAGTCTATTTTGTAAAAAGCACCAAAAAGGTTTAAGGATAATAAAATACATAAATAAAAAAATTAATAGAAAAAAAAACCTTAGAACATACCTGTATACAAATACTCGACATGCTTAAGTGTTCTTCTTTGGGTATGAAAAGCTCTGAACATGCTCAGGCAAAGTAGGTCTGAACTTGCTCTCTCTCAAGCAGAAATGCTGACAAAAAGACTAATATCAGCATGCAACCTGGGTTGTGAATAAGTTCCCCAGAATTACCAGCTGATATTTGACCTTCAGCCAGACTTATCTGCCTCAAAATAAATCAGCTAAACAGGCTCTCATAATCCACATGCAATTCAAATAGCCTCAATGGAGAAAAAAATAAAAACTAAACACCTTTATACAATGCACTTTTGAAAGTCATGCCTAAATACAGTTGTATTATAGTATTAATAAAACATACCTAAGAAACTAAAATCTAGTATATATTATTACTATTATTAAAACGCTATATACAATACAACTATACACCCTATTATTACACAATATGCTTAATTATAAAGGAAATTTACTAAAATTAGTTCACCCAATATAATTCCTACCCGATACATGCACTAGCTAATTTTAGAAAATAAATTTAGTGCTAAATAATCAAACTCAAATACGGATATCTACCCGAAATCCATTCTATGCCTTCAATTAAAATACTTTTATATGATGTGGCGTTAGGACCACCTATACATTTCATGACCTCCCAGACAAATCTCACGGCCCTTACTTTTTCAATTACGTTTTTATGAAAAAAGTCAAATACCTCAAAAGTCGCAAAATTCCTATATCATCAATGGACTAAACTTTATTCTTGTACCAAAAATTGTTCAGAATGTCATTAAATCGATATATTCAAAACATTTCATTTAATCTTTAGAAAAGTTATGATTATACTGTCAATGTCGAGAATTTCAAACTTGAAAATACTACAACTGAATGAAAAAAAAAAAAAAAAAAACTTTAAAAAATTCACAGGTTCCCCAAAGGCCTCCCCCTCCCCGATATTTGTCAGGGTTGCCATTCCTTACAGGAGGACCTGAGTGGGATACTGATGTAAAATGAACTTTAGTAATATACAACCGAATATCCCTGTTCATTAAAATAGCAGTTTATATGAGCGCATTTTTTGTAAGACCACATCTTTCAAGTCGCCTTCTACAGAAGTTGATGCCTATCAAGTCGAACTCTTCAGATTCCTTTCTTAAATCTCTAAGTTTGCTTTTCTTGTTACATATCTAAGATTTACTAATTCATTTTTTTCTAAATTTAAAAAAATAAATAAAATAAAATAAAATAAAGTGAAATTTTGCAGTGTAGAAAGACTAGACTCTACGTCTCTGATTCCATTTATAATCATTTATACGATGAATGCTTTACTCTGTCCACACACATCCTTAAAAACTGTGCAATTTATACACTTTTTTGTCTGAATGTTGCTCATTCTAGTTTTGGTATCACGCATATATACTTAAACAAAAACTAAAATCTAAATAAGGCAATCTGTATTATTGTATCTGTATCTGTACAGAAATATGCATGTTTAAGAATGCTCCAGCACTTGCACACGAATTTTTAGATCGGTAAGTGGAGAGTGATTAAGTACTCCCAAACAGTTTCTCTAAAAATAACTGTGCAAGTACCGGAGGTTCTGAAAGATGGATATTTGAACAGTTCACATACTCGTTCCTCAGTGATATCTTGATCAGACTACGATCAGTTCTATAGAAATGGAACTCTGGACCTTTACAGTTTATTTTTTCACGTTTTCGGTGCCTTATAACTAGGAAACTATGCACTTCCGACCACAGGTCCATATGAACTTTTTGTCTTCTTTTGATGTGAGGAATCAATTCCCAAATTATTGAGACAAATTTTTGTAACACCCTGTATACCATTCCCTGCTGAAACTGACACACAGCAGTAAAACGTTTCCTTTGCTCAGATTTACTCTTTTTTAATTTAAGTTTTACGTATTTTGTATAGTTGAATCAAGAAGTGCATACTCCTTTTTATGTTATCTATCCAACTATATATATATATATATATAACGGGTGTTCTAAAAATGTTGCCCACAGATCACGAAAAAAACTACTCCACACGTCAAAATGAAGCGAAAATGATACATGATCATATTACCCTCCGGGATCTCCTTGAGACTTTACGGCCAACGAAAATTCGACAATGTGGTAATATTGTAGACGAATTGTGGACCATACTATTGGTTCTCGAATCCATCAAGTAATTACATCAATTCTTTCCAGATGGCAATTAAAGCTAGTACACGTTAATATTAACCACATCCTAATGGTAATTTTCCGGTTGAGTTCCCAGTCAGAATTTTGAAGGCGTTTCTAGTTTCTTCCATTCTGGCTACATAACCTGCCTACCTACTCGCCAGAATCTCCTACACTTTATGATCCTAATAACATTAGGTAAATTATGCATTCTTCGTTACGAAGTTTCCGCCATTCCCCATTCTCGTCCATATGGATCCGAATACTCGATTTAGGATTTGATTTTCAAATATTTTCAGTCTGTATTCTTCCCTCGAAGAAAGCGATTGTTCTTGACTTAGTGCGGAAAATCCCCCAAAATTAGTATATATATACGTACATATACATGTCTCATACAGCCTAAAGCGAGTTAAAAAATGCTCTGAAGATGCGTACTGTTGTAAACTAATTGTACCCATGTATATCAGAAACTAATAGTTCCGGTAAGCCTAAAAAGCTGCACAACGAAACAGACTCAGTCATAAAATTTGATGGTGTTAATGGCTTAGGAAAACTTGTTCCCCTTTTTCCCCATTGACACCTTCGTTTTAAATTGAATCTTTCCATAGGGGCTAAGGACGAGGCAAACGGACGAAAAAAAAAAAAAAACTCTCCTTCTATTATTGGTACTTTTGTAATAATAAATGCTTGTGCGACTGAAGACAATCACCCTCTACATATATTTCTACCGTAAGCTGCAGAAACTATGTTCAAATCTAATAATCCATAGAAAAGCTATTAACGAGCAAAGTGAATGAAAAAATCACACTTAAGAGCCAGTTTTAACTGCTACATGCAAAACTTTTAGATAAAGCTACTACTTTATGAGACACTGTCTCATTTAATTGTTTTAATGCATGTTTTATATTATATTATTTACGCCGTTCACTTCAGTGATAAGTTACGGTAATTCAAATTCTAGAACTTGATGGTATTTCATTGTGTTTGGAAATTACCCCATCGAAACAACATGTAATTTTATTTTTAAACAGAGGATGCTGTCTAACATGCGGCCATTGTTAACCCTTTACTCCGTATGAGTATTCATATTTGTTCCGTGAAACTGCTAGTGTAACTGATAATATTGTGTATAGAAATTAAGTTACAGAAATTACGTTACAGACATCAATGTTAAATTTATTTCCATTATACTCGTCACTACTTAGTATCAAATACAATGAATAATTAACACAGAACAGAAAATAATTTTTCTTCTAATAAATTCAAGTTTATTTTGGCAGCAACGTATTTTCGATACTAAAAAATCTAAAAATTACATACACACTTAAAATATAAATGACTCATTCAACATCTTTTCTTCTAAAATTGTAATCATTTGCTAAAATATTAAAGCATAGAGAACTAATTAATTTCTGCTCGAAGCACTTAGTCCTATACTCCCTTGAAATTTATATCTCAACCACAAATACTTCATCCCTGAACTCTGCATGCATCCATTCTCAAACATTATTTTTAATACTTTAAAAAAGAAAAATAATAAGATAAATAAACATGAAGGTAATGAAGAAGCAAAATACATCAACACATAAATTCTAGTACAATACTTGTTTATTATTCTTCTGTACTAGTTTAAACAATGTGGAGCACGATTCACTAGATAATTAAGGTTTCAACATACTTCGTAACTTACTAAACAGATTAATGAAGATCGTCTAATGAATGCTAATATAACTGAATGAATATTAGGCGTCTACAGTGCGAGTCTCATACACACTCAGTATATGAAGTATTTGATTTGACTTTTATTTGAACATCTATACATGGGATCAGATTCGTAACTACAGATAAGCAACATCCCCGAACAAGCAGAGGAGATTTTCTAAAGCGTCAAAATGGACTTCTTGAATGTCTTTATTTATTGTGTGTATTACAAGAAGGGAGTGAAAAATTTCTAAGAAAAGCACAACAAAGCCACATTTTTACTACATACTTTATAAATCTGACCTGTAAATTGCTTTTGATACAAACTGTCTGATGGTTTCAACATTTCTCTTGCACAGAGAAATTCTAGAGAATGCAGACTGCACGTGGACAACAGCTTTCAAATAAGACAGCGAATCATGTTTAATACCGACTTTCTATCGTATAGTGTCACATAACAGCCAACATTCATCATCCAACTTTTTATAGACTGTCTGTGAATGTCTAGATAGTTAAAATAATAATTTCGTGTACTAGGATGGGCTAAAGAAGACACGATGATTATTGGAAGTAAATAAGTACGAAAGAACTGATGGAATGAGAATGTGAGAGAAAACTAGAGAATCCCGAGAAAACCCCCGGATGCCGTGCTATCTACTATAACTCATGTGGCATGAGATCGAACAACGGACTCCTTGCATCACAGTTGAGCACTCTACCACCATGACCCATCCAGATTTTGTGTGATCTTTATCTTCGGACAGACAGAGTAGTGGTGCTGTGAGAACTTTTTCGTTGCAACCTGCCACAAATAAGTATAAAATACACATTATTTATTTATTTATTTATTTAAGCTACAAATGCTGTTGAAATGTCACTTAAATCATGTGTATTGAAAAGTGAAAGATTCACCCCATTTAAAAACACTGTCTTGTCATTGAATAAAGTGCAAGAGGATCACAGTAATTCGATCACCAGTCAACTTTGGCCAAGCGCTTTGAACGAAGATTAGTTCGCTTACTAAATTCGTTTTACAGGATAAAAGGAATTCGTTTACGATATCACTAACTTAATATTTTCCGCAACTGAAGCATGCCATACAGTGTACCAAATAGGAATTGTACATGAACACTGAAAAATTCATATTACTTTTTAAATTCACACATTAGAATTAACCGAAAAAACTGATACGTACACAACAATAAGAGCATCGTACTTACCTTCTTCCTTCAAATTAGAAATAATTGCCGATTTCTTATCTAGCTGCTCGCTGAGACGAGACGCGGCGCTCAATCCTTCCTGTGCCCCTTGCAATTGTGCCTTGAATAACATGACAAATTACGCAAGCAATATTATACACAAAGTATAACTTTTTAACTAGAGAATCAATAACGATACCGAAGAGAAATATGGTGGGATTATATTAATAACTGACCTCAGGTAAATCAATATACATTTTTTGTTTTATTCAGATACTGTATAGAAATTATTGAAACTCATAAGCAAAATTATCTAGTCGAAACTGGAAGGAGCCACAGAAAAAAAAAAGTTCATATAAATTGGAAAACTTTAGGAAGTGTGGTGTCTTCCCTCATCTTCGTCTACCCATCAATATTACGAATTTGTACACAATGAGCACTGTCAAAGTAATCAATTGTATGTTTAAAATTAAAATTAAAATTAAAAAAAAAAAAAAAAAAAAAAAAAACTATATGTTCAAATTGGATTGATAAACAATAATCATACTCAACGTAGTTTTAAATAAACACTTTTCGACAAAACACGCTTTATTGATAATTCAAGACGGTGAGTATAAAGGACAGTCAACTACTAACTGATGCCGCACGCTTTCCCTGTTTTACACTGTATTTTCGTTCATGAAACAACAGTTCAGTCAACTGAAAGGATGCAGACTGTCCTCCCTTCAGAGACATTTCACTCAAAAATAAATTCAATCAACATCAGAAAATAATACCCTGACTCTCTCGATATATTCTTTAATTTGTTATTGACAGTTAATTATCGGAAGTACGCCGTTGATGTAAAAATAAACTCTTGACAACCAGGGATAAAGTGGATCTGAAAAGGTAGGGGGACGCATGATGTGACGCCGTCCTCAGTGCCCATCTTAGCCCATTGTAATTTTTTTATGAAGTGAAGGGACGCCATAGATATTTTTTCGGAGATGGAGTAACGGCATCCTCCCGCGTTTCCCCTCACTTTTACCCCTGTTGACAACAATAAAATTAAGTTTAACAATTGAAAACCACGTCGATTATCCATTGCTTATACTGATTCAACTTATCATTGGACTAAATTACAACATAAATTTCTTGAATTTAACTAAAGTATCGCGAATAACGGCCTTAAAAATACTTTTAAAAGATTCTACTGTAAAAGCAATATAGTGTATCAACTAGTTACGACATTAGTTTATATTTTTGAGTCTTTTTTTGTTACTATTTCCTTAAATTCTTAGTACATGCTTTTTTTAATACATTTTAAGATCCTTACTTGTATGACTTTAAAAAACTCATGCTTATTAAACATTTACAAGTTAAAGTGTTAAAGCTTTCCTTGTCGTTGACAATAAAAGAAGAAAATTATTCAATGATTCATACCTTCAATGAGTTTACCTCTGCCAGTAGACACCTACTTTTCTCTTGTTCTGCTAATAAATGTTGTTTCAATTTCTCAACGGCAATACCAATTTCTCCATCCTTGCCTAAAATAAACGTTTGTTTGAATGGGTAATACAACTATAAATGATCATATTTAAAAACGTGTTGTTTAATTCTGCACATTTCCTTTGTAATAGGCAAGGTTTCATACACATGATAAACGTATTTTTGTTTCACCTAGGTAATAATATGATACTTGGCAATTTAACACAATTATCAAGACGTGCTTCATCATAAAATAATAAACTAAAGCAAGACTGCTTAGGACAGATTTATGGGAATACACTTTATTAAGTTCATTTATTGTGATACTTCAATACATGGCAGTAAACTGTGATTGTAACCATACAATTACCTGAACTTCGTTACTCCAAATTTTCCAAATGAAATTTACATTGTAAAAATAACTTTCAAAGTGTATCCATAATATACAAGTAAGGTTGCTATTGAAATTCTTTTGTTCACAAGTTTTAAGAAGTTGACTAATGATTTTTTAGTTGCTTATTCTACATTTATTTTCCTCAATTCAGTATTACTATCTGTGATAATGTATTATAATGGTTCTCTCTAGTACCAAAATTCACAGTAATGAAATCGGCCAATATTTTTTTTGTTACAATAATATAGACTTCTACAACTATTTCATGCCCATTTTAAAAAAGTTTCCTTCCAACTCTACTTTTAATATGACATAATAAAAAACTGAATTGTTATTATCAAATAAGTGTATATACTAGTCCATACATTTACCATTTATGTACCAGCAACAACGTTTTGAACCTCTTCGTTCCTCCCAATCTTTATATTCCTCTAACTTAAGAACGAAATGTCCGGAGAAATCTACAAATGATAAACTACCTACGAGTGGGACGGATCCAAGCAGGTTTTCCTTTTAATTTTAGTTAGTTCCTTTTTTTTTTTTTTTTTTTCTCCTCATTTTTTCATTTATTCCTTCTAAACCTGAAGAGCCTTATGTAGGTTCAAAACGCTGTTGTTGATTGCAGAGATACAAGAGCGGTGAGTATGAAAATATAATTATACATTTGACTACGAAATAATACGTACGTATGATAATAACAATGAAGTATAAAGATTTTTTTTTTCCCCCGAAGCCATAACTAAACATTGCACACAGAATAAAAACGTTTACCTTTCCATATTTAGTGCTAATTATTAATTAAGGATTTCCACTATAACGACTTATCTTACCTTTCTGAAATTGCTCCAATACAATTTGTAAATTTTTTAAAGCAACTGCATGATGCTGGACCTGGTCTTCTGATTCAGAAAGCTTCCTTTGAAGATTATCTCTCTCTAATGAAATCATTCTTATCTGCTCTTGAAGGGAATCAACTTGCTGATTTGCTCGAATACTGTGAACAAACAGACATCACAAGTCAAACAAAAAATAACATTTTTTCGGGTATACAAAAGTTCGTTTCATCCTTATGGCAGTAAACTGTAGGTGCAACCAGATTCGCTGCATTTGTGCCAGAACATACCGTACGCGTCGCACTTGGAGCAGTTATCTCGAATCTAGCTGAGAGTTAAAGTATCTGAGATCATCACGCCTCCAAAAGGACATTCGTTTTGGGAAGGCTACATAGGAGTACTTTCCGTAGGCTATAGCTATAGCCAAATTATATATATAAGGGAATTACAAAAGTTTCACATTGTCTGATAAGGGATTTCATGGAGCAATCCATCATAATACATCCACCTTCGAAGAATAAAACGTCTGGTTTAAAGCGAAGAACCACCAACTCCGAGACATCACTGCTAAAATACCACAATGTGTCCAAGAGTACACCACCGCAACGTGAAACAATAATGTTTCCGACTATCACCAGCAACTGTTAATTTAATTATCAGACACGTTAGATCTGAAAAGATGCACAAACAACAGATGGTGGCATGTACACACAGGGTGTCTATGGGTCACGAAAAAGTCACGAAATCAGAAAATGGTAATGAAAGTTACGAAATTTAGCTTTTGGATTACGATTTTTTAAAACTGTGCAAATGTAAGTACAGATTGGAAAATTTTGTTCTATCAAACATCAAAATTCAACACCAAAAATGTCTGTGGTCGGTTTTAGACGCTACCGAATCGCAAGCGAAGTGCGTTTGTATCGCATGGATGAAAATTCGGCCTAATTCGCACCCAAATTCGCAGTTAAAAATGTTAGGAAATTTTATGATTTGGTAAAGAAAAGGTCACGAAAAAGTCACGAAATTTCATTGTGGAATTTTAGTAGACACGCTGACACATCTTATGAGTGCTACCTAGCAGGTGACAGATAAATGGCTTTATGTTATCATCTTAGATGACGCATGAGTCGATTTGACCAGGTCAAAGTAGGTGTATACTATTTATTACCGTCCTATCGATGAAAGGAGCACGCATAGTAGATTCTTATGTGCAAGGCAAGTTTCTCTAAAGGGTTTCTGTACTAAGGGGAAGATTCCTATACACAGAATAGCATCTAATGTGAAAGTGAACTATGTCTACTATACAGCATTTCTTAGGCTCTATATACTGCCAACATATCCCTGTGTTAAATGCCAATGAGACCGTCGAAGTCCTGATGCACCAAAAGAAGGTCAGCAGTCACATCGCCAAACAACGGTGGTATACATGACTCGATGAAAGAGAAGACATGTGTCATGGCTATCCCATTCAGACACATCCCTGTTAAATCGCCACACGCATCACCTACGGACTTTTGCTCCTTTGGGCAATTAAATCGTAACATCACAGAACGTCAAGTCACATCAATTGAAGGACTCTAGAAAGTATGGAAAGACGAGTGGGCTAAGCTGGATCAGGCTGTTCTGAATAGAAGCCTCCTTCAATGGAACTGTTTACTGTCAGAGCCATCATACTGAACATGATTGCTGGTGAAAAAAAAAAAAAAAAAAGTTTTACAACCTAGTACATGTGGGTGCAATTTATTACCATAATGATCAAACTAACTTCTGTACAACAGTACCTTCAAGATGATCTTAGAATCCTTAAATATGTAAATTACCATTCTCCTTTTCTGCTAAATGAATAGAGCTGCAAAACATAAAATATCCTGCTGTGACGATTAGCAAAGCTTGTACTACAGAAGGTGAAGATTCATGCAATTGATTATATCTGTCTGTTCAGAGTCACTGGGGCAACATTATAATACAGATAGTATACACTAAAGTTTTATTATTTAAATGCTTAACTCAAAAGAAATTAATCATATACAACTAGAAACTAAGAACTATGACGAAATGGATGTACAGGGAGTCTACTGGAATACCAGAAAGTAAATTCATGACTTTTTCATGACTTTCCATGACCTTTTTGTTCAAATTTTCATGACCATGGCGATAAAAATTTACCATTAGTAATAATAAACCCCTACCATCAGTGGTGCATCGGAACTATGCGGGTTGCTAGTCTTAAATATCACTTATTGTGAATCTTAAAGAATCTAAAATTCTGCCGCCTTGTGCTTGAGCACAGAATAGCACTTACCTAAATACGGGCCTGCTCTTACCAGTGAATCACTCTATACTGTATTTGAAGTTTTGATTCTGAGTATAATTATCCATCTAGCAGAAATTTGTCTGAAATTAAGCACTCAGAGAACTGCCCAAAGACAAAACAAATTATAAAAGAAATTAGTTTTAAAAAAAATAGATCATCAAATTTAAAATCTGCAAACTCAAACGAATAATATTATTTGCATAAGTCTAAAGGCCTAAAAATACACAATTTACATTTCTTAGAAGTAAAGAAATAGCAGATCAGAAAGTTGGACAGTAAAAAGTTGTTGCTATATTACAGAGACTAGAAGATGAAATGGGGAGCAGCTAGGAAGACAGTAAAGTACCAGTTAGCCATCACTAACTGGTGGGGGAAATTCTCACAATTACTGACCTGATACAACTGTTTCAGTACATGCAGTATGAGGTATAAAAGTATGAAGTATAAAAATATACTCTGAGATTTCAGATTTTCATGACCAGTTGGGTAAATAAAGGACTTTTTCATGGCTTTCATGACCACTAAGCAAAATATATGATTTTTTCATGACTTTCATGACCAGTAGACACCCTGATGTACTATGTACAAATGGATTGTATACAAATTATTAATTATGATGTAACGCTCTTAAAAACCAATATTATCTATCAACTCAAACGGTATTCACCTTGTACTCATCTCATATTTCACATGTGACTAATTCGCAAACATCATGAACTTTTTTTTTTCCTTTTTTACTTGTTAACGTTTGACAATGATTAGTTAAGTCGTGTGTAAAGTATTACGTATTACTTACTGAAACGATGTTATATGCTAGTTTAAAAATTCATTCTATTGTACATTACGTATATTGTCACGTGTGAAGTTATACATTATAAAAACGAGCCAGGTATGTGATTCACACAGTAAGACTAATATCATAATGATTTTCAAAATAGTAACTTGTCTTTATCGTTAACGGAGGATTAACAGAAGTCCTATTAGCAACCGAAGTATACAGCGGCACATACACAGCTTCACTAAAGGGTACAGTGGCTCAGGAATAAAACGTTCACGTTTGAGAGTTCGAACACTAATTGTATTGGATAATCACTTGAGATAGAAAACTTGTGTGTGAGCTTTCGGGCTTTCATGCGAAGTGTTATTCTACCTATTTTTCACTGCATTAATCCTTCTGTCTTCACTGATTTAAGTTTATTTATTTATTTTTATGCACGTATAGTAGGTGCAAGAGTTTCACCTACGATTGAATTTTATTCCACCGACACAGAACGTTTGAGAAGGATTTAAAAAGAAAGAAAAACAAAAGTAAATTACGAACACATTTACGCACCCACAGGTTTTCGATTTATAGGAACAAAGTGATAAAATATTAATGTGTAATCACAATTTTTATTTAAAGTGTTTGACTATTATGGGATATTTCACCGTCCGTTGTTAACACTAAAATAAATTAAATTAACTTAACGACTGTCTCCTTCTAAGTTACTGAATACAAAAATTTACCCCATTTATTTGTATAGATTGGAATCTATTTTTACTAATGCTACTTTTGAGTTTTACGTCCCACGGTTATGCCGGTTAGGCTAAAGGAGACGGTGATGATGAGAAATGAATGAAATGGTGGAATGAAGAAAGTGGGAGGAAACGGGAGCACACCGAGAAAACCCACACACACGGTGTTTGTCCACCACAAAGTTCACTTGGCGGGAGCTGGGATCGAATCCGGGACCCCACGCACCAGAGGTGAACGCTCTACCACTGAGCCACCGCGGTCCCCCTTGAATAAAGAGTTGAGAAAACGACTCATAGAATATTGTATTGTATGAGAAAAAAAATGGGCATTACGTAAAAATGATGAAAAACGACAGGAAGCTTTCGAAACTGTGAGTGTGGAGAAGAATGAAGAGAATTAGCTGGGTCGAGCGAAAAACGAATGAAAGGATGTTAGAAATGGTGGGGGAGAAAGGAACAATTCTAGATATTATTAAGAAGAGGAAGAGAAACTGGTTGACACACTGGCTAAGAAGGAATTGTATAATGAGAGACGTGCTAGAGGGTATGGTGGCAGGAGAGAGGGAAAAAGACTATAATTAATGGACGATATCAAAACAGAAAAAGCGACTAGAAGACGAAGAGATTAGTGGAATACCATGGAGCATGGAAGTGACCTGCCAATAATGGCAGAATCCCTAATAGTTGTTATTGTTGATGATGATAATCTTACCTTGCAGATGAGTAAGCTGTAGAGGAATTTCTTATCCTCTCTTCTGCTAAATTTAGTTTATTCCTCAGGTCATTTATCTTCTCTTCTTGTTCTAAAGCTTCCTGGGTATAACTTTCTTCCACAGATACAAGATGAAGTCTTAATCTTTCCAATTCTTTCTGTAGAAGTGACTCCCTTTCCCTAGAAGTTTGGACCTTTAAAATCAATACAAAAAGTATCGAATTTAACTTGAGTTAAATCTCAAATTCTACAATTCAACGTTCAACTTAAAAAACAATGAGTATTATTAAAAATGCTTATGGTATTTTATTATAGATAATTGTGTACAAAAATTAGTTGAATAGTAAGTATATATTTGAAGCACCTATTGATATTCAGAAGAGAATTAATAGTATAACTCAATATTAAATTATTTACGTTGCTTGGATGTTACGTTCACAGTATCGTAGCACCTGAGTAATTCATCAAATCTAAAAATATATTAATGAAGTAACTTACACTTTCTTTAATTCATACCCTATAATGGACATGTATAACAAAAGAGTATCTGATTTTATAATGTTTACAATAATTTCAACCGCTATTTAAGTAATTCTGTGACAATTTATTTAAAATTTATAAAAGTAAATAAATAAATTTATAACAACGAACAAAAAATATTAACCGGAACTATTATAACAAATACAAAATCTTGTGCACCACCAGCATAAAACAAGTTCTAGAGAGCGCATTTTCCTGCATGTATTTTCTCCGAAGTACCTAACGAAAGCAACCAGAACAAACAGAAAATTATACCTCATTTTGTAGAAATTGTATATTATGTTGCTGCTGGTTTATAGTTGTTGATAATTGCTCATTTTCATTCTGTAGTATTTGCATTTGCTGAGAAAGAACATCTATGTTCTGAAGGGTTTGTTTATCAGATCTACCTTCCTCTGAAGTTTCCTGAAAATATAGACATCTATATATTAATAGCGGTGTGCAGTGGCGTATTTAGGGAGGGCTTCCGGGCTTAAGCCCCCCCCGAAATCTTACTTACTATAGTAAAGTATATGAAATATCTTGCAGAATTTTCACATTTTCAGGCAAAGCCCCCCCCCCCCTCCGAAACAAAATCGTAAATACGCCACTGGCGGTGTGTATGAACAAAAAGCTTCATATCCAAATTGAAAGTGACTATGTTTGTAACTCTTAATCTCTTGAACCACTCGACCGATCTCGGTCAAATTTTTGACGTATATGTAGTTCTAGCCTGGAAGCGTTTTTAGCTATTTATTTTGACGTTAGAACTTAGGGGAGGGGGAGGAGGGGAATTATAAAAATAAAATGTAACAACTCTTGAACCAAACGACCAATCTCCATCAAATTTTCAACATAGATGACGTTCGTGCCTGGGATGGATTTTACCATTTCCCTTTGACGGAACAACGTAGGGGATGGGGAGGAGAGGGAGATATACAAAAATCAATAAATATAAAAATGAAAGTGACCATGTTCTTGAGTTAATAACTCTTGAATCAGCGGATCGATCTCAATCAAATTTTTAACATAGACGAAGTTCGAACCTGGGAATTTTTTTATTTCATTTTGATGGTAGAACTTGGGAGGGAAGGGGAGGACGGTAACTATATGAAAATGAACAAAACTTAGTAATTCTTGAACCACCCGACCGATCTCGATCAAACTTTCAACATAGATAAGGTTCGGACCAGGGATGTTTTCATCATTGTACTTTGACAGCACAATGTAGAGGGGAAGTGGGGACATACGTAAAAAAAAAATAAATAAATAAATAAATAAATAAATAAAATAAAATAAAATAAAATAAAAATAAAAGTGACTATCACGCTTAAACCACCGAACCGATCTTAATCAAATTATCAACATAGATGAGGTTCTGACCTGGGTTGGTTTTTATCATATCCCTTTGACGGTATAACTTAGGGTAGGAGAAGGGGAAGGAAGAGATATATAGAAATAAATAAAACTTAACAACTCTTGAACCACCTGACCGATCTCAATCAAATTTTCAACATAGATGACGTTCGAGCCTGGAAAGTTTTTTTTTTTTTTTTTTTTTTAATTTCACTTTGACGGTAGAACCTAGGGGAGGAAGAGAGGAGGTTAATATATAAAAATAAATAGAACTTAACTCTTGAACCACCCAACCGGTCTCGATAAAATTTTCAACGTACATGACATTCGGGCCTGGGATAATTTTTATCATGCCATACCCCGCAACATGGGGAGGGGAGAGGGATATATATATAAAAATCACCGAAAATGACCAATATCTAAGAGCGCTTTAGTAATAGTAAAACCGGAACATATTACAATTTTTCCTTAATTTAACCCAGCGAAATCGGGTTGCGTCTTAGATTCGAGTGATTATCGAGAAATTTTTAATTAAATATTCTATCAAATATTTTACGTTTTCCGATATCAGTAGATAAAAGTGAAGACTATAACTGTTTTAATTTACTTATTACAACTCAACGAATAAAAGTACATATTTACTTCGGCATACCTTGTTTGGGTTATTAAGTAGAAGAAGTGGCGAATTTAGAATTTTGTTTCGGAGGAGGCTATGCACAACAAGGGGAAGCAGGGCGGGGGGGAAATTGCCCACTTGAGTTTGAGAACTAAATATATTGTAATCGACTGTCTACTATTATACTAGCAAAAAACGCGAAACTCGTATGTCGGTGGAGAATCTTAATCCCCCCAAGGCAAATCTAAAATGATGCTCCTGCAAACACATGTTGAACATTTGTAATCTAATCTGAACTTAACTGATTTCATTTTAGAAAAAAAGTGGAAATATTTAGTTTTATCTGTGTATGTTTTTCCCTGAAAGAAAATGTTGACACCAGTTGAAGCTGAAATATACTGATTGCAGTTTTAATGGCAAGAATTGCAGACTGGTGAATCTTATGTGATAAGATAAACACAAAATTTAGCAGTGAATCTTAACTTTTATTATATTCATAGAAGCATCCTCTTGGCTTACCTAATTTCCCGAGCTACTTACTCTTGATTTTCTTTAATTCAAACATTTACCTTTTTTGTTTATAATTAAACGATGTAAATATTCCTTTGCTATAATAACTAAAGTTCCGTTATGTTGATATCTGTGCAAGTTGGTGTGGAAACACCACTTTCACTTATCAACTCCTCTTAGTTTTGGTGTTACTGACGACGGCCGACTTGAATCACAATTAACAATGGTCGAAAGTATGATAGGAGAAGCCAAAGAAACAACAAAGAAAAAGAAACAGAAGAGTAGAGTGGATGAAAGAAAGAAAAAAGAACGCAGTTCTTACATGGAATTAAATTTGACAAATTTAGTATTATTTTTGAACAAGGAGCATAAGAAAATTGAAAGTCAATGAAATTCTTAGAAATGGTAAGAAGGATTATTGTTGTACGTGGAATGAGAAAAACAAATTTATTTTAGGAAAAGGTTTCATATTTGGAAATATAGTATTATGTAGGTTATAATTCATAAACCATACACTTCTTCTAATGAAACACACTAGGGATCGTTGGGTTAGAGAAGGCGGAATAAGTAACATTTCATGGTACAATAATAACTGAATACTAGAAGCACTTAAATCGTTACTGATCACAGTAATGCGATCTAAAAACTAATGATCATCCTGCCAGCTTTAACAACATGGTTGCTTCACAAAATCTCCATCGCATCCTATGATTCCTCTTCTTCCTACTCTATGATTTCATATCTCTATTTGGGTTATTTTCCTAATGAATCGTTGGTCATTAAAAGAATTTCCTTTCATGCGTAAATACTTGTGTATACACAATCAAAAATCTCAAGTGTATTAATAGAGAAATATTAAAATTAACAACCATTACTGATCAATGTACATAATATCCAATATCTTAAAATGAATGAACTTTAATATTCCATAATTAATTTAACAGATACTAACATTACAGTTTATTATCAAAACAATTACGGACGTGATTCAGGAAGTAATGCCTCCAAGCCCACTACTTGGCCAATAGTACTGCAAAAATTATGAACTGTTTAGCATTAATGCACTGATGTTTAGGCTATAGAATATCACTTTCTTCATCTTCATCTCTCTTCTCGTTCCAGAGTAATGGAGCAATCCATGGCATTCAGTGGTGATGTCTAGTTGAAACAGCGGGTTGTCATTGAATTTCTGACTACGAAAGGTTGTGCGCCCAGGAACATTCATCGCCAGCGACAAGTCATGGATACATCATCACGACCCGGAAACGAAGCGGCAGTCGATGGAGTATCGCCACACGTCCACTCCACCATTATTATTATTATTAAAAAAAAAAAATCAAAGTTGTCTCATCTGCTGGCAAGGCGTTGTTGACATTCTGCCTCATCCTGCCTATAGTCCGGATCTTGCGCCCTGCGACTCTTGGCTATTCCTCAAACTTAAGGATCACCTGAAGGGCCAACACTACACTTGTGAGGCGGAGGTGGAGGCAGTACTTCGGCAATAATGTCACCAGCAGCTACCACAATTCTTCGCCAACGGCATGTAAAACCTAGTTTCGCGTTGGCTCAAGTGTGTTACCCGTAATGGGGACTACGTTGAAAAATGATGCCACCATTTGTAGCTAACATTGCAAGCTTTCCACTGATACCTGTATCGGCGCTATCTGTCAAACACAAATAAAACTATTACCTTGGAGGCATTACTTCATGAATCACCAGTATGTTATGAGAGAATAAAGGAAAGAGAATTCTATTTACCTGCGATACCATAGCTGATTCTGATGTTTCACAACTTTCAGTAATTACATCATTCACTGATCTATTTGGCTTGTCACTCAACTGTATTTTCAAGTCATTCACTTGTGTTTCCAACAATTTCAACATTTTTTCTTTGGCATCTAATTCATTTTGAAGAACATGAACGGCTGAAAGTTTTTCATTTAACGTTTCATTCTTATCCCGTAGCACAACTTCCAGTTCTCTCACTTGCTTTTCAAGATGTTCCTTCTCTTCCACCAATGCAACATATACACTTTCTTTAATATGTACTAACCCTGCTTGCCTATATTTCTCAAGTTCAGCTTGCAGTTCTATAAGTTTATCTGCCTTTTGTTTCAGGCTAATTAATTCATTTTGTGTACTTAATAACGTCTTTTGTTTATCTTCATATAGTTGAATTAAATTTGTGTGTTCCTCCTGTAGCAATTCAATTTTCTGTCGTTCTGTGGCTAATAAATTATTCAATCTCTGAATTTCACCGTGATACTGTACGTTCTCTTGGTGTTTTAGCTGCAATCCTTTAATCAGTTCTTCCCTTTCATCCTGTACTTCTTTCAGCTTCCTGAGCAAGGCATTTTTTTCTTCTAAAACATTTTGAATACTTACGTCAGATGGAGAATCTTGCAGCAATGACAAAAGAGATTCTGTCTTTTGTTTCAACGATTCGATTTCCAAGTCTTTATCTCTAATGACTTTATTTAAATTAACGCATGTTTCTTTTGTCATTTGAGTTGCTTCAGCGTTTTGATTTTGGTGCAAGAGTGTCTTGTTATCTTCTTGAAGTTTCGCCATAGCAGCCTTCTCAGCTGCTACTATTTGCAACAAACGGTGATTTTCTGTTTTAAGCTGACCATTCTCGCGTGTCTTTTCCTCCAAAACGGAAAGAATTCTATGCCTCTCAGTCTGTAGTTGTTGGATTTGTTCCTCGCTTTCTGCACTACAATGAAGTTCGTAACAGTTTTCACTTACTACCGTTGTATTTTTCACTTTCACTCCTTCATTTATGCTTTCTTTCTCATCTACATCTTTATAATCGTAACTTAAAATTTCTTTTTTATTGTAACTAGATCCACATTCTTTACAGACGAAATTACCATCTTCTTCATTAGCAACTGAATGCGAGTCAAAGCTTTCTACCTTTAAACGTAACATTTTGCACTCTTCTTCTATGCAAGCCTTTTGCTTCACTATTTCTTCCAGATTAGAATTCTGTGATATGTACTTGCTTTTCCATTCTGAGACTTCTTTTTCCAAGTTCTCTTGGTTTCGTAATCTTGCCTCGGCAGTTTGTAACTGTTTCTTCAACCGCTGACTCTCTTCCCGCAATCCGGCACTATCAGCCTCTAAGTTCGTTCGCGCTTCTCTTAACGCCTGAATTTCGGACTCCAAAGCACTGATTTTCTGCTCCTGGACTTCAAAATCTTCTCGCTGCTCTGGTATAGTATCCAACGAATGGTTATCCAATCCAGTGCCAAACCTATTAGATTCGTTTACTCCGTGCTTCATTTCTTTCAACATAAGTTCTTCAACTAACTTTTGCACTTTTTCTTTTAGTTCTGAGCATTCGTTTTCTAAATCGACATTTTCAGTTTTTGTTTCATCTAAAGCATGACCTAAATCCCTGGCCTCCTTCGCTAGCTCTGAAACTTTTCTCTCTAACGTATCTTTTTTCCACTTATATTCATCGCATAGCTTTACGATCACTTCGACTATGTCCAGTATTTTATCTCCTTTCTTGTAAGGTTGTTTCTTGGGCAACTCAAAAGGCACAATTTTCGCGATTTTCGCTTCATATTCTTCTTCAATCTTTTCTCTGTACTCGTTCATTATTACATCTTCATATGGATTTTCATCTCCTACAGCAACATCAACTAATTCTTTTGCGCTTATTTCTTTTGCCTGGGCAAGTATTTCCTCATATAACTTCCTCACTTCTTTTAATTCATCTTTTAAACTTTCATTTTCAGTGTGAAGATCGTTTTTCACAGCAAGAAGCTTATCTGGAAATGAAATGAAATTAGTTAATTAAAAAGAATTGTACCAGAATTTATTGAATCACTGAAACAGAAACATGTCAGAAATCTACTTTAAATGCATTAACCAAATCAATCAACCCAATTTTCTATGTAATTAAAAGATGCGAATCTTTGAGAAGCTTGAATTTCTTTCTCATGAAAAAAAAAAAAAAAAAAAAAGTTAAAACAAAAAGAAAAAATTATAAACAAATAAAACGAATATTACCAAAAGAAAGTAAGCTTTATAATCTTTTTACATTTACTTTTGTTTTTTGTTGTAGAAGAGAAAAAAATACCCACTTGCTTAAAGTCGTGTTGGCATCGATTATCATTGCACTCACTTTACTTACTGGCCTAAAGTATCACTTTGTGGTTGTACATTGTTTTACATTCTTAGCCAAACCCTTTTTGTCTGTTTTTTTTTCTTTCTTTTTTTCATATTTATGTTTTAGTATTAATCACTTTCCCTTTAAAATGAAATAATAAGGGACTTATCGACAATTGATTCTACATATGATAAAACCATATCTAGTACGTTCTTCTTGTGCTACTTATGATTGGACATTCCGGTGCAATTTCAATTAAATCCTCTAAAGAAGTTATTCTTAAAATATTAACCGACTTTTTTTTTTCGTTTTCTCTTCAAGAACTTTTGTTTGCTTTTGTGTCTTACATATTCCACAGTCTTCTACACAGAAATCACATACAGTGAATAAGAAAATGCAATTTGTACAAATATTTGTTCACAGAGAAAATTTGCTTTACACTCCATTTTCTCCTTACTTCCTTGTTTTCTTATTGGTGGCAATTTATACAAGACAGACAGATATCATGTAAGATATTCACCTTCTTTAAGTAAAAGGTGTATTTCATAACACATACGAAGTAAACCTAAATCGTAAGCATCTCTTATTTTTCTACTATTATTATGAACCTACGTTTTATACTCGTATAAGTAAGTTTAGACAAATAATTTTAATTGGTGCTTTTACGATATTTTCAAAAGATACAATCTTGTTGAAAAGAACCTGGCCACACCTCTCTCCAAAGAGTCATATTCTCGAAACCTACATAGCTTGATTGAAGTTCTCAATTAGATAAAATAAATTTATATTTGTCTGATTTAATTCAGTTATGGACAAGAATGCAGATTGTCGTACAAAGATGAAGTTTTTTTTCTGAACAAGATACATCCATATTTAAGTTCATAAACTGCTGCATCGTTTGATACTTCATTTTCACAAAATCAAGTGGTCAGCAACCCAAGTGACTGCTTGATTGCAAGAAACCTTTGTCAATCGTTTAAGTACTTTAACTGCAAAAAAAGACTTAAATTTTCAGTAGAATTTATTATTTTTCTTTCTTTCTTCTTTAATTATCAAATTTTCGGTAAAAAATCTATTATTTCCTTAATAGTCCTATGCTGGATTTACTTCTTTTATGATTTACAATGACAAAGATAATCTTCAAAACTTAAGTGTTTAATACATTCTATTAAATGAGCAATATTTACAAGATGGACTCATTACTTTTCAAGTCATTACTTATACCTGATAACAGTGAAGAACGAATGACACTTTCATTGGATTCTGAATCTGACAAATGGATTTTAAAAAATTGTATACACACCAGAAAAGTTACCAGTATGACGTTCTAAATCAGGGATTTCTCAACTGCAAGTCACGTGTGTTTCTGTTTAATTCATCCTTTTCAATTTCTACTTTATAGACTGCCCTCCCATAACAACTAAGATTTACAATCATATTATAATCCTTACCAATTGCAGCTTGATTTTGTTGGTCCAATTCCTCCAAATTATTCAATAAACTACTGTTTTCATTTTTCAGTTTCATCAAGTCATCCTCTAAGGCAACCACACGCTGAGCTTGCTCTTCAAACTGGCTTTTCACAGCTTGTTTTTCTTTTAATAGTGTATCCTAAAATACAAAAGATAAAACACACATCGAAACAAAAGCTACTTTGAATAGTGCCTCTATTCTTAATTTTTATGTAAGTGGAAAATACAGATGGTGATCAGAAAAATGGAAACACCTAAACGAAATTGCAACTTACCAGATTAATATGGTGTCGGGCCACCTTTCGCCTTCAGAACAGCCTTGATGCGACGTGGGATGGAGGCATAGAGGTCGTGAATGGTAGCAAGTGAAATTTTACACCATTCCTCGTGCAGGGCATCGGTCAGTTCTGTGAGAGAGGATGGAGGTGGAAATCGTCGCCGGAGTCGTGTTTCCAAGACGGACCACAGATGTTCAATTATGTTGAGATCTGGAGATTGGGCGGGCCAGGGGAGGTGTTGAACTTCATCCCGATGTTCCTCAAACCATGCTGCAGCAACGCCAGCTGTGTGAATGGGTCATTATCATCCTGGAAGATGGCGTCATTGTCCGGGAACAACATCCGGACCATAGGATGCAAGTGGTCTCCTAAAATTGCGACATAATCGTTGGCAGTGATTCGTCCGCTAAGTGTGACCACAGGACCCAATGAAAACCGTGATATGGCGGCCCACAGCATCACCGAGCCGCCTCCATGTTTCAAAGTTGGGCGGAGACACTGCAGATCATAAGCTTCTTTGGGCGTTCTCCACACATAAACACGGCCCTTGGTTGGGAATAGGGTGAAGGATGACTCATCCGACCATATCACACGTTTCCAGTCCTCAACGGTCCAAGTTGCATGGCCGCGGCACCATTTGCGGCGTGCGAAAGCGTTATGGTCCCTGATGAGCGGTTTGGCCCGTGCAACACGACCCCGTAAGTTCATGTCATGTAATTCGCGGCGGACTGTGATTGTCGAAACAGGGTGGGGGAGGTGCTGATTGAATTCCTCCGTCACTTGCTCCGCAGTGGCACGACGGTTCTGCGTGACAATGTGCTTTAATACCCGGCGTGACCTGTCACTCATGATTTTCTTCCGCCCACTGTTCCGCTTCCCCGATGTGGTTTTCCCGTGTGTTGTGTAGGCCGTCATCAACTTCGACACTGTCTCACGCGACACACCTAACACAGTAGCCACTGCCGTCACACTCACTCCACATAACCGCGCACCAACAATTTGCCCTCTTTGAAAATCTGAGAGGTCTCCCATTTTACACTACCTCCGTCTACTGCAGCCACTGGACATTGCTGTTCCACTGCGTCTGGCGTAGTATGGAGACCGACCTAACACACCAACACCAGCGGTCCGGCGCTGCGGGCGCCACGACACCACTGCCAACCCATACATCTGACGTGTTGCCATCTGCATGTCTTTCCATTTTTCTGATCACCATCTGTATATTTCAATTTTAAGGTACTATACTAAATATTTTATTATTCAACTTAATTACACAAAAAGGTATCAAGACTAATTGATTAGTTATAATTTAATGTCCCTTTCAGCACCGAAACTATATGTGATAGTACGTACTACAACGATAATGTGTATTTACCATGTGTTTACTTCATTTATATTATGTAATATTCAGAGCAAAAGTGCTATTTCACCTAGAACTAGCCACATAGAAGAAGAAGAAAAAGAAGAAATGTTATAGTGAATGTCATGAATAATCTTGTTTTGTAAATGTTTATTTTTCCGTCGCTAGGTGGAAATGTTTATTTAATGGTTGTCATGACAGTGATCCGGTTGCTAAGGTAACAGTTTCGTTACCATGTACTTGCTATCTTGTAGGTAATTAGCAAGATATAACGAGCCTAGACGTCGTATAATAAGGACATGTATGGCATTACTGTAGTTATTAACACTTATTGCAAAATATAGTGTGTTTACGTGATCAAAGCGTGTGTGCAATCCTTTTTATATGGAGTATATTATAAGATTTTAGCAAATTGAACTGTTGTGGCATATCGTTATACTACTAGTAAAAGTTGGATCCACTTTTCACGTTTACATCGAAGGTTAATACCACCTCCATGACTGAAACCAGGATAATGTACACAGAAAGCACACATATTAACTACTTGGCCATGAAAAGGAAAAGGGAAAGCTTATATGGTATACAGTAGAAAAATTTCTGAAATCTTATTCCCGAACTTTCATCATTTCGTTGGTGAGAGTCTCATCACTGAAAACTATCGGATAAGTAGTGAGGGTTATTACTTTCAGCGTGGAAGATTTAAGTTTAATTCCAAGTGGGAGCTCATGTGATTCGAATTTTCTGTTACGCTACAGATCTACGTCTCATCGGGCCTCAGTGCTGAAGAAAGACACTAACCTAGAACAACGAAAACAGAAAGAACTTAACAAAGTTATATAATAGTTGGAACGAAAATATCCAGAGCGGGAATAGAAAATTAATCACTGACCCGGAAAAAGTAAAAACAATCACACTATGAATGCTTTTGCTGAAGTGCTTTATTTGATACAGGAAGGAAGAAGTGGAAGAAAGAAAAACTGAGAAGCTCCATGAGCACCATGTTGGAATGCAAAATCATATGGTCACATGATAGTGTTACTAGTTGTACGTAGACAAGTTCAATAGAGGACGACAAAGCCAATGGGACAGGCACGAGTGAAAAAATAATAAATCAAAAGAAAAGTTTGTATTATATAGAAAAAAAAAAGACTTAATTGACCATTCAGGGAATATCTTTCGTGAACAACTGCCTCAAAATCTATTCGTCAGCATTCTCCAACTGAAGATAGATAGACTCAATTATCAGGAAACAATTCCGCAGAGGAAAAAAGTCATTCTACAACTTTCTTACCCAATACCATCCCAGCCTTTATTCTCTACAGAAACCAACACACCTTGTTTACTCCATACTCATCACTTCACCTCAAACAGAAACGCATTACCCGACCCTTCTTGAAGTCGTACCCGAAGATTCCCTAACCCCTATACCCTCATTATGTAATACCTTTTCTGTATTCGATACCCGTTACGAACACTTTATCAGAAAGGTAATACACGCTTCTGTCATTCCGATAGATGCAATTCTTCCGACATAATTTATATCCTTACATGCGTTCATTATCCAGGCTTCAGCGTTGGCGAATCTGTAATTCCTCTTCCGATTCGCATTGCAATAATCGATTCTCCAGTAGCGTTCAAATTCCACATCTACCTTTCTCAGAACACAAAACTCATCACAACAGTACATTTGACCACACTTACCTCGTATCCCGAAAATTCTTCCCCCAGAATCCTCTATGTCCCTCATTAAGAGATATAAAGACATTTATATTATCGTCCTAGTAATGAACCATCCACCCTGATGATCTGAACCTGTGTAACACTGAACCTAATACATACACTCAGTTTCCCATACTTTATCTTTGCTGGTATATTTTAACATTTTACACGTTATTATTATAACCTACAGTTACTTCACCCACACGCTTTTCATTCTGTTTTGTCTTTCGTTTTTTATTTTATTACTACACTTTCATACTTTTACTTCCGAATCGTGCAAAAATTAAATTCAACATTACAACCGATTTACACGTTTCACTGCTCATGGATATCAAAAAAGTAATTTTTCGACATTTGTCCCTCTGTTTGTCCTGATGTACACTCGCCTAGAGGCAATATCGTTCCCCGTATCTCAGCCAAATTTTAAACTTTAGGCTTTTACGTGATTTTCCAGAGTTTTTTTTAATTTTGTTCCTACTCCTAAAAATAAGGGTAGTTTACTGGAGAGTGAAAAATCACAAATAGCTATTTTCTCAGAAACGGCTCTAACGATTTTGTTTCATAAATCAATTTTTCAATAACAACCATACATTGTGGTTTAAGCCATTCACAGGAATAGACCGTGCAGCAGTGGTTTACTTCTAGAGATGAGTTTTTCTGGACTATTTCCTCAAAAAAGGACTCAAGTGAATTTCTTCGTGTTCTATAAATATTTCATTAATAACCTGACAGTGTGACATAACTCATTTATCCTGGGGAAAAAAATCTACGAGTAGGATTCATTCTTGGAGAAAGACTTCTTTACAAGTTATTCAGGCGATTCTATTAATATTTCATTAATAACCTCACAACGTAGTATAACTCACTTGTCCTGAAAATATACGAGGAATAGTTTATTCTTGGGGTGAGTTTTTTTTTTCAGATGATTTTTTCTAAAACTACTCAGGCGATTTTCTTCATATTTCATAATTAAATATTTCATTACTAACCGGATAATATGACATAGTAATAGGTCCTGAAAAATCTACGAGGGCTAGTTTTTTTTTTTTTTTTTTTTTTTTCTCGGACGATTTTATCACAAACGACTCAGGCAATTCTGTTCAAATTTCATAAATAAATATGTCATTATTATTCCTATAATGCTGTATAAATTACATCCATGAAAATGTCTTCAAGAGAGAAATTACTTTTTTTTTTTTCAGTTTTGTAAAATACGATTTTGTTGTTCTTTTATAAACAAACATTTCACTAATAAGCTTAACATATGACATAAATAATTTATTATGAAAAATCTACAACGAATGGTTTACTTTTGGGAGTAAGTCTTCTTTGGGTGAAGCTTTTTGAAAACTCCTTATAATTTTGTTCGTATTTCGCGAGAAAACATTTTATTAATAACTGCAGCACAATATGATTTAATAAAAGGAATTGGAGCGAAAAAGTTTAGTGCGGTGGGGTGTACCTTCTTTTATTTATTTATCATTTCGTCGCTGAGCCTCGAGAAAGCATTGTATGACATTTTTGTCAAAAATGAGCTATATTACGGCATAAGCAGGAAGTCGTGCTACATCTTTCCTTATATTACTATATGTGAATTCTTAATAGTTGTTTCGTAATAAGGAAAGAAAAATGGCTCTTATTAATAATGTAAATGATGAGAAAACACGTGTTTTACTTCTCAAATTTGCCGATTCTGCATATAGCGGATTTTTGAGGCGCAGCAACGATTTTTAATTATTTGTTTGTTATTGTTGGTAATTTTTTCATTAATTTTAATTTTTCAAACCGCCTTCCCTATATAACAATTTTGCTCTTTATCTATTCTCTCTTTTCTGCACTCTTATTGACCTACTCGTCTCGTTGGTTTTATCTTCCTCTATTAAACTGCATCTACTTACAGCCTGATAATACCATTATATCACCACGTGACCACGCATCAACATGGTGCTTTCTTTTATTTATTTTAAATTTTAATAGTGCATGTAATACTTCTTTGCTTAAATCTCAAAATATATCTCATTTACCTTTTCCTCTTTTAAACATTCCATTTCTTGCTTCGTGTTGACGATAATTTGTGTTAGCTCTTCTACCTTCTCCTGACGCTGAAGCAAATCCTCGCTTCCAGGTTTCTCATTGGATGGCGTCTGTTTTCTTAACTCTAACAATCCCTAAATATAAAACCATATTTCTAATTGAACATATGCAGTTACTAGAAACAAAAACGTATTGTGAAGCACAAAAACAATGAAAACATAGGTGTTACTTTCTAAAATATACTTAGACATCTACCTTTTTCTTCATCAATTTCCACCACAAGTAGTATATATGCGTAAAGGAATGTGTGCGCCATCATTAGGAAAAGACAAAAAATATTATATGGCCTAGAAAATAAAAACTGTATTATTAGCAACCAATACCATACTTCTTAGTGCCACAGGTAGATTTTCGATCCTTTTCGAGAACTACGTACCATGAGAATTTTTCCTACAAGTACGCTATTCTGTTGAGCTCAATATGATCTATCGCTTGATATTAGAACAGAGATTAAAATGTAAGAGTTCATTGTACGTTTGGCCTATATCTACAGGGTGCGTTCACAAAGTTTCAAGACTGAGTGTTACCTGAGTAGGGGCGCGCGCACAGACCCGTTCCACTGACAGGGTGCGGTAGTTGGGGATGTCAGCTAACCGTTCACACGAGTGGGAGTGAGTAGATAGCTAGTGGCGTGAGTGCGTGTCGGTGACCCCCATCCAAACCTGAGTGGGTGGAAAATGCAGCAGCATTTGAAGCAGCATTATGCCGTGAAGTTCTGTGCGAAACTGAACAAAACAGTTACAGACTTTTCATATGATTCAAGAGGCCTACAAAGAAGACGCCATGTCATCTGCAATGGTTTTCATGTGGCACAAAGGTTCAAAAAGGGCCATGAGGATGATAAAGACGAGGACCGCTCTGGGAGACCTGAAACAAGCCGAACTGAGGAAAATCTGATAAAGTGCATGAATTCTTAAACACTGATCGTCGTCTTAGTGTTAGATTAATTGCCAATGAAATGGGATTGGGTCCGACTACGGTGTTCAAGTTAGTGACAGAAGATTTGAAGATGAGAAAAGTGTGTGCCAAATTTGTTCCGAAAGTTCTGACAGATGAACGGAAGGCCTGGCTATTTGCGAAGAAATACCTGAACGTTTCCAAGATGATCCTCATTTCTGGACACAATTCCAGCGGTCCAGGCGGCTTCGAAGATGTCCCTTCATAGCCTTGCGCGCGGAGACTTTCAGAGAGCCTATGAACAATGGAAAAAACGCTGGCAGCGGTGTGTTGATGCCCAAGGGTCATATTTCTAAGAATTTTAGTTCGCTGTACAAAAATGTTTAATACATTTTGTATTCTCAGACCAGTCTTGAAACTTTGTGAACACATCCTGTAATTAACCATAATAATGAAGAGCTTAATGAGGAAACACATGAGCATAAGTTTCATTTCAGTTAATAGCGTGGTATTCGCATGGCATCAACTTTTAGGTTTACAAAGCCCTCAAACTTCCTCGAAATATTACACATGAGCTCTTACACTCACTCATACCAATTTGTTCAGCTAAAGAAGTTTTATGAATTGACATATCTCATCTTTGGACATTTTTTTTTTCATTACACCCTACTATTATTCTAGGATTTATCAAAGTATTACTCTTTTCTATTAACTGTCTAGGTGCGGCAGTGGCTCACTGATAAAGCGTTCACCTCTGGTGCATGGTGGTTCTTGGTTCGATCTCAACTCACGCCAGGTGAACTTTATGATGGACAAACACCGTATGCGTGGGTTTTTTTTTGACGTTCTGCAGTTTCCTCCTACTTTCTTCATTCCATCATTTCTCATCATCACCGTCTCCTTTAGCCTAGGTGGCATAACCGTGAGACGCAAATCTTAAAGATTTTATTTCATTTTTCTATTAACTGTTTATTTTATACTCATAGAAATTACCCACCTTATGAGCTGTAAAAAAATTTAGTTTTTCTTCCTTCTCTTTTAGCTCTTCCTTTAGATCGTTTAAAAACTTTCCTAGCGACTGTTTTTCTTCACTCCAATTGGATTTTATCTGAAAGTGAGAACTGTCACATGTTAGAAAGACTTTAACATAGATTACTCACTGTTAGGCTCTGAAATGTTACGTGCTTTGAAACTGAGAAATTGCAGTGTGAATGCAACTATGTAATAAAAATTTGAAAGAAAAAAAAAGTTTGAAAGCGCACAGGATGCATTCATGCACTACAAATTGCGCATATGACACGAATTTATACATTTGTAGTATTTTATATACCTAGGTATTAGTATTATGTAATTACTCCCACATATCTACATCCTGTGATTATGATCCTACAACAAAGCGAAAATAATTGAACAATTTACCACATTAGGTTTTCTTACAATACAAAACTACCACTATACTACTACTATTATTATTATTAATAATAATAATAATAATAATAATAATAATAATAATAATAATAATAATAATAATAATAATAATAATAATAATAAATTATCCCCAGTAACATTGAAAGCATGATTATCTTAAGACAAATGGAAAAAGATGAATAACATAACATAGGTATAACAAAAATTACAAATATGAAAAATACAAAAAGATCTTAATCAGTTCCATTTTTAAAACTGAGCTATGCTGCTTATTTGTTTCCAGAAATGTTTTCTTCCCTTGCTTTAGAGAATTAACATATTTCATCCTTGAAGGTGAAAGTTTCCGTACATGCAAACTTCAATAGTTTTTCTCCAAACCACAAATACCTAAATGAAGAACGTTCATAAAGTAAACGATTTTTTTTTTCGGTAATTTTGGAGTATATGTAATATTTACTTTTTAAAATTTTTTTAGATAATCACAAAAACTGTAGTTTACTGTGTTTATTTTACATTTTTGTTTTATTCTACTTCTTTGTTTTTTCCTGACATGAATATTTCTTTTAGCCACGGCTACAAATCTTCAAACAACTAGAAATGGCAATAATAAAGATATAAATACTCGTATGTACATACACATTTTTCTTTCTTTCTTACAAAAAAAAAAAAAAAAAAAAAAAAAAAATCCTATTTTCTTTTTCTATGCTTCATTTCACATTTACATCACATAATCTCTCACTCGTAACAATGACCACATCTTGGTCAACACAGTATGTGAACAAACAAACAAACAAACAAACCAAAAATAAATTTAGACACTTATCGAATATGTAAAACTAATTATATGTTTTCTCCATATCTTAGAAAACGAAAGTTTAATGTGTCTTACCAGTTCATAGCGCTCAATTTCTCTCTCATATGTCTCCACCTGTGACTGCAACAAGGATACCTGTTCGTCAAGCCGTCTTCTTTGAAGAGAAAGCTCTGATATTTCAGATTTCAATGATTCAGTTTCTAAGTCTTCCTAAAAGAGTATAATTATTCACAATATAATATAATATAAAACTGCTAATGGACAAAATAGAATACATACCTATAATTAAATAACATGCACTAAACCTTCTACTTGACAACGATTATCAGGAAAGTCCTCTCCGAGGATGAATATGTAAGGAAGGAAAAGCAGCAGGAGGAATGTTATTCACAGGCGCCGAGAGAGGGCCGAAATAATATCAGAAATAATCATTGCCAGATACAAGAATGGTGCTTGTTATTTCAATATATGCTTTAACAATTTATCTGACAATTTTACTAATTCCATCTTGTATTTATAAACAAAAGAAAACTAATATTTCGCATCATTCATTAGCTTAGACCTCTAAATGGTTATTCAACTCAGTTTCTTGCAGTAATTATTTTACTTTAATAAAAATGTACCTGTCAATTGCACGTATATACTTATTACGAATGTTGATCTTTCAGGAAGCAACTGGATTGTATCTAGCCTCATTAAAGGAATCAAGTACAGTATAATAAACAGTATGATTTACAGTAGACATATCGACAGTGACACAAAATTAGGGTAATGAAAAGGTGACATTGCTAGCAAGACCTTTGAAACACTTTGTGGGGCATGGGAATAAGAACATTATCTAGGGTTTAGAAAAACCCAACTCACTTGGTACCATGTTTTATTTTATTTTATTTTATTTTATTTTATTGCTGTTTTTCGTTTTGGGAACAATTCCGGATTCTTTAAGGACGAAAATGACTATCGAACAGTGGTATTCAATAATGACGAGCAAAACCAAATGTGCTTAGACTTCGTTAAAGATGCGAAGGACAAATTACAGGAAATGGGATCTGCATCAACACAGAAAGCATATATCCTCACACATGTAACTTTCTCTCCTGGAGAAGTAGGTTTGTAAATAGGATAATGGCCATTGGCAATAAAGAAAAGAAAAGGAAAAAAACGCGATGGCAACCCTGATGAAGCTGAGTATGCCCTAGTATTCTGTGCTTGCAATACATAATAGTCCAAATAGAGTTATGTACGTGCGAACAGCAGTAAGGTCAAATGATGATGTAATAGAAAATCCCGCCAAATGTGACATGAAATCTGTCATACGATTTGAGAACTCCGAAGGACGGAATGCAGCTGACAACCATCGGGAACTGTCTGCCATTTAGTGGCTGACAGTAATGAGTGAAGGGAAGGTCAGGCAATGGTGCAGAGTTTCGGGACGGGAGTTCAAGTGTTCATGACGATAATCGTAGCGGAATGCCTTGTGTCCAGACAGACGATTTGGTGGAACACGTTAATGAGAAAGTTCGACCCAATCGTCGGTTTACAAAGATTGTCTGCATAAACAACGCATCGAATTGTAACTAGTCAGCTCAATCTATGTGCAAGGTAGGTGCCAAAAATGGTGACAGACACTCATCAAGAGCAAAGAATTACAGCTGAACGTTATTTTTTGGTCCGCTGGGGGAGGATGGGGATGATTCCTTTTCTCAACACGATGATGGGGATGGAACACTGATATCGTGCATCACTGGGAAGTCGAAGCAGCAGTCAATGCAACGGCGACACTCCCGTCCCCGTAAAGAGAAGAAACTCAAACCAAATGCTATCAGTTCACAACATTACGGGAACCGTGTTTTGGGACCAAAAGAGTGTGATTCTTGAAACCAGAACGAACAGTTACAGCAAATGTGTATTGACAATCACATAATAATACTTGTATTGAATAATATGCGATGCGCAATCCAAAATCGCCCGAGAGGAATACTACACTCTGGAATTCTTCTGATCCATGACTACGTTCGACTACACACTGCTGCTCATACTGTTGAGACAATTCTAAGATTTTGATAGGAACTAATCAATCATTCCCCTTACGTCCCGAGCGATTTCTTTCTTTTTCTTCACCTGAGAGAGTGGCTTGCATCGAAACGTTTCAACAACAATAAAGTGCTCAAAAGACACTAGTTCTGGACTGGCTACACCTTCAGGCGGTAGACTTACACACAGTGAGTATACAAAAGCTTATGCCATGCTATCAGAAATACCTACAGGTTAATGGTGATTACGTTGAAAAGTAGCCGAAGTATGTATCAGTATATCAATCACAATAAATTTCTTCTATTACCACTTTATTAATTTTGCTTTTTTTATTTTATTTTATTTTTTAATACACGCGCCTCTCATATATAAGTGAATACTTTTATGTTTGTTCGATATACAAATTTACATAGTTTGTTTGGCAAACTTGTAAGTACTATATCAAAAAGTGACCAAAGCCTGGAAAAGACTATAGTACATTGAGAGTTTTATATCCTAAAGAGGGAGGAGGAGCTTCAAAGGGGAAGAGGTGGTTAAATATTTATGGCCAAAAGTAGAGTATCTCAAGAACTGCTCAAGTTAAAAAGATGGAACTCAATATGTAAACTCATTGTTTAAAAAAAGTTGGTATACACACACAACTACAAATATAATTTACAACCTAGAAAAAATTCTGAGAGGGGGGGGGGGAGATGTAAAAATTATCAAAAACGATGGATATTAGTATAGAATTCATAGTTTTCGGAGTCGCTGAGATGAATGGTGACAATCTCGATGATGAAATCCAAGTTTAGCCCCCATCGGCATGGGGGTGAAAACAAGAATGTCGAATCCATAGTTTTCGCGGTCGCTAAGCTGAATGGTGACAGTGCCGATGACATTTAAGCCAAACTTTAGTCAAGGACGTGCATGTTGGGAGGTCCAGAAATTAATACGGGCAACGCCGAAGGCGTTACTCTTTGTTTATTCTAGTCAATTCTTTATTTTCCGAAAGGGGCTCATTATTTATTCTGCTTAGTTCTTTGTTTTCAAATATGATGCACACCAGGACAGTCAAAAAATTCCCGGGATGTTGTAGTTTTGGCAATCTTGTATAGTACAGTCCTTAGTTGTCTACCTAAGTAATTATGAATTGGACAAGTGTGTATCGGCCATAATAGGCAGTGTACAAGAAGTGAAGTTGGACGGAGGAGTGTGTACTGAGTAGTTGGCGGAATGTCGCAGTTCGAGCAACGTTCAAACATTAAGCACGCGTGTAAATTAGAGAAATTGTTTCAGACACTGACAGCCTTAAAACAGTTTAAGCTAACAATGTTTTAAGGAAAACCTGGCCTCAAAAGCACCCGTTCTGCTGCAATAGAAGACATCAAAACCGCACGTGATGGGTGAACTTCGGAAGATACCAAAAGAGGATTTCCGTCGGTGATTTCAGCAATGGCAAGTGTGTGTCTTCAGAAGATGCCTATTTTGAACACGAGTAAGTAAATGTGTACTTACATTGTGGCAATAAAGAGCTGCAACAACATGCCGGGAACATTTTTATTGTCCTGGTACACATTATTCTTCTTGTATGAAGCCGGGCAATTCTGCTAGTATATACATAAATAACGATGACGAGTAGCATAAATAAAAATTTACGCTTGGTTTTAAATGTTATAAATATCTTATTTGAGAAACAGACGAACATGCAAAGGGTTAAAGGGCTGGTAATAGACTTAGGACTGATTGGCTGCGCACCAAACTCAAACATGAACCCTCTCCGCTAATCTAGTGGTTAGCGCGAGCGCAGTTGATACACGTACTCCCGGATTCGATCCTCAGTGCGATAGCATTGAATTGTGAACGCATTGCGGTGACATGGATTCCACCTTAATGTATACGGCTAAGTCTCACACGACCTGGCTGATGAAAAGGGGCGCTAAACTTTAATAAATAAACAAGCAAGCAATCAAGATTCTAAATGTGACTTGTCAGGGAGCGACTGGACAGCGTAGTGGTTAGTGATGTAAAATGAAACTATTTTTTTCTGTGCAAAAATATCCCCATATAGTGCGATAAACTGGAGATTCGAGATCCACATATTATATAAGGTTAGGTTAGGTTATATTCTTACCTAGGAACACAGTAACTTTGTAACATCAATTTGCTTTCAAAAAATCTGGCACATTATTCCATATATTGAGCTGCACACTACTCACTTTTATCTTATTTGTTTTCTTAGCTAAGAATTAACATAGATAAAGAAAACAAATATACCGTTTATTCGAAAGTATATATTTCATTAGCATTATATTCATTATATGAATATTTCATTAACAACAATGGATTTTACGCGTTATGACTAAGGAAAAGCAGACTAGACTATCACACCAACGTACATTAAACAGTAATATTTAAAAAACAAATCCATCCTTTTTCATTATAATAAACTGCACAAAAGAGTTCCGAAACGTCAAAATTTTTAAATTTTTCAAGGGAGGATTCACTGGTAAGTAGCCAATTTTTTGTTAATGCACAAAAGGTTGTTTAATTTGATAAAATTTTAAATGCACAGAAGACACTGAAACGTATCGTAAACAACAATAAAAATCATAATCTAGGGGTACAGAAGTAAAAGCTCTCCCCATCGGATCCCATCCTTGTGCCAAGCCAATCCAGTCATGACTATTGTCACCTATCTCCTAGGATCCTTCCATCTCCTTTTTGGTCCCTCCCTCCCTCTTTCCGCCTCCTCCCATAATCTTCGTAACCGAAAATGTATACATCTTTGTATATTTCGTATGCAAGCGACGTGTACTGTATGTCTTTAAACAGCTCGACCTCTTCCATGATGATGTCGGTGACATGTATTAATAATGTCAACTACAAAAAATGAATGATGATGGAAGAACTGATGGAATGAAAATGTGGGAGTGCCCCGAAAATACCCACGGACACGATGCTGTCCAAGCCAAATTTACTTTCCCCGGGGATCGAACCAGGGACCTCACGTACCTGAGGTAAGCGCTCTACCACTGAGCCACCGTGCCCTCCTAGTCGCAAAACAAAAACTCAAATTCAATAATAAATTATCTTAAGAGTAAATCCTACAATAAGTTATCTTATCTCAGATACTTCTAATTTTAATATACGCACCTGACACTTCATTTCTTCCTGTTCCTCTTTGCTAAAATTATTTTCATTGGTTAGGTCACTTTCAGCTGGTGACGAATTCTGCTTTTTAATACCAGCTACTGAAAACATGAATAAATGCTTAATAAATTCTTGGTTTTGACTTTATTTGTAAAAATAATACTATTAGAGCAAATTAATCAGCAACGAAAACCAATTTCACTTCACCAAGATATGAGTTTATCCTAGCCGGAACAAACATACTTCTCTCGATTTCTTAACAAATATCATAGTTAATTACTTGTACATGAATTAAAGACTGTGATAGATTATAATGATCATGTAAAGCATAAATCAGTAATAAAGCTTATTTAAAAATACGAAAAAACTGGAATGGAACTTTTTCAAGATATAATTCTGTAGCATAAAAAACAACACACCATCGCTACGGGAACAAGTCCTATCCTACGTCACTGCCAATTTAACATATCTTCTCCAAATTCCATTTAACAAGAATTGTATTATCAACTTCCCTACGATTCAACGTTATATTCTCAGCCTGTTTAAAATACTTTTCCCAAAGGCATTCCAACTAGCACTTTAAGTATCTTAAACATAGCACATCCTCCAGTATTTGAGAATTGTGCCGATATATTAATTTTAGCGTTTATTAAGTGTTTTGTAAACATTTTGGAGAAATTCGTTAATATATCGAAGTGAATGTAATTAAATGTGTACGACCCAACGTAACTGAGAAATCCACGTCATCACAAATTTCCAAATCAGCAACGTTTCTACACTTTAGTTCAAATCATCTGTGTCACTGATGCTCTTAACTCACTAATATGCATATATAATGAGCTTTCAACCACTATGTCAATTTAGTTTCAACATTTTACATGTAAGTTAATGACAGAAAAATCCTTAATATATCTGTGCGAGTTGTGCGAATCATTCATAATAATAATATTCATAATAATCATTCATAATAATTCAGACTTCATCAAACTGTGTTTTGAAACAAGAGAGTCTCTTTACAAGGAAAATGAGATGCAGGACGATAATTAATACATACGGCTTACAGATCGAGCGAACCACTGGTTGCATCGCGGTATTCCGTTAGCTAATAAAGCTGCCAAATTTATCACAATAAACCTGGAATGACCTTCTAGATATTTTCATAAAAATTAAAAGTTCTACTTGTTTTAAAAAGTATTAGTGTATCACTAAAGGCTCATTTTTAAATATTTTAAATCCTGAATAATTAATTACCTTTCTCCAGTCTAGCCGATGATTCCAGCTGAGCATTTCTTAATTTCAGAACTTGATTTTCCAGTTCTAGGGCTTTTAAAGCACCTAAAAACAAAAACATAACTGCTGAACATGAAAAGTATATATTATTTTAAATATATTACTACGTGTTGTAACATGAGCGAAACAGAGATACATTTACTTTTTTCTCCTCTTAATGAAACCATTGATCTGCAGACTACAACTTAATACCAACGCGTCCCTGTACTGTTTCTTTCTTGTTCATGTTTAATTTTCATATCTTTATTACTCAGATTGTACGTATAGCCTTTTTGTTCTAAAATACGTACACATGAAAACGATGAATTAGACACTTCTAACAATGCAATATAAATTCCTTTTCTTTTCTTTTTTTTTTCTTTCTTTTCTTTTTTTTTACCACTGGGGTTTTCTTTGTCATTTTTTCTCCCGTAATTACATGGAGAATAGTGTAAATTGAATTTTCACTTAACCAGAAATTTAACTAGCTCAATTATAATATTCTTACCTTGTATCAATTCCTGTTGTTCAGGATCACCAAGTTTGTGTATTATTGATTTTATATCACATTCGCGGTTTTTTTCCTCTGATTGAAGTTTCTTGATGTTCATTTCAACTTCCCGATTCTACAAACAACAAATGCATTATAAAGTTACAAAGATTATATAAATGTTATAAAATTACACATAATTCAAACATATACATCTTGTTAGCGCTGGCGTGGAAGGTCGCTTCTATTTATTCTTGCACTCAATAACCAATATGCGTTAACGTAAGACTCTCCCAATCATCTTTCCCCACCAAGATACATAACATGCTTTGCCAACTGTCACTCAAACTTGGGAGAATTTCAGTGAGAGTTGGTACGCAACGTGGTCGGTCGTGTTCGAGCTATCAGTGTGTAATAACTAACACTATAAGTCCTCTTTTTACCGTTTGGACTTGGTGCGATGGATAGCTCACTGCTCCTGCAAAATATGAGAAAGCACATACCACAACCTACGTCCTCGCGGTATGAAGGATTGTCAGATTTAATGTTAAATGATTACGCCGGTAACATATACATTTAAATGATCATATTTCAATCTCAAAATTATCTAAATTACATATTTCTCTAACTGCTTTGTTAAGTGATCTCACATGCACGTCAGAACACAATAAGAAATACACTGACATTTTACAACATGAACTACTTATACGGCCGTGAAAATATTAAATAAACTCTGTTGTTCTAGCTCTGTTTCTTTTCTTTACTTACAGATTGATTAAACCAAAATATGTAAATTTAACTTTCGGCGCAAGTGGCTTATTCACAAAGTAATATGTGTAATGAATCTTACTTTTTACTTTTTTTTTTTTTTTTTTTTTTTAATTCGTAGTAGGCGTGCTGGCTATTTGAATGATCTTAGATTTTAATACAATACAAGAAAAATAGCTCTCGCGAGAGATAATTCACTGAATATTCCTGTGCTGTGTCAGAACAAAATTGGCACTTTACTTACAGCTTCACCCAGGTAAAATTCCATAGAATAACGTGTCCTGTCGAGATGTATGATGAAATGGTCCTCTGACGATTTGGTATCCTCCCAACAAAAATTCTCTGCACTCTGCAACAAGAAGACTACTGACAAGTGTCTTCTGCCTGATGACCAAGAGAGATACTTTCCTCTTTGTACAATCATAAAATGACTTATATTCAAAACCACCAAAATAATGTTCGTCTTAACCTGTCGTTCGGCTAAACCACTTAACTTAATCGTCCACTATTCGTTTGTCGGGCTCTACACATCCTCTCCGTCGTGGAGGTTTCAATGTTTGTCGCCCCAATCGCTTCGCCCGAGTTCCTTCCATGACACAGGTTTCGATGTTCGTCGTCCCACTGATTTGCGCATCTTCTGGTCGCCGTGGGTCACGTGATTAGTAATCACTCGCCCAATATAACATTGTCCACTATTGGTCAATGTCCAAAAATTATCCAATCAAAAATTAGTTTAGATATCACTTAGGTAAGTAGGATGACTTGCTGCATTTCGTTCTCGTGGGAATTGAAGTAGAAAAAGTCTCTCAGCAACTTCTCGAACAAAGAGTTATTGTTCTACGCACACACACATATAAAGACAAAGTTAATTTTGGCGTCTTTAACACTAGAAGCACGGAAATTTTGAAACCCCTAGAAGCACGAAGCAGTCAAAATGACTGCTTTCCGTTTCTGACTATAATATAGGGTAATGGTGACACAGGATGAACGTTTTTAATGACAATCGTAATGAGTCACATTCGCAAGTAAGCCTAGGAAGTATATTATTTATTTTATTAATTTTATTTATAAGCATTAAGTGCATTAAGTTTGATATATTAAAAATATTTATGAATAAAATATTTTCGATATCAGTATTTTTAAAATAATGAAAAAAATAATCAAAGATTACTCTCAACTCTTAGATATTAAATGTTTATTGTAAAATAATATCTCCTATGATATCTTTCTAAATATCTTCTTAGGAGGAGATTATTACAAAGTCACCTACACTTGGCGCAGATAACTCGCTTTCAGATCTCTGCAGTACTCATTCCACAAACATACTTTCGACATTTGAAGCATATCTCAACTGTTTTGCTGTTTTATACAATTGTACTCGACATTGTCACGTGTGTGTGAAAGTAACTTCATCGTCTTCATATACACTCTAATTGACCATCAACTCCTCGGCCAAACGTAGGAGATATTGTCGCTACGTTTTTTGTTTCGGTAGCTTCTCTGCCTATCATCCAGGAATTAAAACATGCCAAATCAACCATGTTGAAGAAAACGTACTTTATCCACCGTCTACACGCACATCTTACAGTGTGTTTCTTCTCTATTTGATCCACGATGACTATACCAAACTGTGTCTGATTGTAATATGTTATAGTTTCGGGTGTTTCCTTGGTGTCACAGAAATTGACACTGACTTATGGATGGAACTCAACACAGAAACGCTTTTGTTCCCCTTACATTTGTAGACAGCTAAAGTAGTACCACTCTGATCGCAGTAAACATAACAGTGAAGTAGATGTTTGTTCCTTTTGGGGTCTGGTAGGGGGGTTGGGAAGCACGTAGTGGTGGTGCTTTAGGAAACGCTCTTCAGTTTCAGTTTTGTCGCAACCAACTTAGTAGAGCTGAACTTTTAGCCATAAGAGATTCAGCAAGTTTCCTTGTAAATTAGTTATCACATATCACATTTATTCTTTATTTTAGTAAAAGGATTTATCAAACTAGGCACTACAAATCCACCTTACTCTATTCCAAATCCTTGCCTAGGTATGGAAAGCCATTGATGTCGGCAAGTAACCAGATCTTGATGAAACATTTATCGGATTTATTTGGCATAATTTGCAGAATTCGATATCTGACTTTCATAGAAGAGAGTTGCTTGTCAACAGTCACGTTGTCGTGTGGTTTGCAAAATTTTATGTAGTTCTCAAGAAAGGATGCGGTTGTGAATTTGTCCGTTTGAAGTCTTGGAGATCTTGTCACCTATTCATCAAATCTCAAGTACCGTTTTATTTCACAGAACCCATCTCTATTTATTGTTTTTCTATAAGTTGGTGACCCGGTTTTTCTCTCCAAGATCGCAGTGGGAATTGCTGATTCCCAGTAGCACTTTGGTAAATAAAAAGGCCCTATTAAGATTGTTGTTCTGAAAGAGCTAATGTCCATGTTGTTGACTTCAGTTGCCTATTTGCTTCAGGAATGTTGCACTTTAGGATATGATTCATCATTGAATCATCAAATACTAAACGGAAAGAACTACTACATTCTTCCTCAGACACTCATCGCTTGGCAAAATCTGGCAGTCCTGGAGCTACGTGAACAATATTCTGCTTAGATATACGGCAAACGTCACCTTGCAACAAATCCAATTTTGTCCACATTGTTCCATCCAAAGCAATAAATTGTCACCACTACTGACGTTGTCTTTCCATCACTGTCTTCTACTTCATCACTTCAATATAAAATGTTCTCTTTAGGTTGAGAATCACTTCAGTTTCCATCTTCACTCCAATCCTGCAAATTGTCATTATTTTTTTCAGACATCTTCTCAGAGATCATGTAAAACTCGAAATATTTCTTGAGGTCTCATCCTAAAATTTCACATGTACAAAGTTCACCTCAGCCAAATACACGTACAAACTAAGATGCAGATATTGGGCACATGTATCTGAACTAATTTGTTTTTTGACGATAAATCATTACGAGATATCTTGTAAGGCAATGGAAAAACTTCTATAAAGTTATTTTTGGAACTGGATATCACAATAAAATAATAAGTTATCTTATTTTTTTCTGCTTCAAATTACAATTAATAAATGTTTAAATATTTTTTTATCTCGAAACAAGAAGTGTTTAAAACTGCCATTTGTAAATCAGAAACAGATACACTATATTTCCATATTCTTTATAAGGCAGTCAAAATGACTGTTTCGTGCTTCTAGGTATAACTGACACTAGCGCCCCTGTAGAAAGGGACATGAAGTTACTATTAATACTATCAACAAGTGGGCACAAAAATATTAAAAGTCAATGAATTTCAGGGCCTTAGCGGAAACATTACAGAAGCCATACGAAATTATATTTCTCGAAGCAGTCAAAATGACTGCTTCGTGCTTCTAGTGTTAAGTCCAAAATGATAATAAAATGGATTTCACTGTTATCAACTCGTGTCCTTTTCACTAGAATTGGTTGGGAAAACTAATAAAATAAACGTTTTAATTTTCTTGCTTTGATGAGCGTCCCTCTGTCGATAGCAAATGGCGTTCACAGAGTATTGGCAATATTGCACTGGTGATATTGTCAAAGGATCCTGGACCGTTATTGGATGTCCATGAGTTTGAGCACACCCTGTATATAGTTCACTTCAATCACGTTGATGAAGGTTAGGATGCAATACTAGCTTGTTGGAGGATACGCCACCGTGACACTTTTGAGAAAATAACAATAATGAATTCGAAGCACTGAGAATATACGTATATATATGTATATGCGAGAAATTATTCACCTTGCACTGTTTACAAAGCACTATTAATGCCAGCTTTCATTATTATTGCACGCCTTATTCAATGCCTTTATTTCTTCTTTTTTTTTTTTTTTTCACTTAGCCAGCTGGTCTTTTCACCTGTATGTTAAGCCACTAAATTTGAAGCCACTGTTTTTTTTTTTAACTTTTAAGCGACTTTATATATATATATATATATATATATATATATATATATATATATATATGTGTGTGTGTGTGTGTGTGTGTTTTCTTTTTCTTTTTTATTATTATTATTTCTGACTTAGTATCCCTATGTATAATTTTTCATGATTTACCCATTCTTTAAATTTTTCAAAACAATGACAAATTTCACAATAACCTTAGGAAGTAATAAGACACATATATAAGTAACATTGTTGGGGCAAATAATTAACAAAAAAATAAAATAAATAAATAACAAAAAAATAAATAAATAAATAAACTTTTTTTTAATCTAAAGAAATAATATGTAGACGGATGGATTTACGTAAAACTTTCTTCTTTTTTTTCGGATCGGAAACGGAACGGAATCGCAAGATTTGTGCATTACGTTGCAATAATGATAAAAATTTCACATTGAATAACCAAAAATACATTTCATAAAACACATTTCACCTCCCTCTTTCTTTCTTTTCATTTATCCTTTCGTTTTAGATAACCAATCTAACTGAAACAAGAGTCATCACAAACATTTTATCAAATAGATCTCTATTTCCAAAGTTTCGAAAACTATTCACATTTAAACATTTTAATTATTATTACTCTCAATGAAACTTATGACAATTCTAAACATTACTTCTCATTTCATATTACAGCATGATTTTGTTCTTATTGTCATGTGGTTTAGTTGCTTCGAGATTACTCTGAAATATAATTATTTTAAATTATTCAACAGCATCTACATAAGGCTTCATAAACATCTACATCATTCATACGGGTAGCCAGAAAATATTCGCAACAAACATTTCTTTTAATATCATTTATACCATTAATACATACAACAACGTCAACCTCGGAATTTACTGTCTTCACAAAGACATTTATTTGCTACTGCTACCTGAGCATAGCCTAACACCATTAAAAATTTCACAATATATTCGTCCCGGACATACGTCGTCAACGGGGTATATACACAATAATTCCTTTAACCCATTCATGAATATCTGTTATCAATTATCTGCCTTTTTGCCTTACATAATCTCTTTTTCTCAACATCATCTTTTACGAAAACATTCATTTTCTTCCTTCACTGCTGTTATACAAATCATAAATCTCGGCTATCGACATTAATTTTTAAAACACATGACTGTTATTTCTACTAGATCAGATGGTCATTAAAAAAACTGAAAGGACTTAAATTTTCAAATTTTCGACAATTATCAAAAGTTCTTACTATCATTCATCAATTAATATGCTGTGAAATAAAACTCACTTCGTTAATTGACTCGTTGTGATGACTGCCCGCATAGTTTATTTTATTTATTTATTCTTCTCTTTTAACTTCTTTTATCTTTTAACTACAACGTCATTCCAAAAAAAAGAAAATTAATTCACATTAATAATCTATCTTAGAAACAGCTGAAACCTCACTGACTGTGGGCCATGTTGATTTCCCAACAGAAATCCTCTGTTTCATACGTTATGGCTGAAACCTAGAGATTCATATTCATATATCTCTGGCCATGTTGTCCTCTGAAGAACCTCCATAACGTATTAGCATTTTGCTAATAGGCATTAAATGGTTATTGAATAGTCAGTTTTATTCCAAAATTCCTTTAACGTTAATACTAAAAATTGAAAGTATTTACTTAAAAGTCTCCGTTACCTTTTTTCTTTATTGTTTTTTTTTCAATCTTGGTTTCGTGTTCCCTTTATCCAACAAAAGAAATCAACTCAAAATAGAAAACTAAATGAAATGATGATCCATACGAAACTCAACTAAATTTTCCCATTATTATCTCTTTCTCATTCTTAATTATTATTAATATTACTTGACTTGACTTATTATTCTTTTCACATAATTTATATTAAATGGCATTTATTATAGACTAAAAGTCATATGAGAAATATGCGTACAAGTAATAATTAAACATATGTATGCAATAATACTACTAATACAAAATAAAATCCTTTGATTAATTAAAAACTGATGCTTAATATTATTATTATTATTATTATTTTTTTTTTTTTAATACACGACTAAATAATGAACTAATAAAATTAAAATATATAAGTTTCAAAGAAACGAAACATCTAAATCGACAATACTTCAATGACTATTTAAACGAAATATTTTCAGGCGTTCCTATTCGCCTTTTTCAGTAACTCATATATATTTTACAAAATCTTCAATAATAACATTAACATGCGTAGAAAAATCGAAAATACACACTAGAAATATAACATATGGTTAACCGTGGAAATTGTATAACATCAACAAGAGTTATAAAGTTATCGACTACTGAAGAAAACGAAAATTTTGTTTATACAAGAATACATCTCTACTCGTTTTCAACATGTAATAAGCAAAACTTTTTTTTTTTTTTTTTTTTTTTAACGACATATATGTACGCCCTGACGTATGTCATTCGAACTGATGAAGATTTCTAGATTCATCGAAACCTAAAATACTAGACACAAATCAAGCCATAAATGGACAAGGAAAACAAATCGACTGAAAAACATTATATTTCATACCTAAACTATAAGATAGTAATAGCAAAAAAATGTTATCGACAAATATTGTTAATAATTTCCTAACGTTAAACTATTAACTATCTAACATATGGATATATTTCGGCGCCAATTAAACATGTTAGTATAAGTAAATATGTTATCACAGATACTTCTAAATTGACTAAAGTCCTATATAACAAGAATGAAAATATTGCATTTTATTAAGACTGTACGAAAATTACTATCAAGGTATATGGGTATGACAACTATAATAAATTCAAATGACATAAACAATACTCATTCAACATTCTTTAAACATGATATTCATTAGCTTTAAAATGATATATATATATATACGCGTATGACACCTGTATCAGATAGATATGACAATATTTATCTAATTTTCATTAGTATCTGCATATATTGTACTATTATTAGACATTTCTATTAAATTTATTTCTTTTTTTTTTTCTTTTCGTTAAAAAGTCGAATTTCACATTTAAAATGTGCCTCTTTGTACTGTGAGTTTGACATTTCTCTTCAACTTCACAGCACAAAGTAGAGTCCGATAAAAGTAAAGTAACAATAGGTTAGTGTGTTGACCTCTAAAGTCAATAGGCACAACAGACTCGAAATACCCATAGCTGGAGTTTTGCAGTAAGCGCTGATCTTTACTGACACTCATAAGAATTGAGTGACTCCTACAATGAGTAAAATTCCCTTTCCCTTATAGTCATAAATTGGTACCTTCTCATATGAGCTGTTAAATTGGTAAAGTAACATTATTATTCCAAAGTTTTTTTTTTTCAAATACTTAATTTTTCTGTTTTCTAACATGATCAAAGCGAACAGTATATTTTATAAACATCCTATATATGTACAGATGTACATGGTATATAATCTCTAAGGTTTCTACTGAGTTTTCCAAGTGTACCTAGCCAATCTCTAAGGTTCCTAAAACAACTTCAAATGAGGTTATCAGGGATTTGAAAATTTACACATTTAAATATTATAATAATAAATCAACACATAATATTATAGGTTAAATTTTTATTCAGGTACCCTTCTTCTTCTTTGTCCTGGAATAAACACAACAGATATGCAAGAAATTCAAAACTATATAAATGTGGTAAAGTCCACATATTTAAAAGAGTCATGGTTGTACTCAAAATGGGTCAAGGGGTCATGAGATTTTAAATTTTGAAAAACTTTCGCGATCTAATTTAACTCATCTTTACCTTTCCTTACTTTTATGTATGTCTCTCTGATCCTTTCCTCCTTCCAGACATCCTCAGTCGTGGGTAATCCTGAAATAAAATTTTAATTAAACATATTCATTGTTTTACGTACCTGTTGTTGTGATTTGGGATACGGCTGCCCGGACAGTCTTCTCAGGTATGCTGTAATAGAAGTCCCTAATCAAACGGATTGGTGGGGTACTTTTTTCTTTTCTTTCTTTCTTTTTTTTTTTTCAATGGAGTAACTGTAATCTACTACAGAAATTCGTCATTATTACTTTGAGACACTCGTCAGACCATTCCGTGGAATTTCTGCAATGGTGTGTAATATTATGTAATATCTCCTAATTTATGTAGAAAAGTAACCCAAACGATCATAATGTTGTACTTCAACACAAGCCTGATTTAATAGTGTTTCTGAATTGTTTTCTTTAAGTTTTTCTGGTTAGTTGGCAATTTCTACTTTTGGGTAGAGCCGGGCAATGACTTTTCATGTGTCCATGGATGGTACGGAATATCTTTGAGTTTTGCTATCTGCTCATCAGGAAAATGTTTCCTAGCCATAAGAATCCAAGTATTGTAGGTCTTTGGGGTGGGATTCCAAATTCTTACCCTATCCATGGAATGAAATCCTATACTCTGACCATTCAAAGGGTCCCATAATTCAACTGCACGGTTATTTCCGGTAACAGAAGTACAAACGTACGGCCCGCGAAAAATCTCAAAGAATTTTGCGATTTCCTTTTTGACAAGACTACTCACGTTTCGTTGTCGAACAAACACTAAATCTCCTTTAGAAACAAGTCTTTTTCCTTGTTGGGCTTGATTCCACTTTTCGTTGCGTGCTGCGATTTTTCTGTTTCTACGAAGATCAGCCATGACGAGTTTATTGCTCCAGTCTACAGAATCTTCCGACGTGATTCCTTCTTGAACATTTATGCCAAAATGAGTGAATATGGGTCTTGACGAATTAATGTTCAAATGTAGACTGGCAGGTGAGACACCAAGACTTTGAGAAATAGAGTAATTGTACAAAAGTATTGCTTAGGTTAAATACTCTGCCCATTCTTTATGTGACGAAGAACACAACGCCCTAAGTGCCTGCAGTAAATTTTTGTTAGCATTTTCTACCAGAGACGCCATAGGGTGATATGGGGTAGTGTGACGTACAACTACATTATACTTTTTCATGGCTTTCAAAAACTGTTTCGAGTGGAATACCGGGGCATTGTCAGTGTTGATGACCGGAACTAATCCCAGCATAGGAAAATAAAATTCCTCTAAGCATCTAACTACAGCTCTTGCGGTTGAAGTACGCAACGCAAACGCCGTACAATAACGCGTATAAAGATCCATTATTACTAAAGCAAACCTTTTCTGAGTTTGGCCCGTGGGATAACTTCCTAAGAAATCTATGCTAATTGCATCTCGGGTTGTGTTTACTGAGATAGTATCCATTAATTTGGCGGGTGGGTGTTGATCAGGTTTCATGCGCTGACACACAATACAATCATGAATGAAGTTCTTAACAGATGTTTGTAAACCTTTCCAATGGAATGCTTTAGAGATAATTGATAATGTTCGCTCAACACCTGGGTGGTGAATATCTGTGTGATATGCAATTAATATATTCTGTATGAGTGTTGGGGGAACACACATTTTCCACTGATCTGGTTGGTGAAAGTCCCTAACAAAATACTGCTGTCTAATTTATAGAACTCTTTCCACGACCTACCATTTTTAAACTAGGCTTCACCCACACTACCTTCGAAAACATTATGACATTAATGTAATCGGGACATTCACGTTGAAGTGAGGCTAATCTTTCTGGTGTAATGTTCATAATTTTTTCCTGTAGTACTTGAAAAGTGTGGACTTTCAGTAGGCGGTTCGTGGGTGGGGAATAGCCTACTTAAGGTGTCACTTATGGTGTTCTCAGAGCCTTGAAATCTAATTTAACGGCCCATAATTATATTATTTAGGCTGACTAAGATGGAGAGAAACTACACTAAATGCTTATAAAAGAGCGAACATATGTGAAAAGTTAGCGGTCTCGTTTCGTAAACAGTAGGTCTTGAGTTCAAATTCCATGATCAGACATTCCGATTGAAGTATTTCTAGGGATTTCCATACAAAGCAAAGATATGCTAGATTGAACTATAGAATTCAAAAGTCCTGGCTGTCTTCCTTTCCGTATTTTATTGCTAGTGTTCCAAGTGTAAAATTGCGTAGTATAAATTCTTTGGATGAAGAAAGGCTCAGATAGAAGGAAGTGGACACTAGTTCACAAATCTAAAACTGAACGAGGAATTAATCGTACTACAATTACATGATCTACCACTGAGCGAGCGTGTCCCTCCACACGGTTTTCTTGATCAGTATTAGGATTAGGAATTAAATTCCTGGGCTTTCGGCAGCTACGGCGATGTTAGCCCATCAGTATGAGGGATCACGATACCCGGAAAATTAGAGGGGAAGAAAGGAAGTGGCCTAAGATCATTATGTGAGATACACCTCGGCATTTGCCTGATGGGACTGAGGAAAACTTATGATGGCTGCGCTTTCGACCCACCGGAAATCGAACTCGAGACCGCTCGCACCAAAGGAGAAAGTTAACAACTATGCTACGCGGGGCCACTTCGGATTCCTTTAGAATTATAGGGATAAAAAGAACTTTTTAAAAAAGTAAAACTCTTGACTCTCTATAGACTGTTCTCAAGTCGTAAGAAAAAAATAAACGGAGAAAACAAGAGAGAACATTAGACTGTCACAAGTTTCATACGTCATTATCACAAGGAGGAAAAATACCGAATTTCGAAAATGGCTCCAAGACGACCTACAGTACTTGTGTTATTTTTTTTGACTACGAATTATTAATACGTGCGAAGAAATGAAATTTTAATAACATGAAATTCTAATAGCTGATAGCACATTACTAAGTCCATTGAAAAGAAAAGTGATTGCTAATCTATACTTTATCTCTTGTACTATCGTTGGTGAATGTACGGGGTATGTGCATTGACGCATTTCTCGTTAACTTAGAACATCACACTGTACTAAATATCAACAGCAATTTAACAAGCGCCAAAAGTAACATGAAATTATATGCGTAACTTGGAGAAAAAGGAACGCAAAGCCAAAAATGCAAATTGTGCGTACAACACACGCGCAATGTGCATTTATTATTAGAAAAGAATCATATCTCATGTATGAGAACAGAAATCTTCTATTCGTAGATTTAATTTATATGTGCTTTACGATGTACTATCCATGACAGCAAATCTTGTAAGTAAAAACTGAGGAGAGACTAAATACTATCGAATACAGCAAAAATTCGTTTAACAGTCTTAGCTTAATTATTTCTCGCTATCCCTAGCAGAAATATTCAACCTTACTGATAAGTTTAAAATGGAAGGAATTATATCAAAGTATTTATTCACTGTAAAAAAATAATTTAAAAAAAAAGTTACTCAAGCACTGTTCTATTTTATTGTTGAAATGTATTTTACACGTACCTTTTCTCCTATTTGAATCATACGGTTAACCATGTCTTGTCTGGCGCGTAGTAATTCCGCTTTCTGAACTCCTGAGTCTTGTGAAAGTTGCCATCGTGTTTGCTCTACTTCTTCTCGAAGTTCACTTGTATACGACTACAAGAGAAATATTTTACACATACTCTCAGGTTAACAATCAACTTTGACAAGTTTTTCCTAAATATTATTTCTAACAAGGTATACGAGTGTAGGTTAGTGATTAGCGTTCTTGTTTCCACGTTCTAACTGGGATGTAAATTACAATCTGGGTTCGAACTGGTGGCTATGCATCATGATATTCCAAGGCTTTTCCTCAATTCCACTAGAATACTGCCAGAATGGTCAATTTGAAACAGCCCTGGCTTACCTTCTTGACAGACTTTGCAATTACACCTGAAAGTCGTAATTAAAATGCGTAAACTATGGTACGATAATAAAGAAGATTACGTAAAACTTCCATATATGAATGTGGGATAGAATATGGATAACCACCGTTAAGTCACCGTTACCCGTGATTATGATAAAGAATTGACTCCATTAACGAATTCGACCAAGCTAGTCATTTTATATTTTAAAAAATCAAAGATTCGCTTTCGTTCATTAGATCAAATTCATCGGCTAATACTTTTTGAACTCAGTTCAGTGAGGACCGGAAAACTGATTTCTAAAATAATAATAATAATAATAATAATAATAATAATAATAATAATAATAATAATAATAATAATAATAATAATAATAATAATAATAATAATAATAACAACAACAACAACGAAACGAGACCTAATAGCCATTTGGAAAATTCAAAAACATTGTCAGAAAATAGAGGAAAAAGAAAATACCCTAGCCTTCTACTACCAAGTAAAGGAAATTTTCATTTACAAGCAAAAAAAGAGAAAAAGGTACAATTCAAGACGATTGATAACATTACCTGCGAATCACTCACTTGTGCAAGCAATGCTTGATTAACCGTTTGCAATTCTTCCTCAAGTTCGTGAATTCTTAGCTCAGCAACTGTAAAGTAAGAAACGAGTGTTACTATTTAAATATCTTACAAAAATTAGCTATTACAAACATTATTACTGGAAGGCAAATTCCAATCCTTGAATAATAATTAGAACGCTTATCTAATAAGTGACTTTTTTTCTTATAAGCAACCAAAACAGTTAATTCAGTCAACATTCAATTCCTGTGTCTATATTCCAATGCTGCACGGTATACAGAACACAGAAAGAACAATTAAGCATTTTACTCGTAGGGTGTGGTTCAAACTGAAGGAGGTTCTGTGATAGTGTTGAGTGTTCTCGCATCATGACTTAGACAAACTCATGCAGGTGAACGTGGGCATATTCAGCCACCATGCATTTTCGTTTCCTCAGTGACGCCATAATGAATATGCAGTACACACTCTCATCTTTCAAGACGACAACTGCCGTGCACACACGGCGTCTGCATATGGACTGAAACCATTCAAGCAGCCTGTTACACCTGGTTTAGTTTGGACTGCAAAATCGCGAGATTAAATCCAACTGACAATTTGTGGGATTGTATGGAGCAGTAAATGAAACACAAACAAGGATTCCCATACTTCGCTGAAACTATGGGATCTACTGACAAACAAGTGGATTCCCATAGTTGCACTAAATGAGCCATACTTCCAACATCTCGCTGAGCCACTTCCAACACAATCAAAGACGTTATTCAGATCAGAAGCAACGTTACCTGTTATTACCTAAGTTCTGAGAGGTTGGAATGTAGGTGAATAATTTTCTGTCCAGTGTGCTCATATACAGCATCGTTAGAGAAATAAATATGATACTCATCATGAAACTGAAAACGAAGTATGAAAATTTATCGCATCTGCAATATTTATTCATCAAGTAGTGTGCAAGAATTTTTAGATAACAGACTGCTGAAGTCTCAATGCCAAGATATGAAAGCAATGTCGTGCGTGTTAATATAGGATAGCTCGATCTTTCTTGGCATACTATTCTCCAAGTCATTAAGTCATTATTATTGGAAGTTTTACAACTCATCAGTAGCAATTCTGTGTAGATTTTTCAAAGTACGTAGCCGGTCAGCACACTCATAAACAGTAATTTTAGGAACATCTGACACGGTTAATATCTGACTAAGAAGCAAGCCACTATATTCAGACGATATTTGCGTCAAGAAGGATGTCACTGACAATCCATACAAGATATTCATACGAGTTGTACGATGAATCCACCAAGACAAAGTACTTTCCAATACAGAACCACTATGGGTAAGACAAGGTCGTTCCTTTCTTGTAAAATTGTCGGCATGCCTGAGATTACGAGGAGAGACCGGTGACTGTAATGCTACCTCAAACATCGCTGAACCGTATGCTGTGGTGCTCACTGTACACTGTATGTAACACGTACAGTACTTTGATTGTCTCCAAACAATTGCCAACGATCCTAAGAACCAGACATACCCGGTATTTATCGGTAAACAGTACCTCCCAATATCTGGACAGTCCCTCCCAATCTGCATTATTCCGTGCCTATCTGAAACCTTTTCCATAATGCTGAGACGTAAACGTTCGACTCGTATTGGCATTTAGAACAAAGATGGCATCCTGCAATACTACACGTCGTTAAGGATCATTATTCAACACGACTAAAAGAAGTTTTGAGCCGGAAGTTGTAGACATCAATCATCACCTGCAATTGTAGCCATCGGAGAGGAAAGTAATCTCAACGTGGTTCTTGGGAGTGTTTTCATTTCCAAAGGAAGCGCTGGAACAAAAAAGGGGCGATAAACTATTTACGAGGTGTTTGAGATTCTATTACCTGTTAGACGTTTTATCATTGTCATTATTATTATTATTATTATTATTATTATTATTATTATTATTATTATTATTATTATTATTATTATTATTATTATTGGGCAAAAGCCATTATGAATTTTACAAATTATCAAAATTTTGTATTATATATATATATATATCATCTGAGCAGTGACTATAAGAGCCATTTAAGTGGGTAGGTAGTGCATAGGCGGATTGGGTTAAGATGGTGGACATTCAGGACAATTGCATTCATCCAACGGAGGGGGTAGGGGTGTTCAAAAAGTTTGAGAACCCCTGCTCTACACTACGTTTATTCCAGTAACGATTCAATATACGTACCACATGACTTTGATCCACTCAGGCACGCCTGGCAACGTTGCTCGGTGATAGTCCTTCCTAGCGTGAAATAACTAAGCAGGCACACTACAACTCTCTGGTATTGTTTACAAAAGGACAATATTGCTTACTTCTTGACATCATGACTTAGGTTGATACACAATCTATCATATGATTTTAATTTTCTTTAGACACTTATAGAGTGGGCGGGAATAATTTCCCTCTTGAAAATTTACTATAACTTTTTAAATAATCAACCAATTTTCATGAGACAAAAACAATTTTGTTTCTTACAATGGTATAATTATATGATACTTCATTTATATCATACGTTTCAATGGAGGATCATGACGCAATATCTAACCTTGCGTAAAAGGCTAAGCTCACATCCCGGTACGAAGCATGGTAGTTCGTGTCCATAGTACAAGTACAGAGATGTGGCAAAGTGTGAAAAGACCTTGTGCCTCGGTAGATGCAAAGACTATAAGGAACTGTCATTCGAAGCTAATGAACATAGGTTTTCTAGCCGATATTAGGAGGCGGGGTCACTCCTCAACATCCAGCATTGAGAAAAATGTGCCAGTGGTTCAGGAAATGTTCACTCGAAGTTCTGAGAAATCACAAAGACTGGCATCTCGGAAAATTGATTAACCCGACACACAATCCGAACTGTTTTGAAGGAAGAGTTGAATTTTCGTCCATTGAAACAATGTTACTGCCACGAATTATCGCCAGAAGACTGTAATCATCGATTGGAGTATAGGAGGGAGATTATGCCTGCTTGCTTGGTATGAAAACTGATCCAATCTTTTCGGTAATATTCTGTGGTCAGATGAAGCCGTGTTCCATGTTGAGGGTTTGTTAATCGGTACAACTGTTATTGCTGGACAGGAGAGGAACCGAGGATGGTTGTTGGAAAAAGCCAATATCGTTCAAAGGTCAGTGTGATGTGGAATGGTATTCACCAAAGTTGTAGATCTATACATCATTCGGGACACAATGAATGCAGAATAGTACTTTGCAATACTTAAAGATTTTGTTCAAGGTCTTATATACACATGAAACAATTATCACGACCTAATCTTTATGCAAAATCGGGCCCGTGCATGGCTCAATACTCATTTTTCATGAGACATCGTGGTACCCTTGAATGGACAGTAAGGAGTCCTGACCTAATGTCCTGCGACTTCTTCCTTTGGGTGTGGACAAAAGAGGAAGATCTCGCACAAAACTAAAAACTCGTGATGAATTGGACGGGTGGATTCGCAAGTTCTTGCAAACATACTGCTTAAGTACCTGCAGAAATCTGTCACAAACATCCCTAACCGTTACGAAAACTGATGGATAATGGTAGTGCTTATGTGGAATTCTACCATTGAAAGAAATAAAATGCTTTTTGTTTCATGAAAATTAGTTAACCAATTAAAAAGTTTTAAACAATTTTCAATAAGGAGTTAATCATCGCCCACCCTGTACTTCTATATGCAGCATTCAACATGCAAGAATACTAACTACATATTCAAAGGTTCTAAACTTACTTTTGTGTATGTATTACAGTGCTCATTCACAATAAATATATTTATGGAGTACAGGAATAACTGCCTACCTGCAACAACATGAGTACGCAAACTCAATGGTATATGTATCGTATTGCATTGGCGATGTACAACTTACTATTTCATTAGACTAACACCAAATTTTTAAGTAGTATGAATCCGGGTAGTTAGCCTCACTGCTTCCACCAAATTGGTAGCATGCCCCGTTTTGGTAAAGACTGATGTTGAGTTGAGTGATGACAATGCTTGCTGATGCCATCAGATTTTTGTGGTGCAGTGGCTAATGTTCAACATTCTCTGGAAAACAGAACTGCTGGTGGAACAGCGACGGTTGATTTGAGATAAGAGAGCTCTGCAATTCCACGGACCAAGAAAGTTGTAGCCAAGTGGTAGGCAACGGGAACGTCAATGAAACCTGTATATCGGAGGATCCCCTACAATACCTAAAAATTACTACCTCAGTAGATATATATGGTCCTGTTACTTAATCACGCAGCTAAATAAACTTAGTTTATTAGCTGGTGAATTCACAAGTTAGTGGGCTGACAAAGTGAAGTCACAGCATATTTCCTTTTATCTATTTTAGTCAAGAGGAACTGGATAGAACCTTCGAAATTGCTGAATAGTCGTCTTGCATCTCATTAGTAACTGAACTTTATGGGTATTCCAACTAACGCTTAACTGACTGGCCCAGATAAGTTTACTGTCGACAACCGTTCCTTGCCTCCTGCCAAGGACTCTTTCGAATTTATCGATAATTATTGTTACAAAAGACATAGATATCTCGGCTCGAGTATTTTACATTTACCTCAACTATGGGTAAAGAGAGGTAAAACCGAGTTGGTCGGGTGAAACATTCAGTCTCCTAAACAGTAAAATTCCATATTTCGTCCAATAATATACTAATATATATTGTCCAAACTGGAAACATAGCGTCTACGTAAGTACAACAAAACCAATTGGCTTTTCGGCTGTTACAATGAAGTATTGGTTGTCCATATGGAAAAATTGGAGATTGTATGTTGCTTTTGGGTGAAACTCTTACTTAGGTTCACAAAGAAGAAGTGAGTTGCATATGTTGCGTCCAATGTAGTGATAGTTGCAGCCTAGACTCGTCACCAAAAGATGGCTCGAAGGAAATAACTACTTGAAGTGATGTCAGGGAATATATTTCTTCTTATACTAGTATACCCAATATATTCGTAATTCAAACATCTCTGTCTTCCAATTGTTTAACAACTAAACCTAACCGGTCGCTACTAACACACACACTACAATTCACTAAATATGTAAACTAAAAAGGAAGTACCTTTCAATTGATCTCTAAGAGATGCAGAACAAAGATGATTAGCATCTCGCAATTTCCCAAGTTCTTCATTTTTCACGTCCAACTCGTGAAGAAGTTGAGATAATTTTTCATTATCCTTATTATGATTTTCTGTGACCCTACTGAGTTGCTCTGTTAAAGACTTCACTTGTTTTTCTAGCGCTACGCAAGTTTCACCAATCTGAAAAAATAAAATAAAATGAAAACACACTATAACACTGAGTTTTTAGAACACTAAACTTTTATTTTCAAAATATTTGCTATCTCTGTGTTTTTCAACCTTTTGTAACTGTCGCATACCTCTGAATATGAAATAAAATCTTTCAGTTTTACGTCCCATGGTTATGCCTAATAGGCTAAAGGAAACGGCGATGATGAGAAATGAATGAAATGGTGGAATGAAAAAGCGGGAGGAAGCGTGAAAACTCCGAGAAAACCTACGCCCACGGTGTTTGTTGCATATCTCTGAATAGCTGGATTTCGATTCCAAAGAAAAAGGAAACTCTTTATACTTATTGTCATATTACACGATCCCTGACAAGTTTCATTCTTGTCAAGCACTTATTTGAAAAGGTTATTTCGTCACTGCGCCTTCAAAAACTGCTATGTGCCGTTTGGTGTACAGCATATACCTAGAAAGACACTAATGTGATACCATTCATTTAACAGGTAATTACATCGTAAAACAAAACCTACCACGTAATGTTGTGGTGAAATTGCTCCTACCATTTTCTACTAAATGTTCTCAAAGGCACATAGCTGATTTTATGTTAAATTTTATCAATAATGCATGCCCAGCAGCTGCACATGTTTGTTTTCTCCACACGCCTAATAAACAATAACGAACAATGCATTCGTTTTTTGTATTTAGTATCAAACACTGAATTTTACACATAGCGGTTTTTGAAAGTGCAGCAAGGATGTCTCAATTGTTCTCATATCTCATAGGTAACGCTGACTACATATTTTCACCTTACTAAAACTATTATTGAATTTCCCCTTTCTAATAATAATAATAATAATAATAATAATAATAATAATAATAATAATAATAATAATAATAATAATAATAATAATAATAATAATAATAATAATAATAATAATAATAATAATAATAATAATAATAATAATAATAATAATAATAATAATAATAATAATAATAATAATAATAATAATAATAATAATAATAATAATAATAATAATAATAATAATAATAATAATAATAATAATAATAATAATAATAATAATAATAATAATAATAATAATAATAATAATAATAATAATAATAATAATAATAATAATAATAATAATAATAATAATAATAATAATAATAATAATAATAATAATAATAATAATAATAATAATAATAATAATAATAATAATATCGACGACAACGACGTACGAGTAAAATCTAGTTTCTAAGAGACCAGGAAATTAGTCTTCGTCCAAATCGTGACTAATACCGAAACTGTTTACATAAGGAGTGCGATATTAAGATAGTTTTTTAGTTCACCATCAACTGAATATGTTCCAAAAGCTATTTTCCCAAGCTATATTATAAAATTGAACTATTTCAATTATGCTCAATACACTTGAGGAACTTAATTATATTCTAGACATTTTCTTTCTTTATCTCTTTTTCTTAATTTTTGTTAAAGGAAGACTAAAAAAAAAATACTTCTCAATTTTCTTGTATCCCTAGCTGTTTGTATAGAGTATAGAAGAATGGAAACTGAAGCAAGAAAGAAGAAAAACTATCAGAAAGAAAACGAAAACAGATTTAAACAATAGAAAAGCTTAATTACGTTACCTGATAATCCAATGTAAATTATAAACAGCGATGAGATTAGTCAAAATACAGCATCGTCCACAAACTATTAAGTAACAATTGAAAGTTTAAGAACATATTTGTTAATCTGATGAAATATTTCACTATTTCAAAAACCCGTTTTATTTCATCAGCACTGTAAGTTGTTCACTAAGTACCAACAGGTTTGGTTTAATCTTCCAGCTCAAATGAGAACTCATAATGTGCAAAATGCCGAAGATCTGTACTATTGCTTTATACTGTGAAGTTTAACATAAACTGTTAGCAGATAAAAAGACCTACAAATGTTCCGTTGTGTTAGCTTAAAGCGACATCGGGCTGACACTGACAAGAAAGAAGACCTAAAACAGTTCCATAAACGGCAAGTGAACTTGCAAAACAGCTTGAATCAGTTTGCCCATTAATACGAAAACGAATATCAAATCATTTAGCAATGTTCTTCAACTTCCTGTATAATAACATGAAGTCGTCTACCACGGAGTACACAAAGTGCTTGCATTAAACCGTATCTAACTGAACACTAAACATTTTTTTTCTTAGTAAAAAATCCTCTGGCACTATTAGTTTCAAACTCGGAAAGAGTTGCAACTACCACCCATAACTACTGCTGAATAACTCACAAATTGTGCACGTAAGTTACATGAGAGGATTATTGACCTTATATGGAATACGAATATTTATTTGAGAAACTATCGAGTTTACTTAGATAACGTATCTATTTGAGAAACTATCAAGTTTACTTCATAAATAAAAATGTGTTTGAAATGAAGAGCGCGGAAGAGAACAATGATAACCTTCATTTCAAAAACGAATGAGTTGAGTACACAAAAACAAAGATAACATTCATTTGTGAAAACATTTCAAGTTTGAAACAACAGTATGATGAATATGCTGTTGTTTGAAACTTGAACTCCTTTTACAGTTATTTTTACATGAGTGTTATTGTTTTTCTGCACTCAATTCATTCATTTTCAAATGCGGGTTATCATTGTTTTCCAACATGCCCTTCAATTAGCAAAAGAGACTGATTACTCGACACAATCAGGTAAATAGGTAAATGTAACATGTGATAAGATGTTGGAAACATTTATCAAATAAGATGTTGAGATGAAGTTCTTCATTCAAGTACGTGCAAACTAACGAACAGAAAGATTGTTTCTTTAGTTACGTTTTATTATTGCTTGGTCTATTAACTTCCTTCTAACTCATGTTCACTTTCGTTAAAACAGCCTCATGTTCAGGTTTCTCCAAAACAACATATACGGAATTTCTTAAACATGATCTCAGGTAACATCCATCTGACACTGTACTAATTACGGAGTTCGGTCCCCGTATACAACAAATATCGAATAGGTAGCTCAGGCATCACAACATTTCTAAATGGATACCCGGATATTGTAACAGAAAACGTAATAAACACTGACCGTGTTTCCAAACCCTGACAAGCAAGAGTACAAGTATCATTCAGAAAAAAAAAAAAAAAAAAAAAAAAAAAAAAAAAAAAAAAAAAAAAAAAAAAGTACACAATTTGGCTCACACTACGAATTCCAGCCTATTGTTCATGTAGAAGACAATTTCTTTTTCTTTTTCCTTTTTTTTTTCCTTTTCTGCTCCATTCGTTTAATACCAAATTATGAATACGAATTATTGCTTAGCGTTCTACCAACTTGCGGAAGAAAGTACGAAAGTTTAATTAACTTGCAAAATAGTGATGAGCCATCAACTATTATTTATCAACTATATTAGCTACTATTTTACATTAGCTGGCTCTACAGAAGTGGCCTCAGGACACATAAACGAAACTTTTAGATCTGTCTAATAGGATCTGAACGAGAAATATCCTTCTGCCTCAGTGGCGAGGAGCTTAACTGAACCATACGAATCACACACAATCGGCAGATACGACTGTGTAAAATGTTTTCACACATAGATAATAAACGCCTCATACTATTCTCGCTTGACTTACTGGTAGTTTGAGTTTTCGGCTTTAGAATCCGCAATATGCCATTTTGATGATCTTACACGTAAATCCAAGGTATCTTTCTCCAAAGTATGTAGGCCATTTTCTTTCATGTGCCAAAGAAACATGATCTATTAGTCGTTACGATTAGTAGGATCCTTACGACCCTAGAAGAAAGAAAAATCAAACCTAAGAATTTCACGAAATGAAAACAGCGGTATTCCAGGTCGTGAACGTGAATAGGCCAGATGGATCTTCCGTCAAATTGCAGGCTCACAAAAGGAACATAGTAAACAAAGCACAGCCGAGAACGGGCAAAGAACAGCTCAAGTTTAGAGGCACAGTGACGGAGGCAACATATATGAACGCAGTATTTTGATGAAAGAAAAGGTGAAACCAGTCCTGGCAGACATCAGTGAAGGCGGATTAGCGTCAACTACAACTGTCGAGTAATAGTACCAAGATTCGAGAGTGACAGCACATCGTAAAATCATCCACATAAAGCAGGCCATGAACAGGAGTGGAAAGCTGCGACATAACGCTGTTCACAGCTACAGCAAACCAGACTAAGCGAGTATTGATAATCTTCTCTTAGAGTTTACAAAGCTTGTCAGGGTGATTGGGCAGTAGTTTCCATTGGACGTGGCAGCTTCGTTAGATTTCAAAATAGGAATAATACATGCTTCACGCTAGGCAGCAAGGAAAGTCTTCAAACCAAATACAATTTAACAGTCCAAGAAGATTTGCTTGCTATCTACAGGCATAATAGATACCATCAGGCCCAGGAGCCATGTCCTTCGCAGAGCACCATAGTATCCAGTTCAATACCAGTAAAAGCCAGATTGTAAGGTTCAGTATTCCCAGAGCGAAATTGAGGTGGTGTACGTTCGGGAGGGCTACCTGAACCGCCGACTGATGGGTACTGGCGAGAGAATCCACATCCCACCGTGTAAGAGAAGGGACCAATGGTTCGTAGAAGATTTCCGCAACACAGACTCCCGGCATTTACTTTCAGGCATCACTTTATCTGGTCCTGCTGGGTGCGCATACGGTCCGGGATCCATGCGTCGTCCAAACCACAAATCCAGTTATCATAAACAAGCCATACCAAGATTGACGTCTAGAGCAAGCACTCCACATCCGAGACTTATCTTTAAACTGCGCTCGATCGTAGGTTTTAAATGCCAGGAGATCTGCCTGGCCCAACTCCTAAATTGGCGGACCAATGGATAACTGTAGTTCCGAAGAACTGGGCAAAGGGGGCGCCACACACGTCGCCAGGCTGAAACAGATGAGAATCGGAATCAAATCATAAGCAGTGTGAGCTTATCATGGCAACTGGAATGTGGCATCTTCTACCAATTTACACGGAACTATGGCTGTTTTCATCCTTTATAGTGCTGATTCTATTTCTCTTACACGAATACCTGTTTGTACGAGTAGTTGTTCTATTTTTACGTTTTGTTGTACGAAATTCTATTTTTTTAAAACTTCTCAGAATATTTCTTGCTCCCCTTTTTAGACCTTATAACTGCGTAACTATTATTGTTGTCAACTTCAATTCCCTGTGTTTGGTCGTGTGCTTTAGTTGTTCTGTATTTCTACGGTATTCTAACAATGCATATACTTTTCCCTTCTGCTGTTTTCTTACATTCCTTTGTTCTTGCATTTTACTTTGCTTTCAACATTGACAGATCTATTTTCAAGCCATTCTTCAGCTTTGTTCTTCTTTCGCACTGCTTATTGTACATGTCTTCCATCTCTACAGATTTCAGTTTATGTTTTCAGATTTGAAATTAATCTTTTCTATGAACTCTTTTCCTTTTTGCAGCGAAGTTCCTCTTTACTCCATTTAGGTGTTCGTTTGTCCGAATACTCCTCCAAGGTACACTCATGTCCAAAATTATTGTCGCATGTCTATAAATATGTTGTTATAGGAATAAAATTTGATAACAAATTCGCCGGGTATTTCTTATAATGTTAGTATGTGTATAATCGGAAAAGACATGTATGTGGCAAATTTCATGTCAAAAGAGCAGTAAATAAGAGTAATAAAACGAAAATAAAACTTTCTTGTCCATTTAGATTTACTCATTCTAATTTTCGTATTTATAATTCTTTTTTTATGAAATTTACCACAAGTATACACTTCCTGATTATAAACATAGTGTCAGTATTAAAAGTATCCTGCAAAATTGTTATAAAGTATATTCTTACAAGAAGACAGTTATAGATATGCGACAATCATTTTGGACATGAGTGTACCTGAACCGTTCTCAACCAAATTTGACATGATGATTAGAGAGCGCGCGCTGAGTGTCGTATCGCAAAGGTCACATGGCCCAATCGGACATACCATTGAGAAATAATCACCGAAAAACAGGAAGCCCATAGACTTAACATTGGAAAAAGCATTTGGTGTGTGAATTCTCATTGTAGAGAATGAGATAGAGAATTTTCACATAAGAAATACGGCGAAGCCCTTTTCGTTTTGTTCTGCGAACACAATTTCTCAAAGTCTTTATGCTTTTGGCTATTGCTAAATTCAACTATATTCATATGTCGTTCACGAAAACAATTGATGAACTAAAAAGATTCTGCGAATAATCAATAGAGGTCGATCACTTCGCTCTAGATTTGCAATATTTGCATATCTAGTTAATATTAAGTATGTATTATACATTTCATGACTCCTTTCTGTTCTCATGTTAAGAGCGCTAGAACAGGAAGCTACAAAAATAAAAAAATCAGCTTTTAGTTGTCCTGCACATATAGGTTATTCGAAGATGCCAGTTAAAATATAATGAGATGTGGTTGGTTGGAATTCCAAATGTCTGTATTCATGGGTGACCGAAGAAAATTTTCCTGGGAGGGCCCATCTCCCTGGTTGCTATATTACGATTGGTACTTTTTTTTTAATGAAATCTTAAGAAATTTAATATATTTTCGTGAGATAGGGGGCCGCCCCCTGCCCCCTTCAGGTGCCTATGTCTGTACTATCTAACTGCCTCCACAACAAAATGTGACCATCGTGTAGGAGAGAGCTCAAGTAGGCCACATTAAACATGCGACCTCTACGCGGAAAACTTTTTGTCCTACTATCAGAGCAAACATCTCTAATTTTAAAACAGAAAAAAAAAAAAAAAAAAAAAAACGCAAAATCATCACCTTTGTTAAATTTGTTTGCACGCTGTTTCTCTGTATGATTAACAAATGTCTTACGTGGCTGTGGAAGAAACATATTTATTATACTCTAGAACGTATTTCGTCGTCAGAAAGATAACGATGTTATTCAATCAAGCAAAAACGTATATTCTGATATGACGTGACGCGATGTGAACCACACCCAGGTACGTGGTATATTCTGATATGACGTGACATGACGCGATGTGAGCCCCACCCATGTTTGTGTAACATGTTAGTTTATCGCCTTTTCAGTTTACTTTGCGCGGTTCTCATGGACTTCGAACGATATTTGAAATTCAAATTTATCAGGTTACTCAAATGTCATCGACCTGATATTGTGTCAAGTACACAGCTCTGAGTGCGTCAGATCAACTATCAAACTGAGTTACTCACTAGTATTACATTGTATTTTCTTAAAAGGACACCAACGTAACACTATTCACCATTACAAACATATGAATTTGTTCGTGCACGAGAAGTTGATTTTGAGTTTAACGTCCCTTTCAACAGCGAGGCTATATGAGATGGGACCTACTGATTAACGTGGAATTCGAACCACATGAGTTCCCGCCGGGTATCGAACCCGATCTCCCACGCCAAAGGCGCGTACGCTAACTGCTTGGCCATGAAGTAGCTCTCGTGCATGAGAAGTTAGAAATCTATGATACAATTAATTATTTCTCAACAAAGTGCGGTTCTCTCTTCAATGAACTCAAACCATACTTTCACATCTTTTAACTAGATTTCACAAAGACAGCTCTAGTAACTCGGACGCAACGGAGCGCGGATCTTCTTAAAATTATTCATCTATCTTTCGCACACACTATATCTCCAGTCATTGTCAGAAGTCTGAGCACACTACTGATTTTTTAGAATTTTCCAAAAAGACGTGTATCCATACAAAATCTAGTTTGTTAAGACTTGTTCTGTACAATAAACATTATTGCTCATATAAAGAAATTAAATTAAAACATATGGTTCTTTTTCCACTGTGACAAATTTATTGAGTATGTTTGCGTCAATGAAATGCAGACCCGAAGCTTTGATAAGAGATTTACAAATTCCAGGCATTTGTATAATTAGTTTATCTAATTTATGCAAGGTTATGGGACTCCATAGCTCTGGAGCCTTCCAAAGACCTTCAGTATTCGTTGGCATCTATTTACGGACTGTCCTGTCAAATTCATCTTACAAGAGGACTGTGGTGACTATTCTATTTGATGGTGATGTAAGCGTCTTCTTCTCATTTGTACATAATTACTGCAGAGCTTAAAAGAATGTTTGGGGTGGTAATCCTGTTATAAAAAGTTACTGCCCCAAATCCGCGTTCTTTATGGAATTTCGTGCCTCACTTAAACGTTGTGAAACACGTTTTTGTGTATTCCTCCATTTATTCGAACTAAATCACCAATTTGAAAGTTTGTAAAGCATCCCTAAACAGTGACACTACCTTTTAAGTGCCTTGCTGTAGGTATTAGAGAAGTCGAGATGAAAGTGCACTTCGGGACAACAACGTACAAACTTTTAGTATTGGAAGGCGAAAAGTTGAAATTTAGATTCATCGGTTCAGAGTATCCTCTTCCATTATTTATCGTTGCAGTCTTTATTTTTTTGCTCCAGGTGTATCTTTTCTTTAAATGTTTCCTACTTGATGGAATAGATTTTTAAGGACAATCCTGCCCTCAAGACTACAGATTTGAAGGCGCTGGGCCACAGTTCTATTTTAGCACGATATAAAATGGCTCTTACATAATTTTACTTTTGTATCCGGAGTGGTTAACGTCTATTCCGTTCACTTGTTTTTCCACTGAACTTGTCTTTAATGATAGAAGTTGCTACTTTTAAACGATTAGTGCGTTTCAGTGTAATATTTACATCACTCTATGACTTATCTTTGAAAAGTCCGACGCAATGCTTCCTCCTGATCACTGAGCGACTTTTCGCAGAGAATGACTCTTTTCTCTTAAAATAACCACTTGAACACGTACTTCCGAGTCTTAGTTAACAGTTTCCTTCCGCACTTTATAGTATTTGCATGCTTATCATACTATGTATTACTATTCAACTGGTTCACGTGAATGACAACAGTAAGATTGCATGTCATACATTTGCATCCAATTCTGCCGATATTACAACATGACTGAATAGCACATACACGACTATTTGTTTAAGTAAAAAGACAACTACTATCAACGGTTCATACACACACCATTCGGTGTCGCTGAAACGATGCACCATCAAACAGAGCGTGACGTTCGTTGTGTGTTCATTAGTTATCGGTTTATTGCCAAGCAGATTTTCTCAATAAATTTGTCTCAATAACAACAAGACCATGAATTTTCGTATCCTTATATGAACAATGTTCTTTACTTTCAAAAACGAGTCTAATAAACATGGTGTGGATTGTGGTAGTGTCTTTTATTTAGAAAGTTCTCAAAAATCAAAAGTAGGCTCAGACTTCTGACAATGACGCACACACACACATATTATATATTACAAAAATCAAAGAAAGTTTCTGCATCATTTTCTAGCAACAAGATATATTAGTATATTAGTAAAATAACCAATGTTCGCAAGGCCCTGTTTATTTTTGAGCATTTGACTAGACTCCAATTTTTTTTCATGTTTTACTAAAATGCTGCATAATTTCTCTACATAATTATCTAGTACTTTGTTAATAGTATAATGAAATAGCTGTTATTATAGATATGTTCCCCATTGACAAAGAACATATCATTATGTATGCAAAGGCACCATAGAATAGGCAAACTAGGCAAAAAAGAAATAAAAAACTCTCGTTACTATACCACGTACTACTTCCTAAAAATAATACATATAATGAATAACATAAAAAGAACAACTAAAGTAGTAAAAATAAAATGTACTGAATATTTTATATTATATATATAGGTGTACAAACATCATACTAAGTGGTAAACGCTGCAAAGTAACAGTGTAGGTGAGGAATAGAGATGGAAGGAAATCTTTGAGGACACACCACGATGACGTACGCAATCTTAAATTGAAACCATAGTATACGATATTTCATTTTAATATCAAATTTTCGTAGAAATTGAATGGCATTGTTATTTTTGCTCTTACGCTAATCATTACAAAGTTACAGCTTAAAAAAAATCGCTGAATGTAGCTTACTAGCAGAAGATGGCCTTGATGCATGCAGAGCGCATTGCTATCGTGCTGATCTCTGGAGAACGAAGAGCCAGAGTGATTGCGGACAATTCGAAAACCATCATCAGGAATGGTACTGTGGTCAAACTCCGGAAGAAATTCCAAGAAACCGGATCTGTAGCAGTGCTGTCATCATTCATAGAAGTCCCAAGAGAAACACGCCTAGTATAGCCCGTGAAAGTGGTGTTACTCGCACATCAAGCATGTGCATTATGTCAGTGAGTGTCAGCCTTATAAGCTGTAACTTCACCAACACCTTACAGAAGATTATCCAGATTTTCGTCTGGAAATTGCTCAATGGGCCACAGAACAGCTACGACAAAACCCCATATTCATCTCTGACATATTGTTTACTGATGAGGAAAACTTATGTTCGGGCAAGCTTAACAAGGTATGGTATAGGTCAGTTAGTACATAAGGCAAGGTGATTATATGATGTGGCGTGGGGGCCTTAGACTAGAGGCCCATTCTTAATAAACGGAACCCTAACAGTGAATGGGTTATGTGCACATGTTAGAAGATGACATCTGGCATTTATTGGTGTCAAAGGATGGATCATTCCCTAAATTTTTCCAGTACGATGGCGCCCCACCTCATTAAGGTACCTGTGTACCTCAATCGGCAGTTTTCGAATGCATGGACTGGTCGGTGAGGTGCTGTGGAAGGGTGACATCCAGAAGTCCTAAAGTGCAGAAGTCCTAAAATGCAGAAGTCCTAAAAATATGGGCACTAGACCTAAATTTTAGGACTTCTGCACTTTAGGACTTCTGCACTTTAGGACTTCTGCATTTTAGGACTTCTGCATTTTAGGACTTCTGCACTTTAGGACTTCTGCACTTTAGGACTTCTGCATTTTAGGACTTCTGCATTTTAGGACTTCTGCACTTTAGGACTTCTGCCTTTCAGGACTTCTGCCGTTTAGGACTTGTGCCTTTATCATTCACTTGCTTTAGTTCTGAAATTCGCCACCACCACACGAAATTGGGACGATGCAGCAACTAGTTGGCAATAATGTTACGAACGTATCTAATTCCAACAGTAACAGCTATATTTGTACTACTAAGATCGTTATTATCACTATTTGTTCTGCACTTATACACGAATTACATAATACAACCTATTTCATTCTAAGAATTAATTACATAATTTGTTAAGAAATTCGTTTCTTTCGAATGGAGATACGAGAATCCCAAGACAAATTCCTAAAACAAGAATAAATAAATAAATAAATAATAAAAAAATGTTTAAAAAGAATATTTTACCAGACTTCTGAAACCAAGCAAACATTCAGAATTGCAATATATACTGTGCGGAGCGTATTTTATTAAGAGTAGGACAAAAATCCACCAAAGTTTACTTAATTAGGACAAAAGCACACTAGACATTTCACGAGTGAACATTAAATACCAACTGTATACATAAAGAACGCAGTAAATTTAAAATTGAGCAAAGAACATTTATTATGCAATACAGTGGGTGACATTAATAAGTCTTAAATGCCACAAGTCCTAAAAATATAGGCATTAGACCTAAATTTTAGGTCCTGTGCCATTTTTGCAGAAATTACTACATAGTCATTTAGGGGTGTAGCCTGCAAATTTTTCTAGGGGAGCATGATTTTCATATATTAAAAGCAAATCAAAAGTTTATTTCCAGATTACGAAAGCTTCAATAAGACAATAAATTTATACATATTACACATGTACACAAATACATAATATTATTATATTTCCAGTTAGTTCCTTTTTGAAACCTGGACCTTGACAGAGCGTAAATTTAAAATCACAGCTTGTGGGAAATGTACGAATCAGGTAGTTATAAGAAATCGGAAACTGTTCATGGAAATCCATTTGTTTGACTGTATTTATCTTCTGTACTCTTATATAAAAGAGTAAAGATGAGTGATTTTTTGGGCATACTACTACAAGTAGAGTCGTTAAATTTTAATTATAAAATATAATTTTCTTATGAAAGCAGGACATAAGAAAGAATTTTTGGAAATAAGTATCGTAAAACGGGCGGGGCAAGATTTTTTTAAAGGGTAGTGTATCTCGCAAGTTTCTGAAGCTAGTAAAATGAAACTTGGCATATAATCTTTCCTGTTAAAAAAAACTGAAAATTGAACACATAAAAAGGAAAGAGCAAAGGGAGCACTTTTTTTAATGTTCGAATTCCCCATTACTTACTCAGAAAATATGTAAATAAATTAAGGAAGGATTTGTTTAAGCTAGATGCGTGAAACTCGGTATTTGAACTTTTAACTAAAAGTAATAAAATACTATATGTGTCAGTATCTTGAAAATTACACTTCTAAGGGGAAGGAGGGTCAATTTCTATAATATTAAAATATCCCACTGCTTATAAGATTTGGGCAGAAAACTCTTTTCCTTTAGGCCTCGGTTATTCCAGTTAAGCAAATGAGAGTACAAAGTGGCTAATTAATTAGGTTCTTTTAATTATTTTAACATGTTGACGTAGTTTAATTCTTTTAAAACTGTATTCTTTCACATTCTATTATAAACATCCTTCATTTGCTGTAATTATTAAACACGTTTAAGAACAAAAGAGTAACTCATAATAGAAACAATTTCTGCAGGAACAACTGGTAGGATTCAGCCTCTTGTTGTGTTGTTTAGGCCGTTAAAAATTTTCTTGAGACATTTTTTTGACACTGTCCTTCTCTACAACTATAACATGAATTTACATCTCCGTAATAATATAATTAAGATCTCATCACTGATTCATAATCAGTTTTCTTTTCCTAGATTTGCTAATCTTATTGGGTATGCATGATATAAAAGCGGTTATTGGAAGAAAAACCATCTGTGTTTGAAAATTTTCTTTCAAAGATTGTGCAGCATTTTGCGATTTGTGCACAGTTATTGCCGTAATAAGGTGTGTGTGGTGTACACAATGTTTATGCATCACACACTTTTTTACTATATATCATTACCGTAAAACGTTTTCCCAATCAATTAATAATTATAACATTTGAGGATATAAGAAGTTCTGACATAGAGTGAAGCGAGGGGACTCACTATAAATAAGTAACCCTTGCCAATTACAGAAACATTTAATTTTTATTTTATTTATTAATTTATATATTCTACTTCGTGAATTTAATTCTCCCTAACGAATAATTTTCATTTTGAAGAGTGGACGTTTCGGTGTAAACATTAGAACTTTTACACCGAACCAGCCTCACCTTAACCGGCGAACGTCCTTATACCGAGCAATCCGTACACCGAAACGCCCTGCACCAAAACGTCCTACACCGAAACAGCCGTATCCCAGGAGTAGTTAATTACGAATATGACAATTATTTGCTACAGAAAGACTTCTGTACAAGAAATATATGTGTAAAAATAATTTACTTCAAAACAACACAAGGAAAGCAAAATTTATGACGTACATAACTAAAACACAATATTATATTACTAATATGAAGTCAATGGTGTGGAAATAGAGAAAAACAGACATTATGAAAGATCTGGGAATCTCATTTGGTAGAAAGTTAAAATTTTGTCAACATAGAAATATATCATGGAAAGAGTAAGAAAGGACAATAGGCTTTATTTATTTATTTATTTATTTATTATTTCAGAACGATAGAATATGTATTTATACAAATAACTTGCAAGAACTAAGGCTCTGTAATATGAAACAGTATATCTAAAACTTGACTAACAGATTGACAGTATTCTTCTTACGGACGCGATGGTAGCGCCACAAGAGATTTTTAGGACTTCTGCACTTTAGGACTTCTGCACTTTAGGACTTCTGCCTCGGTATGATTTTTAGGACTTCTGCATTTTAGGACTTCTGCATTTTAGGACTTCTGCACTTTAGGACTTCTGCACTTTAGGACTTCTGCACTTTAGGACTTCTGCACTTTAGGACTTCTGCACTTTAGGACTTGTGCCGTGAAATAATTTTTAGGACTTGTGCATTTTAGGTCTAATGCCGTTTAGGACTTCTGCATTTTAGGACTTCTGCCATTTAGGACTTCTGCCGCGTCCCCCTGTGGAACAGTAACCTTGCTATCCTAACCTGACGCCTCTGGATTACTACCTGTGGGATCATGTGAAGTCTGTTGTGTATGCGGTGAAAATCAGAGGTTCAGCACTTGTGGACGCATGTTCTACATAACATTAAAGGCAAAACTTTGCGCACGGTTTTTCGTGATTGGGAACTCAGAATGCATCTTACAACTGGTCGGAATGGGAAACGCGATGAAGACGTACTGTAACAATGCGTGATCCATACAGTATAACTAGCCTCTTTTGTTAGGGACACAACAAACAGTCAGTCATAAATTCGTACTGGTTAGCGCTAAAGCAAACATTAATGTCATTTAATTCTATGAGCATTTTCTATTAAAATGACATACAACATGCTATGGTTTTCATTTAAGACAACTGCGTAAAATTCAAGATGGCGGACATCATCCTGATTATGTTCTAAAACATTTTCTTCTATCCCTATATCCCACCTACATTGTTACTCTGGCTATATTTCGCAGCCTTTAATTTATTAGGGCATTTACACACTTTTAGACTACCCTACATTATATATCAGCGTTTTTACAAGCGGTATCGCATCGTAGTTTGCAACTCAAAAATATAGAAATGCGATACAAATTGAAAAATGTATAGCAAATTGCGATGCATCTTTCATTATTACCACGAAAGCTAAAATAAGGAGCCAGCTGAAAAAATATTACTATTATTTCAAGAAACTTTTCTCTGGAGGATCGAGTGCTGCAAGAAAAAATGCCTCGACTTTGGGTTACAAAACAGTTTTCAACTGTGTCTTTCCTTCCCTTTTTCGGTTTGTTGCTAGTGGGTCATCTTTCAGACTTTCTCAGGTTTCGGGATATAATATCCTTGTTTCTAAGTGTATAATAAAGTGTTCCTTGAAGAAAAAAAGTTCAAACTATATTGGACCTAGCTGATATATGGTGTAGCATAAATGGGGCTTGAATATAGTTAGTAAAGCCCAGACGTGGTACAGTAGATCACTGAAACAGTAAAGGCATTCTTCAGCGCCGAAAATATAAAAAAATACACTCATCTTTACGATTTTAGTATTTTAGGAAATGAAAGTTCTTAACATACGCTACTAATGTCTCATACGAATATTTTTGCATAAGCAACGGACAATGTTAATGTCCATTTTCCACTCAGCAATTCAATTATGAACAATGCGTAGTTTTTTTTTTTTTTTTTTTTTTTTTTTTTTTTTTTTTTTTTTTTTTTAATTTGACCAACGCGGATGCGTGTTATTTGATCAGACACTAGTACAAAACTCTGACAACAATACGTCTAGCACTTACTCAGTTCAAAATGTTTCACTGAAAGTTCCAAATGTTAGAAGACGACAAGGTAAGATCTATGTTAATAGGTATATTATGTCTATTTTAAGAACGACGCTAAAAAACTACCAAGAAAATTGATTTAAAAAAATGTTAGTATAATTGTGTTCTCAGGTATCTAAATAAAACAATAGTATATGTGATTTGATATGAGATATCAAACTGTAAATTTAAGATTGATTCGAAGCTATAGAAGTAAGCGACCACTGCATTTACTCATTTATTAGTTTTTTTAAAAAATTATGCTTCTAAATTAGTAATTTTCAAATTTGACGAAATGTTGTATTTGTATGATCGTTGTTTTAAGAACTATCAATGAACTATTATTTTTTTTATTATTATTACTGTTCATGTTACTTACGATATTCTTCTCATATTCGAGCTTTTCAAGCTGGGTTTTCAAGAAATCTACAATACCAGTATTCTCTTCAAGGGCACTGTAGTTCTGTCGTTTCATGTCACCATTCCCTCCTGAAAAATCGACTTCACTGCCTAAAAACAACAACAAAATATGCCTTATAAAACTTATTCAGTAAGACTGAAATTTCATTAAATTCAGAAATAAAATTTCGAACTTCATACATAAAATATTGTGGCAGGCCAGCTGTATGGTGTTTACTTAATCCTACGTACACCAAGATGGGTTGAAAATTGTCCACACTTTTATTGATGAGAATTTTTATTGAGGTTTTTTCGTTCTAATGTCATAACTCAAGTTTTGTGTCGAAAATAATATAAATTTGCTTTCTGTCATTCAATACTTTTAATTTTTAGAAAATAACCTAAAATATTAAAAAAGGATTTGTGGTGGACATAAAGTACTTTTCCTTGGTGTAACGTGTTACATTAATGTACATGAGGTCACTTCCAGTTAAAGTTGAAGATTCTGATACTAGGTGTTGCTACGGGTACAGCTGACGCAAAACGTCGCACACCTAAACGTAAAAGACCTGCTGGTTTTAGAGTGATGATATTAAAAGTGGACTCATACGTACACCAAGGGGTTATGCGTAACACCGCACACCAAAGGAAGGTTAAAAAATGTCCATCACTTGAATCATTAATTTCTGTCCCAGAAAATGAAATATTCTTCTCTATTTTGTACTAACTATAAACTAAGAGAACTGAAGGCACCAAATAAAGAAGATTAAATTTTCTGGGTCAGAAAATAATGATTTATGTGAAGAACATTTTTTAATCTTCCCTTGATGGGCAGTGTTACGCGTAACTCATTGGTGTACGTAGGGTTAAGCCGGCACCCACGAACATGTATAATAACGAACCAAAGCTGTTTTTAAAACTGACAAGCAAAACGTTTCTATAAACCCTAAATTAAAATCCAAGCAGCAAAATCACCATCAGGAACAGGAACTCAGCTATTTTACAGGGTAGCGTTGGCCTCGGCCAAGATTTAACTTCAGCTGGAAATCGTTATCCTGTTAAAGACTTAATAGTCACCAAGAACAAAGATGTATCTGCTGCTAGGCAGCAAATTAAAGAATTTATATTCCATGCAGAGTGGCTTCGTTTATTAGTCTTTAGGAACACTACAGGTTCCGTGAGTAGAGTGATTAAATTGTGTGAAATATTCCATAAAATGTTAAGAAGAAAATATAAGTTACACACTACAATAGCAGAGGTCTATAGATATACCGTGCACTTCTATAATAACCTCTAGAGTCCTGGCACTAAACGGTTTTTTTTTTTTTTTTTTTAACTATTGCTAAAAATATGATGATTGTTGATGCCATCTAATGAACAAGATTAGTAATAAACACAGGTGAGAGGTACACAAACGTTACAAAACAGTTTCTACTACGATGCAAGCCTTAGAATAGAAGCAAAAAAATAAAAACCAGAAGTGCACCTATGTGCACCTATGGATTGAAGAGGATAAGATGTAATCTCTAATAATGGGAGGACAAAGAATCAGATCCAGAGTATTGCAAACAGATACGATATTACTTGATACTAGTCTTACTGCGGAAAAGGAAATGGTATTATCTTGATACCTAGTTACGGCCAAAGGGTTATAAGAGATTATTATCTTAAAAACGATTCAGACCTTAATCGTATTTGCTCGTAGTGTTTAGCTGTTTTAAAGGAACTTAATCCAACGAAAGCATTCTAGATAGGGATGTCGGCTGGGATAGTCAGTAACCTAAAAGAAAGCGGTGTTACTTTCATATCAGGCCGCGAACCACGTAAAGGTTATAGAGTTACCTTGATACCCAGGAATGACGAATGAGTCATTCTGTCTAAAGTCAGCTTGGTCTTATTCAAAATACCGGAGTCTAACCAAGATTCTGACGAATCACGTTCAAATTGACTCAACTGAAAACCAACTGGCCCTGGTTAAAGCTGGTATCTACTTATGGAAGCGCATCTATCAGACAACTCATTCAAAAGCAGTAGTGATTTCAGTGACCTCTGTTCGTAGAGTGTCTGGGTATCTTTTTATAGCAATGCACTGCCTAGAATGAACAGAGCGCCTTTTCAATTAAAAATATAGAATACGGAATATCTAGATTATTATCCACGGTCGGACATGTACAGCCGATTGTGCACTCTTAGCAGTGCACGATCTTGAGTGTGATTCTATTTAGAGGAAACTAAACCAGGAATTCGCTCTGCGCAGCTAATCTAATTTCGTACTTCTAGCAGTGCACAGAGTCCAGCATGTAACCCCTGAGGGCAAGACTGAGGGGGGGGGGGGGGATTGGTCCAAACTAAGATTTTTAGAGGGCTCAAGTGTGCTAAGTGAGAACGGGTAGCACACGACATCAATCTCTGATCTCAGACGTGGTGAGCAGCGGAACACTTTGCTTTATCGCTAGCCACCAATTGTAAAGTGGCAGGCCGGCGGTATAGGTTTGTATTTAGTCTGATACCCACGTACAAGTTTAATAACGAGTCAAAGTTCTTTAGAAAAATGTTTAGCAAAAGTCTCTGCAAACCTAACTGTAATTCGAGCGTCAAAATCACAACCAGGAACAGGAACACAGCTACTAACCAATAAACAATTTCTTAGAACTACAGGGTAGTGCAGGCCTCTCCCAAGACAACTTTAGACAGATGGTAATCGCTTGTCTGTTAAAGGCTTGACAATCGCCAACTAAGATATATACCTTTGCAAGGCAGCAAATGAAAAAGTTCATTTCCTTCCAGAATGGCTGCATTTATTAGCTTTAGGAATTATACAGGTTCCAAGTTAAGTGATAGAACTACAACCAAAATGTCTTCAAACTGTTATAAAAGAAGAAGTTAAAACAACTAAGCTTTTGGAACTATGGTGCACTTCACGAATCACACAGAAATACCTATTAACTGTGAGGACGAGAATGAGAATCAAATACTGGTTAAATTTCTGGGATATTGTATAAGGCAATTTGGTAATGGAGTACAGGATTAAGAGGTTGGGTATTAGACCTTTATCGTCTGTTCCATAGAGTTTGGCTCCATTTATAAGAGCGAGTCCAAAGCTAAGTTCAAAATGACCATGATAGTCTACTATCCGAAATATATGACAGTACCAAGATGCCAGGGCGTGAATCAAACAGGTTGAAATGTGAACTAGGTGTTTGCCTACCTGTTCACAATTGTATCTACAGTACTCGTTTAATGAACAGAGCATTTCCTACGAAGTTTGGTAAACAATTGTTTGACATTGATTCTGTAGGCTCGAACGTGCAACGCCAATGGCAGGCTCTTGGTAAAGCAGAATTCTGAGTGTGACTATAAGTAGGATCGTGAAATTCAGAGATTAGAGGTATATATCCAAATGCGTATTCCTGGTAGTCATACTCCAGTAGGTAACCCTTAGGTGATGAAGCCGATGAGTCGATTCAAACCAGGGTTTCTAAGGGGCCCAGGTGAGCCGAGAGCAAAGAGTAACACGGCACAAATCTACGGTCCGAGTGCAAATACAATGCAGGTAAGTTTAGAGATCGAGCATGCATAGTAAGTTGGAACGTCTTCAAGGGTAATGAGTTTATGACATTGTCTAGAATAACTAAAATTGATTTAAAAAAAAAAATCGGATGGGGCATTCCAATATCTGAAAAGTTTAGTGGTAGTACACGTCATAAAAGAAGAGTATCACCGGGCGAAATTGTATAATCAAGAGATGGAGTGTATTCCGTCTGTGTAGTTGTAGGAGAAGTAGTGAATGTGTTCACTCAGCTATGTATAATGTTCACACATTTCATAGTTGCAATTGTTATGCATAAATTTTAGCACATGAGCAAAAGGTATTGATACATATCCTTAAAACAAGAACACGTACTATTAAAACATTTCGTAAAATGGTTCTTCTCAATATTGTAGCTATATGAAAGGAATACGAAGGAAGGAGTGTATGTCTTAATCACTATGAAAATTCAAGAAAGGTCAACGGGCAAGAGCTTAAGATTTATTAGTTTGCTTAAATTGATCAGAAAACTTTTTGTATTGAAAAAATATTAGAAAAGAACAAAATATTATTGCAAAACAAAATGTTAAATTGCAACGAAACAAATGTACAAAATACGCGGAAAAATGGCGTGCCTTGAGGGTCACTAGAGAGAGCAAATCTGAAACGAATGCAAATCTGCAATATAACGCAAAGTTCAGAGGTCAGGCATGGTGTGGTGGAATTCCTTTGAGGGTAACGAAGGTGTGACTTTCTCTGAAATAACGGTGATTGGTCTGCACACGGCACTACAGTGAAAGTTAATACATGCGTACGCAGTAACAGCCCCTTCGTGCGCGTCAAAGAAGACAACGATAATTACAAGTAGTGTCATTGGTACACGTCATCTTAAGATAAGCAAAAGACGAAGACCAAGAAGGCGGAGTCGTAATGTACATGTATCGTTATGGGTTGAAGGGCAATGTGTCCTTGCATGGGTGTGGCTGTTGGTGTGGAAGGTTTTTTTTTTTTTTTTTTTTTTTTTTTTTTTTTTTTTTTTTTTATCCCTCTGAGGAAAAGCTATATGCAATAGAATGGTTATACAGATAAATATACAAGTATCACATGGTCACAAAATATATATAAAAAAATAAGTACTTGACACATTTATCATTAATATAAGAACAGACACAGACAAAACAAATAAGTTAAAATAGAAAAATACACTTCTTTATCTTGCCTAAAAAGCAAGAACAAAAATCATATCAGTAAAGGTTAAACAAATCTCTCTTTAAAATATCCGAACACTATTAATGTTAATAATAATAATAATAATAATAATAATAATAATAATAATAATAATAATAATAATAATAATAATAATAATAATAAAACCACTTTTATACATAGATTTAAATGTATAAGCTTCTATATTCTAACTGTTGAAGAGGATAGGAAGAAGGTTTAGCTATCTTAATTGTTAAAAGTGTCAACGAAGAGCATGCCATTAAAAGTTCAAGATTAACGTGCTTTCCTGTTGATGATAAGGGTACCTGAATACAACAGAAGGAGAAAAGAATGGGATCATTCAATGGGAATAAAACTTTTTAAAATATATTCAATTGCAACAAACGAAAATGCGAAAAGAAAACTTCAGGAAAATGGAGTGCAAATTTAGGATCATTACATTAGAGCCATGTGAAATCAACTAAATTTTCAGGGGAAAAAACCTCGCCGTCTCAGAATTTGATGAAAGTTGATGTACATGTAGGCGCCTATGAGATGATAATGCACCAAATTATAATGTAGTTTCAGAATACAGGGTGGTAAAAAATTGAGAAATTAGATATTTTATTTCCTTGTTAGCTTCAATTGGTCATATCTCCCGTAAATATTGAGCTAGAGAGGAAAATAATATACCATTTTGAAGATGAAAGAATAGGCTATAAGATATGTCAGGAACATTTATCTCAAAATCAAATATCATTTTCCGAGATTTCCCAGGAAACGTTTGGATCAGTGATATCTTAGAAAGTGTCCATTTGATTTCCTTGAAATTGAATACCAAGGTAGACCCATATGTCCGGCATAAGTGTGTCAAATAATAACTTGGGCCAAGAATTCTACAATGATTCTACCTGGAGTCTACAATGATTTTGTGTGATCATGTCGGGAAAGACACCTGGGGTACCAATGTGACAACTTGCCAATTTGTCAGTACTGGTGAAGTAAGGTGTAATTGACCTAGCAGTAATGCTTTTTGGTGCATTTTGTAATTCAGTAATCCTGTGGGGATTTTTGGAACATTCCATTATCAATCGTAGTACATTGCAGTGACCTAAATATGCGAACATTCTGGAAGGTTCTCGAATCATCTGGGATATTCTAGAAGGTTCTAGAACCCTATGGAACATGCTACAGAGTTCTAGTATTATCTGGAGCACTCTACAAAGTACCAACCCTTCTGGAACATTCTAGAAGGTTCCAGAGGACAGAAGACCCTACGGCATAACAGAGGACATTACAGAGGACCTTACCAAGTTCAAAAATATGTACTGAAATTACTTTTGTTACTAATTTTTTTGGTTTAGTTTCAATAGGCTATGGGTACTTTTCAGGATGTGATTTGTGATTCTTTAGTAGCTGTTTCATATATCTTTTTTTTTTTTTTTTTTTTCGTAGGCCTTTGAAGAATTACGTTAGGCCATATTCATATGTTATAGGTTTCTGAAAAATAGTTTTCTACATGTAGGCTAGACCTAAGAAGTACATTTTATAATCTAAATACTCTTTTATTGTTTGTGTCATGTCTGTAGCTTACATCACATCAAATAGAACAAATTGTCACATTCGTGGATCAGGTCGTCACGTCTGTTTTTTTTTTTTTTCTTTCTTCAAAAACTATTAAAATTTACATGTTTGATCTGAACCACTATTCCAGTGTTATTACTTAAGCTAACAAGGTACATTCGCGAAGTGTCCTCTCAGGATTCGTGTCAAGTTGATTTAAAAGCAAAGTTCTCCGCGGTCCAATGTGTATTGTACTAATTTTAGCAGCCCATACCGGTAATTTGCATATTTATGGGCCTTTATATATAGCCGGAACTCAATCATACACTACTATAACGTTCGGTCCTAAAATTACTTTTAGTTTCTTTAGATGTAACTGTGGAGTAGTAGTCTGAAGAAGGGAGTGATATACTTCCGAAACTGTAACATTTCTAGTTAATTTATAATAAAGAATACAGACAGCCTTGTAAGAAAGTTATGTTTAATTTGTGTTTAAGATGGACACAAGGCCTTTTTATCCAAAAAAAAAAAAAAATCAAATTCATGTACAATTTTCTCGGAAAATCGCTGGTGCAGTGATTTTACCGTAGATTGTACCGTTTGGAAGGTAGTGCATGTGCATGTTAAATTCCTCCAGGGACTTCGCGAATAGACATTGCAGAGTAATATCAGTAACGCTTACATTTTTTATGTTGATAAATCAAAACAATTCTAACTGGAAAAATACTGTAGGTATAAACAAACTCTTTACAACATTGGTGTCACAATCTTATTACATTTCTGTGAGTAATTGTTATTATTTCCATGTTATATTATAACAAGGAAGTATTGTATTACGGTCAAAACGCCTAACTTAAATCCAGATACGACCAGATATGGGTGAAGATCTACCATTTCCGTATTGACGTATGTATGTCTGCATGTATCTACGTTCAAAAAATATTTCGTCAACGATAAATCACATAAAAGATTACATGTACACACGGGGCCCTGCACAACTTTCTATTTGGTTCAATATTCGTGAAGTGCCTGACATTTAACATGCAATATCTTCCAAATGCTACGAGGTACGGTAAAACTCTTAATACCAGTAAATTTCCGAGAAATTTTTATATGAATTTTATGTATCATATGCACCTATTCCCATTTGAAAAATCGAAAGTTGAATCTAATATGGTGGATCCAAGATGGCGGCCGGAGTGCATAACACGTGTCAGAGAAACAGTATTTTGATCCGATTTGTTTTGCATATTCCCACATCCATATTTAGTTGCATCTAAAGACACCGAAAGCAATTTTGTGACCGAGCGTTATAGTAGTGCATGATTGAATTCCAGATATATGAAGGCCCATAAATATGCAAAATACCTGTATGGGCCGCTAAAATTAGTACAACACACATTGGGCCGCGGAGAACTTTGCATTTGAATCAATTTTACACGATTCCCGAAGGGACACTTCGCGAATGGACCTTGTAAGATCTAATTTGAAATTAAGTTTCAACAAGTTTGAATAAATTTTAATTTTAAAAATTTCTAGAATGAAATTCCTGATTTTTCTGAGAATGACCTTTTTTCATATAACATACTTTAGTTAATTTTCCAAGTCACTGTTTTCAGAGCTTAATCAAAGCTGAAAACATTTCAATTTAAAAAACTATACAAGAAAACAAAATTACTGACGAATGCTATCCTTTGAATGAATAACTCACGCCTTTAAGAAATGGATTTCATTAAAGTATTTAAGAAAATAGGTAATGCCAGAAGGAAATCATTGATTTACTTTTTAATCTTCAATAAAAGACTAATGTATGCTTTATTTAAAAAAAAAAAAATGAAAATGAATTAACTTCGCGAATACATTTTGATTGAATGACTTGCAAGAAAATTTAAATTTTTACCGTAAAATTAAATTATAAAGCGTTTTCCTTTGACACACAGTTACAATAAAACAGGACCAGTATCTCGAGTACTTATTAAGAAACTTGCTCCGCTAACCTATTCATCTTAACATGTAAAATACCTGGACGGTTTCGCAGTAGGTGAAAGGGAATCTCTCCAACACCACTGAAGGAATGTTCTGAACCATCTTGACTTCTTTCATGTTTTTGAAGATTCTATAACGAGACAAGGAAAAATATACATTGATAATTGCACTTACAAAGATTATATCTGATTTACGAAAGAAAGAAACAAAAATACACACAAAAATTTTTCGAACACGACTTTGGAATGCTAATTTTGCTTAACTTTTGAAACTATAACTTTCATTTGAAACAAACATTTAAAAGTAAAATGTTTCTAAAAACTTAAGAAGTAGATACGTCTCGTCTGGCCTTTGTGAACACTTACATCTGAAATGCATATCCAGGCTATTTCTACAGTGTAAGAGTATGAATAGAAAGAAAGAAAGAAAGAAAAAAAGATATTGACAAATACACAAAAACTATTAAAATTGTTTAATTACCTTAGCTGAAAATGGGTTTCACGATTATAACAAGAATAAGTAGTTCAAATATTTTACACCAACTATACATAAAAAGCATTCATTTAAATTAATGATTTGCATCTGATGAAATACTTTAAGAATTGCGTTTAAAGACCCCTTCAAGAATAGGAGATTTGCGTTAAACACCACTAACATCGGCAGCTCCTTAAATATGGAGGATCTCTCCAAGCACAACTACTGATTTACAATGTCTTAGGCTCACCTGATCGTTTTCCACGGTGAAGTTATTTGAGGACTTCACTACGTAGTTTGCTGTAAGGTGAAGTATTCACGCAGTACCATAGTAATATGAACAGCTCTACCTTAAGTGAGAGCGAACTCTTGAAAATAACGATGTCTCAGCGAGAGAGTTCCTAATTTGGAGAGTTTTCTAATAACTGTAAGGGTAAATTGTTATCTCCAATTATATATATATCCATATATATCTGACGTCATCAATTCAAGCGCAGACGCAGTAACGTTTTCCCACGCTACTTACTCACGCCCATTTTCCTTATCAATTTCCTCCTTTGCCAATATTTAATGAATGCATTCATAGATTTTTAGAACTTTCTTCAAACGATTTAGTCAGTGTTGCCAACAGTTGTCTTCAAAAAGCAGCTGAATGATGTACAGAATCTAGCTAAAATGGTTAAATTTACGATCTAATTTAACAGAAAATAACAATAAGCTAAGCAAGACTTTACGAACTTTTAGAGTACTAACTTAAAATATGCAGCAATATTTTTTCCTCATATTCTTACATAGAAAATTTCCACCGCTCACACAAAGTACTTAAGTACGTGTTGCTTTCTCATCGACTAAAAGTACTAAAATTTCTTCAATTCTTTCCCCTGGATGCTGGTTATACGTCCTTTGTGGAATTATGATCCTCTATAACACCGAAATACACAGCCCAACCAAATATATATTTGAAACAAATCATGCAGAAATCAATTAAGCGTAGAAATTAACTATGGGAAGACAACACACGACAAAATTAGCCATGAGACCGTGACGCATAGGCGTGTGTTGAAGATGCTTATTCTGTATGACAACATAAACACGTTGCTACAAGCAGAAGGATTAGCAAAACAGAAAACTACAGTTCGTTTCAATCTATATTTTTTAAATAAAAAGTTTGAGTGGACTAATAGTAAGAACAAACATTTAGAAATGAACAATTATGGGTGCAAAATTGAATAAAATTATAGCTAACAGCTAAAAATACATTTTTTTTTTTTTAGATTATCACCATAAGAAAACAGCTGAACTGGCAACTTTGTAACAACCATTCTGACAGTGCGAATATTAACTTATCCACACCATAATTTTGAATTTTTGAACTCTTGAGTCATAATTTGTACGCTAACACAATATCTTACAACAGTGATTAACAAAGTGGAGTACAAAAATTAAATAAAGAAATGATATTAGAAATAATAAATATAACGTAATTTGTTTCAAAATTAAGATCCTTTTCTCTTCGTTTGTTCACACATTGTCATTCTCGAAATAATGTCACAATCAGGAGTATTGTCCTAACTAGATGTTACTCCTGAGCTAGGTACAGCAATTAAGTCAGCAAAATAGATGTGGAATGGTCAGCTTCTTTACCTCGTGGTTTAAAAAGCTAAATAGGAAACTACAAATTGAATATTGTGGAAGAATACAATGTTAGAATTATACTAAGTAAGTTCCACGTATATAGGAAATGAGTAACTATAATTTCATCACATGTGGAGTAACTTGTATACATTAATTAATAATCCTCGGATATAACACACACTAACTTATAGTACAGTCCGCAGAAAAAAAAAAAAAAAAACCCTGCTACAGGAGCATTTAAGTTTATTGTGAAACTACGCCTAACAGCGCAGGGAATCAACATAACGTCTAAGTGGCACGAATCATGCCAGGAGAAACCTCGGCGTCCTCCGGAGCAAAAGACTTATATTACAGTACGCATATGAAAATTTCATCGTAGACGGACAAAACAGCTAAAATACATGAAATTACGGTAATTTTAAGTTGTAAATTTTATATATTATTTATAGTTTTTAACTAGAACAATTACAAAACCGATGGAAGTAGGGCCTAAGGGAAATATCATACCTACAAATAGACTACAATGATTAACCATCTTTAGGCAATTTGATAATTCTTTCACTGCCAATCCGAGTGTTCACAAAATGTATCTTTCTCCGGTTACCTTCCTTGGAGCCAAAACTAAGGAATAATTTGTGAAAACACATTGAAATTAGAATGGTAAAAGCAAGAATATTTAAAATCATTCCTGCTCTTCTCTGGTAGCATATGATTCATCCAATCTGCCTTTTGTATATGAGGTTGTTAGGAAACTGGTCTTTGTTTCTAAAAGGGATAGAGATTTCAAGAAACAAAATCAGAGTGTCCACACAATTTGGCGAAAAAAAAAAAAAAAATCCTGACTTTTCACTGACTTTCCATGACCCATCTCATTATCACCGTCTCCTTTAGCTGATGCATAAACGTAGGGCGTTAAACTAAACTAAAATGTTCTATTTTTAAATCAGACCCCCCCCCCCCCAAAAAAAAAAATACAAACTATTTTAAGCTAAATTTCATGGCAATTCTACCTTTTACCAGGTAGAGAAACTAGAATACTTACAATGAAAGAATAATGCTGACGTTTCATTATGTTAAAATAACCAGGGCTTACATATTTTAAATTAATAGTATCGGACGACTGAAAGAAAGTATGATTCTTATAACAGCATTCTTTATTAGAACTTCAGAAGCTTATATTTATGTATATTTACGTCACTTCGCATTTAGTAACGATTTCACTTGCACCGATAAAAACAAATGAGAAATTTTGCACGCTTGCTTATCGTTGCTTTCCTTTTCTGAGTAGGACCAGTGTTAAACTAAAGGTCACAACTGCATTCATGTTTAACTTACAGCTACTTTTATTTGGTTTGGGTTAACTGTTTCAGACTGATATATATCTACATCATATTTTGTTTATATTACACAACTTAATACAATTGCATGTTCCTGTATGAATCCAAAACACCTGGATCCAATCCTGGGATCACCCGAACAACTTTTTTACATACTTTCATGAATCCTTTGACAATATTTTTCTGCAACGAAATTACCTAACACGATATTGTAGTATCGTATTAATAGTATCATAACATGGGCTTGTATACTATACATATGGAGTAAACCTCTGAATGTAACGAGGAAAAATGAATTGCACACTTCACTCACAGTTCTTCTTCATCCTGAAGTGAGGTGAGGTCCTTTTTCATGCACTAGCAAGGAAAGAATAACGCTCAATGATACAAGTGCCAAAGTGAACAACAGTATGAAACAGAATAATGCAATAAAGGAATACAGAAGTATGATGATGGACGAAGTGCATGTCAAATACGATCAGTGTCAGTATAATTGTGTCGTGTTCGACAAAAAAGGAACTTAATTTACCAAAGTTAAAAATTAAAGAAACTTTGAGGGTAAAATTAGTTTTTGGAGTCAGTTTAAGCGAATCCATGAAGAGAAAGAAATGGAAAAAAAGAGGTCAAATTTCAGTACTCCTTCGAAGTATTGTTACCGGTACAAGGGTTGTGGACATTGTAAACGGTTTCCCACCAACAGCAGAAAACTACGATAAGGCAACTGTGAGTCTGAAAAATAGTTTTGGTAGAGAAGAACTGTTAGCTGAATGTTCGTGAAATGTTCGGCCTCGTGATACAAAATATGTCTCCACAAAAGAATAAACTATCTCTTATGCAGTTATATGACCAGTTGGAATCACATTTACGTGTATTACAGTCAATTGGAATGACAAGTGATAAGTATGCAGCCAATCTGTTTCCCCTCGTCGAGTCATGGTTTCGTTACGATATAGCGGTAATACGACAGTAAGTGAGAATATGAACGACAATATTTACGCACAAAAACTCAGTAACTTACTGCAGTTTTTGAGAGGTGAAGTGGAAGGCGAGGAAAGGATAACACTTGCACAGGTAGGATTTAACACAGAAAAGGAAGGATGTTTCCATAAGGCAAGAATAATCTGGTAGGTGAAAAAGTTCCTACAGCGAATAATCTGTTTTCAAGTCAGAAGAGAATGTGTGTGTCTTCTGCAATGATTTGCATCAAGAATAAAATTGTAAAAAAGTTCGTGATATGACATAACAAGAGAGAAAGAGAGAGAGAGAGAGAAAAAAAAACACCTTGGTGAAAAAGAACAGTTCCTTCACTTGCTTTCAAAATTCTCATCAGGCAAAATTGTGTCAGCTTAAAGTTACTTGTTCTAAGTGTAAAGGTAAACATTATGCTATTATGTGTAATGAAAAGTACAAGGTAAGAAACACACTGAAATGAAAAATGTACAAGGTCCCGCAACACATACTTTATCCAGTCGGAATTACAGTAATCAGTTTCTTTTGCAAACCTTTTCAAGACCTTTAGTTTTGAAGAATGGGACGAAGATGTGGATAGTTTTATTTGCATGTGCTGTATACAGAGCTATACATTTAGAGATGATTTCTTCATTGTCTACCAGCGCTTTTCTGCTAACCTTAAAAAAATTTATTGCCAGAACGGGCAGACCTAAAATTATCTACAGCGATAATGAAAAAAAACTTCTTGGAGCTGACAATGTATTCAAAAATATAGATTGGGAGAAAGTTGAGACAAGTCATCGATTCAGAGAATACAGTAGAAATTCATTCCGCCCAGCGCCGCCTGGTGGGGTGGTTGGTGGGAGCGCATTAAACGGACACTGAAAAACCTGCTAAAGAAGACATTAGGAAGAGCTTCATTGAATTACGAAGAGTTAGAAACATTATTGTGTGACTGTGAAGCAGCTATAAATTTAAGTCCGTTAACGTATTTGTCTGAAGATTCTGACGATTTCGTTGCTTTGACACCGGCAATGTTTCTACAAGATATGTGTGTTTCTCGAATACCAGATTTGGACAAAATTGATTAAGTTTTGCTAACAAAAATATATCAGAGGCTGAACTTGGTGAGGTAAAGGTTAAGGGACAGGTTTAGGAGTGAATAGTTAGGTTTGTTGGTTCAAAAGGGAATGGATGAGAAAAACGTGTTCGATCAATTAAAGTTGAAGATGATGTTTTGGTTCGTTCGAAAGACAAAAGAAAAATCTACTGGCCGATGGGAAAAGTAATTGAAATTTTCGCTGGTGAAGACTACCAAGTACGAGTAGCAACAGTGAAAACTATGGCTGGAATTTTAACCCATCCAGTTCAGAGGTTATATCCTACAGAAATATCAAGTTCAGTTGATTTACCTACAGTTGTGGACACATCATCACCAATGCAAGTGAAAACCGCGTTACCAGTGAAGAAGGCTTTAGCGTTGGACGAAAATAAGACCGTGACTACAACAAGTGAAAGAAGAGTTAACAATTTTGTGATTAATTTTTGCTAGGATTATTGTATATAATCAAAGGGTGGGAGTGATTTAGAGTTCTGGGAAGATGGAGTTTAAATCTCCGTACGTCAGTGTACAAACAAAAAGAAACTGCATTTTGGAGGTAGCTGTTGAAGAATTCGTTTTTGAAGCAGAGAGAAATATATGTTGTGTGATATAAGAAAAAACGAGAAAAAAGGCTGAGTTGTAATATCGAGAGAAAAATAAAACGAACCAAGTCAATGAACTTAGTGCGTTTTTTTAAAAGTATGTGTGTACGTGTAAAACAGTTAGAAAGGGCTTATGAAGAACATTCTCTATCCAGGACATAAGTGTTCAGATGGCACCAGTCGTTTTTAGGTCGAAAATAACTGGAAGACGAATTTCATGCAGAAAGACCTTAAACCTCAAAAACGGATGACAAGGTGGAAAGAGTGAAGCTTTTATAATATTTTGCTGTTTTTGCGTAGCAATTTGCTAATATTTAATTTTTCATGGTAGTTTACAATTTCTGTATTGCATGTTCGGCAGCAATAAAAATGTATATTATTATTTATTTTACCGTTTTACGTTACTGTGTGTATCAATCATTGTCAACCCACTGCTGCACTTCTTGATTTCATTACATAACTTTTCAATAACTATTTGCTTTAATAATTCAAAATAGAAATAACACAGCTTCTGAGCAAAGCACAATGTTTTCTCTACTAAAATATCGATATGTAACAGTTTCGCCAACTAACTAAATATCTATCTTCATCAGACATTATCTAACAGTGTATCTAATAAAGCCAAAGGTTTAGCTAGTTGGCAGAACTGTCAACTAATACTCTCCTGGTATAAAGGCTTCGGTTCTAATAAAGGGTTCTTACTGATCTGGAGAAATCTATTTCTCTGTCTTCTCCCTGACCTTTGGTAGGAAATTCCCTGACTTTCATGATAAGTGTCGGATGACGTTGACATATAAATAAAGGAATAAATAACGGTGAATATTTATATATGAGAACATTAAATCAATTGCTCATACGTACACTCAACTTACAACCCATAAAAAGCAGACCAACGTTCCATACTGTGATCATTAATGGTTGGCTAAGCTGAAATTGGTGTATAATTAATGTTAGAAAAAATATATTTTATAAAATTTCCCTGATTTTCAGTCTTTTCCCTGAGTTTCCCTGACCTGCCCCATTTTCCCTGACTTTCCTGACTTCTCTCACTAGTAGGAACCCTGTAATCTTAAACCACAAGAAGCTAAATCCTTGACAGAGATTTAAAGGCCAATATAGGCCTATTTGTACGACGCTTAACCGGCTCTCTAGAAGCCACATGAACAGCACAGTGATTTTCAGTGCAATTGTTTCTTGCTCTGATCCTCAGCGGCTGCACATGGGGATTCGGATTCCATGCTTAGTCATAATAACTCACTATTCGATGAACGTCTCATATATTCACATTGCAGAAAGGGAACAATAATCAAACAAGTGAGTTTCGTTTCACAGTGTGAAACTACGGTACACTTCCAAACTAAACGAATTCAATACTCAAACTTGTAGTAGTACATCTATCATTACTGATTACAATGGAGTAATAAGATCGAAGATATAACCTACTTCTCGTATGATGAATTCATACTAAAAAGCCATTACACGCTATCCTTTAGTGTTTTTATTCTATGGTGATAAATGCTGAAACTGGATTAGTTAATTTGAACTACTTCCGGTTTGAATAGAGCTTCAATAGACGAGATGGGAACTATCCTTGAGACGCTGAATCGATTGCGAGGAACTGCATCTTCATACCTCTTAGTTTTTGCTCTACGGAAATTAGTATTGAAAACGAAAGCAATAGTAAATTTGAACTACTACTGGCTTTGGTAGAGTACTGCGGATATTCATGATAAGATGTCTTGAGACGCTGAATGGATGCAACGAACCGCTTCTCCTATGTTATGGTTTCGTTCTGTTGCAATAAACGTTGAAACAAGACATGGTTAATTTGAAACATTCCTTTCTGAATATAGCTTCAACGGAGGAGACAGGACTTATTCTTGGGACGCTGAATCGATTGCAAGAAACTGCAATCGATATTTTTTTACCGTTTTTGCTCTACGGAAATCAGTATTGAAACCAAGGTAATAGTAAATTTGAACCACTTCTGTTTTGGAAGTGTTGTGGATCGTCAAAATAAGTTGTCGTAAGACGCTAAATCGTTTAAAAAAAAACTTGTTGCTATTTATTACCGTTTTCGTTCTATGGCGATAAATGTTGAAACTGGAAACGGTTTTGAACCACTTCCGGTTTGAATAGATGGTTCATGGAGATGTACCTATTCTTACGATGAATGAATTACGAAAAAAAAAAAAAAAAAAAAAAAACGCTTGTCGTTATCTCTTACCATTTCTACTCTGATATCTGTCGAGAGACGGACGGACAAAGTCGTTCTCTAAGATTTCCGACACTTCTGCACAGCAGAGTTCAGAAGTTGAAGAAGATATTATAGTTCTGTAATTCAGCTCGTGGAGAAATGTGTTACCTTTGAGAATGATCTTGATGACATATTGTGCACCCGCCACCTGCATGGACTCAAGTTCAGCTTGCCTCGGGTGGGACTTACACCAAAAAGACGCCACGTTCTTCTGAATCTCGATGTTATAAGTATATACAGCAAGTCCAATATAAACTGTAGTTGGAATATCCAGTAACGCAGTTTTTCTTTAATATTGCAGCATCTATTCAATATTTTGTATGCTACACAGATATAAAGTATACAAAATACCCGTGTAATGGGGTCCCTGGCCAACTTACTCTAATGACTAATAGATGAACTGAGAGTATTTACGAGATGATTCTGGTGAGGAGTGAGAAACGTTAACATGAAATGAGTTCAGAATGCTTATGGGAGGCATGCAGCAGAAGGCTTACTTCTGGTTCGATGCCCAGGTAAGTTGGTGGACATCGTGTCTATGGGTTTTCTCGGGTACTCCTGTCTCCTCTCATTCTCATTTAACCTATTCTTCTTGCCGTAATCATCTGTCTTCCTTAACCTAAAGAGCATAATCGTGGGATATTAAACTACAAGATTTTATTTTATTTAATTTTAAAATGCTCATCTATGCTTTACAGCATTGAGGCTACATGAGAGTAAAGGCTACAGTTCAATCAGAATCTGTGGAGGACACTGAATTGTATTGTCGGATCTTGCAATTAAAAAAGAAAAAAAAAACTGGTGATTTAAGATAGAAATCCAATTTACTAACTAACCAACTGTAACGCAAACACTAAGTGAAGTCCGAATATATATAAGAAGCGCTTTTAAAGTTTTGAAATTTGGCCGCTGAAGTGCTGCGGTCGGCATCCCGCGCATGCGCGTTGTGTTGGCAAGCCACAGACTCCATTGCGGAAACATTTGACCCATGGCAGAAAAAGACCATTCATTTGACCGTACTTACGTTTGTTTGTACGTAGTTAAAATGTTTTCGCTGACTGAAAATTCAGCCGACTGTGAAATACGTGCTATTAGTTGCTGCTGAAATTCATCGCCAGATTAGTGAAGTATATGGAGAAAACATTATGAGCGACGGAATGATACGGAAATGGATTACAGCTTTTAACAATGATCGCACGAATGTGCATGACGAGGAACAAAGTGAGTGACCTTCTGTCATCACTGAAGACTTCGTGCAGAAAGTTGACGAAAACGGCACTTTACGAGAGAAAAGATACTTTACGATTTCGTCGCTATCTGATGTTTCCTAAAGCTTAAAGAAGTATCGTCTATGAAACTGTGACTCAACGCTTAAATTATCAAAAGTTGTGCTCACACTGGGTACCGAAAATACTGACTGAGGCCTACTGTTCACTGGCAACTTTGTCAGCCAACTATCTTGTTGCCCTGGCTAAATGCATTGAGTCTTATGTGAGCCCACTCACTGAGGCGACGGCGACAGAAAAGTTGTCGAGGTACCTCCAAGCAGAGAGAAAAAATTGTTTTCTATAAGTTTTTTCGCACAACAGTTTGTTCCGTGTGCAGCGCGTGAAAAGAAGTGTTTGCAAAGTCTTAATTAGCGAGAAAGTCTTAATTAATTAATTAGCGAGAAAGACAATGAAAAATTAATTGATAAAATAGAGAAACGTCCAACGTCATATAAAAAAAAAAAGTTTGCAAGAATATTCAGATATTAATTTAAAGAAGAAATGTAAAATTTTCCTTTCATCAACCTCTCACTGTATATAGGATGCAACCAGTATTTCTTTTTTCTTTAATTTTTCCTTGTTAAATTTAGCATTAGCACACAAGCAATAACACATTTTTCGATTAATCGTACTGTGTCCAATCTTACCAAATTGTGATATCAAATGCCCGGAAACTTTTCTGTTACCGTCGCTAGTGAGCGTGGACGTGGTAATAATGTTCTGTCTCCTGAAGTTGCTGGTTGTAGGCGACAGCGACGAGATAGCTGCGCAACTGTTTTGTTGCCAGTGAGAGGTAAGTCTGAGGTGCACACAAACACACGTTTAGCCAGTGCGTTGACTTTTCTTGAGCGGTAAGTGAGGAAGATGATTTTTAAACAAAACTGTCACAGGCGACGGAGCATAAATGGTGGGTTACATCGGAATCGCAACAATCTATGGAATGGTGACATTCAACCTCACTCAAGAAAGTTACAATCAAGCAAACAATTTCAGCCTGGAAAATCAAGTATACTGTATTTTGGGACAAGAAGGGATTGTTACTTATGGACTTTTTTTGCCTCCTGATGATGACAATTCTATGACGTATTGTGAGACCTTCCAAAAACTATGCCGTTCAATCCAAAACAAACGGCGTGGTATCTTAGTAAGGGAATCATTTTGCTTCACGACGATGCTCGTTCACACGTGGCAACTCAAAATCTCATCACACCGTTTGGCTGGAAATAACTTGATCACCCTTCGTACAGTCCCCGTGACTATCACATGGCGTTTGAAGAAGCATTTGGGTGATCAGCGCTACGACGACGACGATGACGTCAAGACGGTCGTGTTGGAATGGTTGTCAAATAAGGTGGCAGACTTCTATGAGAGTGGTGTTCAAAAGCTTGCTGTACGCTTTATTTACAGTTTCTCCAGGACTAAGGAATACGAGGCCTGTTAGAGTAGTATCCGACCATGGTCCCAGAAAACCAGTATACTCACCTGGCATTTTCATCGTCCTAATCTCCTTCAAACTAGTTCCTGCTTCCACACACCGTGTTTGGTAATCTTTCCACTGCTCGAAAGAGGCCTCATCGGGAAGTGCTGCAACAGCAGCCGTCGCGTTGCACTAGATATCCTCTCGGATGCGAAGGCAAGTTTCTATCTGGTACTTTTTGATTTTCGCGAACAGATAAAAAGTGTCATGATGCTATATCCGGAGAGTAGAGAGTTTCACGAAACATCGAAATCTTGTGCTCTACCGAAAAGGGCAACCACATGGGCTGCATGAATGGAATCATTATCCTGACGCAGTCGTCGGGGGATTTGAAGTCCACAGCGTCATGCTTTTGGACCAAGATGAGCGTCATGTAAACAACGGAAAATGTCTAAAGAGAAATCTTTTGTACGTGTACATTCTTCCTCAACGTACTCATGACACACATTGCCACGGCAATCGAAAAACATAATCAACATTGGTTTGATTTTGCTACCCACCTGGCGATCTTCTCTAGGTCTTCGCGAGCTTTGTCAGGCCTTGGCGTATCCACGGAGTCGGTTGTGAATTCGTTCTCGCGTCCTATACGTACACCTATGTGTTTACCATTTTAGCGGGGCCGAGACCACAGAAAAGCACCTAACATAACCAGTCCTCCACAACAGCAAATGCAAATGAATGTAACGTCATCTACAGGCGAAAGACTCATGGAACCCTCTTCCGCGAGACAAAATTTGAACAACCTACACTATGTAATTTTCTAAAAAAACAAAGTAAGTCGGATACTTTTTCGACAGGTTTCGTACTGAGGAAATACAACTGGCAGAAAAAACAGTGATGTCATCAGGGTCGGACTGGCACACTTTGGCTCACCCGGTTTAACAATAGAGTTGACTCTCCATTAAAATTATGGTATTAGTTTCAGTTACAGCAAATGAGTTAAGAAATATTTTTTTCCTGAACGTATGTTAACAACCAAGTTATGCAGTAGCCTTAATCGCGCCGCAGTAAATTTAGTTCTAAGGTTATCGATTGTTTTCCAACCTTGATTAACAGAGTGCCTATTCGGGCTAATCACTCTGAAGAGAAATTGATATGGTTTGTATCGAATCACGGAAAAACGGCTGAACAGTTTAAAATCAATCTTTGGAAATAATTATCAGCTATCTTGAACTGGATTTTTATCATATAACTTTGATTAAAATACATATCCTAAGAACAAAGCGGGAAAAGGATCATAATTTACACAATTCAAAGAACGTCAAGGAAGACGAAATTCGGTGTATAAACTAATTAGAAGTAAAGGAACATGTCCCAGTGTTCTTAGAAATTCCGTTTCAAGCGAGTAAAGGGACATTTTCTATATAAATAAAATTGAAATGTAAGAATTTTTGACACCCCACTCCTCCTGGATCGCTGCACGAATCTGATGATTTTTTTGGTATATGAGTGGACCATGGCCTAACAAGATTTTTATGACATTGTCGACACGGGAGATGTGAGAAGTGGGGTGGGAAGGAGGTGACAGCAAAAATAATCGAGAACGACCGATATTAAAATACAATCCATAGTTTTCTGGCCCTCTGAGATTAATGGTGACAACCAATGCCATTTAAATTCAAGTTCAGACCCTCATCGGCAAGAGGTGAGAGCCGGTGTGGGAAGGAATGACATTACTGATTTTTATCATTACATTTTCATTGAAATGAATGTCCTAAAGAAGGATGGGAGATTCTTTCTATACTTTCCACAAACATTCTCCCCGTGCCTAAGAATGAGTATTTCAGCAAGTATCTTTTAGTAAAGTTCACTACAAGTACTATAATTCCAAAAATTGGAAACACTAATAAATGCCTGTGACTTTAAACATTTACATTTCTAAAGAGAAGAGGAAGATATGAGAAATTTATATTTATTTATTTATTTATTTATTTATTTATTTATTTGCCATCAACACAACAGGCATAAGCCCAATTATAGTGTTGGTGTAGTACATAATACATTTACAATAGTTTTCTTAAACATAGAGTCCATATTGCAGATGTCTATTTCTTTATGTTTGATACATATTTTGTTATAAGTAGAACACATTCTCCAAATTGGTGATTTCAATAATATGTTGGTCTTGCTTTTTTGCAACAAAACAGACCAGAGTTATTAGCACGAGTTTTAAGTGTCGGGACATGAAAATTTAATGTTGATATGAGATCCGTACAATTAAATTAGTTTTGTACTTTTATGGAGAAAAATCATATCTGTCACATTTCGCCTTTGTTCAAGTGTAGGGATACAGAAGTTGTCTATTAATGTTAGATAATTTTCATAATATGGATAGATTCCAGTTGTCTTGTACGTCAAGTATTTGATAAATTTAGATTGGACCTTTTCCAGTTGGTGTTTGTATTGCTGTTGTGATGGGTTCCAAATCACAGCAGAATATTCCAGTTTTGATCGGACATAGGCATAATACTTTTTTGTTAGTGTAGTACTATTGTTAAATTCCTTTTCAATTCTAATTATGAACCTTAACATCTTGAGAGATTCGTTAACTATGTTCTCTATATGGTTATTAAATGCCAATTTCGTATCAAATATAATTCCAAGATCTTTGACTGAATTTAATCTATTTAGTAAGATCTGATTCATTGAGTAATCAAACTCTATTTGACTTTTGTTTCTGGTAAACGATAAAATGTTACATTTGTTTATGTTTACATTAAGTTTGTTAAGAGAACACCAATTAGCAATATTTTACATGTTACGTTGTAAATCGAATTCGGGTATTCCATGCCAAATTCGCGTACGCTATCCGCTTAGCCACGAGAGTGCTTCGCTGATGAACACAGATTTCTTCGTTGAATGTTTTGTGCTAAATTCGTTTTACTCTTTTCTGTAACAGAATAATAATAATAATAATAATAATAATAATAATAATAATAATAATAATAATAATAATAATAATAATAATAATAATAATAATAATATACAAAGAACAAATGGATAAGCTAATGTTTGATTCTGGTTTTGAAGATGAGGTTGATGATTCCTAGATGTAATGATTTATGATCCTCGTCATCACCATCAAGGTATTGTCAAAATACAATAATAATAATTCATTAGAAGAAAAAGTACGTAAAACACTCATGTACATTCAGGGGAACGCCCACACTGGGGGTTCATCGGTTCCAGACCCCCCCCCCCCCAAGAAAAACTTCGTAACTCAACATTCATCTATCTTAATTAAACTATATTTGTTTATCTGAGAATGCTCGATCTAGCATAAAGATTTGACTTCGTCTATAGGCCTACTTTATTTTCTTACGAGAAATACCCTAGTTCTATATTCTTTCCTGAGAATACAGGTGGCAGTACTTAACAATTACTTATTGCTTATTCGGGTATAGAATAACATCAGCTAAAGATGGTGTCTTGTAGCATTGGACCGGTTGGCGACGATTGAACCCCACCCAAACTTGTGACCCTCCCAATAAAAATTTCTAGGTGCGCGTCTGTACACATTAATTACATGCTCAAAAGACATTCAGTATAAGTTTTAAGATACCATAAGACGGGGTTACTTTGCACATCAGGGGTAACTTTGCACAAAATATGAAGAGTTTCACAGTCCTCTGTCAGTAAAACCATGAACTGTAAAGAGAAAGTTTCAACTGCCACCGTAAGATAGGACATCTAACTATTTTGGCTATAATGTTGGCGATTAAGATCGGTTCTAATTACCCGGAGGGTTTGTTGTAGAGGTATGGAAAGCAGTCACTGTAAAGGCCGACAAAATATGAAAGATATCACCTATAAAAATTTCCGTCAAAGTTAAGTCAATTTTGTAGAATACTACTGTGTATAATGGGACTTTGAAGCAATAGTTGAAATTGAAGTGTGAAACGTTTTTAAGTCATAATAGATAAATAAATAAAACTGGAAGGCGGCGGTTTCAGCCCCTAATCGCGGTTACTTTGCACCGGTCCAAAGTAACCCCTTAGAAAATTACTACTGCTGGTACTTCCTGCCTTCTAATTTTAGGTAAATTTTCTATTTAGGAAGACGCTGGAATGGATTTCTTGTCGGAAAATAAATCACGAACAGTGGCGGGTTCAGAAAAATAGTTTGAGAGGGGCTTCACTCAGAAAAGCTTAGTTTTTTAAAAGAAATCAGTAGACTTTGGGGGAGGGGGACCTTGAAGCTTATACGCATAGGAATGACTAACACTAGATTTTTTTAAAAACAAAATCATGCAGTTTGGGTGGGCTTCAGCCTGAAAACCCCAAACCCCGTAAATAGCCCACTGATTACGTTTGGGATGATATTCTTGGACATAAAGAGCAACCAAGGCATTTTTTTCTGTTCCTAGAGTTGGCATTTTGTGGGGCACATGCTAAAATATCAGAATGTGTTTCTGTGCCTGTACCAGAAAGTACATAATTTTCTTTACAAATATCGATAACTCACGCTAAGTACCGAAACCGGTACCATCAATCTAATATCAATATTTGTAGACTGCATGCAGTTTTGTGTAGAAAGTGAAATGTATAAACACTGAAGGGAAAACATTGCACAGATTTTTTTATTTTTTATTTTTTGTACGTTGTGCAAAGTATGGCCATACTGAATATTTACTAATGCACATGCATGAATATTTTCCTTGCATATCTAGCTACTATATGTTTAAAATATTGTGTTCTAAATATTTACGTTTGTAATTTACATGCGATTGTCTTTAAAATTCCTTAAATCTGGTTCAAAGTTACCCCGTCTTACAGTACTAAGTTTCTGTTTATTTACACCCTGTGGTATTGATTTTTGAGTACAAAAATGTATCACATTGAACCACACAAACACGAATTACCTATAAATGCTTTTCTCATCTCTCCCTCTCTCTCTCTCTCTCTCTCTCTCTCTCTCTCTCTCTCTCTCTCTATATATATATATATATATATATATATATATATATATATATATATATATATATATATATATATATAAATGTTTAGCTTTTCATGACTAAGCGCTTAGCGTACGCACCTTTGGCATGGCTCGATTCCCGGCGGGAGCTCATGTGGTTCGGATTCCATGTTAATCACTAGATCCCGTCTCATATAGTTTCGTTGCTAAAAGGAACGTTACACTCCAAATCAACAACTTTCTTGTACATTTTTTATGAAACAAAGATTCAGTTTCAACACATGGTAAAAAAAAAAAAGCTTGTTCTGCATCTTTTTTACTTTATACATATGTTATAAAAATCATTTAAATGCAAGTGAAGAGTATTTGTTTGAAATAATATTATAGCAATTACAACCAATGTTTGTTCATCTTAAAATCGAATGTTTAAAGATGCATTTTTTTAAAGGTGGATCACCACCCGGAAGTCAATACATATTTGAGCTCATTTCCTTAATTACTGCGCAATGAAACGTTACATATTGTAAATACTGTACTATAAGATAGAGTTATGTTTCAGCTACAACACAAGACACTGATTCATTTGGTTGTCTCTCATGATATCGGAAAATGTAACAAATAAAAGAAAATATTTGATTCGTTTTACAATGAGCACACAAGATGGCACTTGCTGTTAGATCTTACTAGAAGTGCTCCGTTTCATGAAATGTTTATTTGTATGTGTAAAGTATTTTAAAGTAATGATCTTATAAGGAAATAGATATATTGTTTGACCGTTTTTCGTGTTATGTTTCATATGTTATTTAAATATTAATTTACATGTAAGGAAATAGATTTTAAGAAGAAACTTGCGCAGAATGCCATAATGCGTTGTTGTCAAATTTGAACGTTTACTGTGGTAGTCACAATAAGAAAATTATTGGATTTTAGCGTTGCAGTTTCAGAAGCGGAACTTAGCTGTGAATTGCGGTAAGGCTCGACAACTAATTTCTCCAGTAAGTATCCAAGCAGAATTCTATAATCACTTCCTTTATTATCTGGCATCAGTAAACACTCGACACTATCTGGCAACGCTGCACTATTCAAGCAGCGTTTAGCATAGTACCGAAAACACCTAGTGATCCACCTTAATGTATTTCGCATGCCTACCTTTTTCTTACGACCTGATATACGCCCAGAGCCGTATTTAGGGGCTGCACCGGTACAAGTTCACCCCCTTCGTTGTAAACATACACTATCTAAAATGAGAAGCTAGGAGTGAAAATAGCAACACTTTCCGAAATTTTCTGCCATTATTTTTCCGTTTGGGGCTTAAGAGAAAGCAGAGCTTAGCAAAAGTCAATTTTCTTAACGCTGAAGGAAAAGGATTCACCAAGCAAAACAATATAACGTTTGTCAAATAGGGGAAGAAAATAGAAGCCAGGAGAGAAGATTTTTTTTCCTGCATTATCACTCGCGACCCTTTAAAATACCTCCCCCCCCCCCGTTCTATTTATTAGCGTTGTCAGGGATCAGCAATATCGTCGCATGTCACTTTGAAGAGTTTTAATGCGACTGATTATTTTGGTAGTTATTTGTGCACCCCTCTCAGAAAATTCTGGATCCGATCCTGTATACGCCTTTTAAAAATGCACTAAACTGACAGGAAGCTGGAATTTCCATAGCCATGCAAGCACGGGAACATTTTTTTTTTTAAATGGTTTAATTTAACTTCAATTTGTACTCAGTTCCCAACCCAGCTTGTTAGTCGCTAAGGACGGGACGTACGGGGCTTAATGTTTGGCCCGAACCACAGTTCAACACATTTCCCGGGATTCGCATGCGGGAGGATTCGCGACAAAGAACAGGTGAGACCCCTAGACATTCAGTTTTTGCATAGATCAAAAAAATATCCAGGTATAATATGAACACAAACATACCAATTACCTTTTTAAAAATAATAACAAAAAAAACTTCGTTTCGTTATATCTTTAAATTGTAAATAAAAAAAGGAAGTGCAAAATACAATAAAGGAGATTACAAATTAACTATGAACTGGTACCATCTCGATAATCAATGCACCTTCTTCTTTCATTTCTACAAGAAAACGTATCAATTTTTATGCAGCTTAGCCCTAAATGTCGAAAGCATTTATCCAGCATTAGTGACTAATAGACCTCGGATTTTTATGACCCAAAAATTCTGAAATTATGGATATGCATTTATGCCCCCAAAAATGCCAAAATATGATTCAAACTATGACAGAATGATTCACAAAAATAAATATTTTAAACAAAATTTATTTAAATTCAATTTTTTTTAAATAAATTAATTTCTAAGAATAGCATTTCTTCAGCAAGTTTATTAAGTTACTTTATCTTGAATCTGACTTATGGATCACAGCACACTGCTAATTCTATAAGGGAAAAGCTGAAGGATTCCCCCTCGTTGCCAATATTGACAAGTGTATTTCTCAGCGTTAAGTGGAAATTGTTTCAAGTATGAATAAAAATATGCTTTCATAATCATGTCGAGCCCAACTATCACCTAAAGCTAAAATGTGGTTCAAGCATGCATTAAGACAGCCAATAAAGACCGTATTTCTGTGTTCACAAAAATAAGAAATGTGTTTATACTTAATTAGACATGTAAAAACATGACATGTCAGAGAAACTCAAGCCTTAGCGAATAGGATAACATTTTCAAACAAAATATTTTTTCCTAGTAATAAATACGGGTTAACTGCCACAGTTGGCGAACCCGAAATACAAAATTTACGGATAAATGAACAGAATCAGACTAAATGTGATAATAAGAGTAACAAACGTTAGAAAGGTCATCACTGTAGGGTGATTAATAAGGGAGAAAACGTAAGTTAAATTGGAGACTGTATGTGTTCGCGGATTGATGCGATTTGAGGTGAGGTGGGAATAGAGCATAATCTGACAGCGCTTCAAACCCACTGTTATTAACTAACAAGTATATGTATGTTGTTGTATTATCTTGAGGGTCAAGGTAGAACAAAACGAGCCCTGCGGGACTTCTAACCCACTTCGCTCGCTGACGATCGCTCAGCTATGTTTCGTAACGTAATTAATCACTCTTTTGATCAATGAAGTTGTACGTGCAAAGTGGACTAAATATCATGTGACATTACGTCATGCTCGGCTGGTGAAACTTCAATGTAAATTTAACCTCACCCTCTGGGAAGACATGATATTTAATCAGCCGCATTGTTTTAGTTATGAATGAGTAGTGTGTACTTTGCAACATTTAACAATTCCAAGATACTAATTTTGCGCAGTAATACTATACTGACGTATACGGATGTAGGAAAGAGCAAAACAAGCATGAACATAGGAAATACTTGTGATTAATAGTGACTAGTGAAAGCTAGAAATGAAACGGGTAATTGTAGGTAAGATATATGAAAGTAGGAACAGGTAATTGTAATACAACGTTAAAAACAGATTCATGTGGGTTTTATCCAGAGCCGCTATCAGCGGCAGTTTAGCCATAAATACTTCTGTCTTTATGATGTTGGCCCATCCAACAGCTTTGGCTCATCTGGCATTGTCAGTCCGTCCCTGGCTGTCATTAAGTTGTTCTGTGAACTTGAACGAGGCGTTAGCTTCGCAAATTATAACAGCACTTACTTCTTCATCCCATCTTTATACAATCTATTTCCTTGGTCCTATTACGAATTTAACCTCTTATCAAATTAATGTTCCTTTCAAAGTTTGAAGTAGCCTGTTATGCACAAGAAAAATCAATTTCTGTCTCCTAAAACTGCTCAACAAATTAAAACAAGTACTTTGCTGAAAAGAAATTTCATGATTAATAGGGTTGTATATAAGTAGTTCTTGTATTTCTAAGCACTCGGTTTTCTAAAGACTGTAAAAGAAACCTACACTACTATAAGAGTTAGTAATTAATCAGTAATGCGTGTTCGCTTTCATTTGTTTCCTAGTCTACTACATGAATACCTATACTCATCATTATAGGTATTCATATTGGCACGTCACTTGCCGTAACTGAGAGGTGCATTTCGCCAGCCCCCCCACCTTGGAGTTTCGAAACAAAACCTATGCCAATTGTTTGTGCTACGTTTGTGCCGGAATGTACCGCAAAAATTTTCGTTTGTACCACTTCCGGTACGAAGTTATAAGAGTTTTAAAGTGGGGGGCTGGGGAAACGGCAGCCCCCCCACCTTGGAATTTCAAAACGAAACCTATGGCAATCGTTTGTGCTACGTTTGTGCCGGAATGTACCGCAAAAATTTTCGTTTGTACCACTTCCGGTACGAAGTTATAAGGGATTTAAAGTGGGGGGGCTGGGGAAACGGCAGCCCCCCCACCTAGGAATTTCACAACAAAACCTATGCCAATCGTTTGTGCTACGTTTGTGCCGGAATGTACCGCAAAAATTTTCGTTTGTACCACTTCCGGTACGAAGTTATAAGGGTTTTAAAGTGGGGGGGCTGGAGAAACGGCAACCCCCTACCTTGGAATTTCGAAACAAAACCTATGGCAATCGTTTGTGCTATGTTTGTGCCGGAATGTACCGCAAAAATTTTCGTTTGTACCACTTCCGGTACGAAGTTATAAGGGTTTTAAAGTGGGGGGGCTGGAGAAACGGCAGCCTCCAAACTTGGAATTTCGAAACAAAACCTTTGGCAATCGTTTGTGATACGTTTGTGCCGGAATGTACCGCAAAAATTTTCGTTTGTACCACTTCCGGTACGAAGTTATAAGGGTTTTAAAGTGGGAGGCTGGAGAAATGGCAGACTCCAAACTTGGAATTTCGAAACAAAATCTATGCCAATCGTTTGTGCTACGTTTGTGCCGGAATGTACCACAAAAATTTTCGTTCGTACCACTTCCGGTACGAAGTTATAAGAGTTTTAAAGTGCGGGGCGTGGGGAAGGGGCAATCCCCTTACTTGGAATTTCGAAACGAAACCTATGCCGATCGTTTGTGCTATGTTTGTGCCGGAATGTACCGCAAAAATTTTCGTTTGTACCACTTCCGGTACGAAGTTATAAGGGTTTTAAAGTGGGGGGGCTGGAGAAACGGCAGCCTCAAAACTTGGAATTTCGAAACAAAACCTATGCCAATCGTTTGTGCTACGTTTGTGCCGGAATGTACCGCAAAAAGTTTCGTTTGTACCACTTCCGGTACGAAGGTATAAGTCATTTAAAGTGGTGGGGCTGGAGAGACGGCAGCCTCCAACCTTGGAATTTCGAAACAAAACCAATGCCAATCGTTTGTACTAAGTTTGTGCTGGAATGTATAGCAAAAATTTTCGTTTGTACCACTTCCGGTACGAAGTTATAAGTTTTATAGTGGGAGGTTGGGGAAACGGCAGCCCCCACCTAGGAATTTCAAAACAAAACCTATGCCAATCGTTTGTGCTAGGTTTGTGCCGGAATGTACCGCAAAAATTTTCGTTTGTACCACTTCCGGTACGAAGTTATAAGGGTTTTAAAGTGGGGGGCTGGAGAAACCGCAGCCTCCCTACTTGGAATTTCGAAACAAAACCTATGCCAATCGTTTGTGCTATATTTGGGCCGGAATGTACCGCAAAAATTTTCGTCTGTACCACTTCCGGTACGAAATTATAATAGGTTTAATGTGAGGTAAAGTTTAGAAATATCAAATTCTATACAAATAGAGGTAGAAACATTGAGTTAACGGCAATCGTTAGTGCACTTAAAAGCACTAAGCACTAACGTTAGTGCTATCATATTTTGGGATTTATTCAAGATTTTTGGTGGGGGGGCCAACTTCAGAAATATCAAATTCTACACAAATAAAGGTAGAAACATAGTGTTAACGGCAATCATTAGTGCACTTAAACGCACTAAGCACTAACGTTAGTGGTACTATATTTTGAGATTTATTCAAAAAATTTGGTGGGGTGGTCAACTTCAGAAATATCAAATTCTATACAAATAGAGATAGGAACATAGAGTTAACGGCAATCGTTAGTGCGCTTAAAATACTAAACACTGACGTTAGTGCTACTATATTTTGGGATTTATTCAAAATTTTAGATGGGGGCCAACTTCAGAAATATCAAATTCTATACAAATAGAGATAGGAACATAGAGTTAACGGCAATCGTTAGTGCACTTAAAATACTAAACACTGACGTTAGTGCTACTATATTTTGGGATTTATTCAAAATTTTAGATGGGGGCCAACTTCAGAAATATCAAATTCTATACAAATAGAGGTAGAAACATGCAGTTAAAGACAATCGTTATTGCATCGTTAGTGCACTTAAGTGCACTAAGCATTAAGGTTAGCATTACCATATTTTGGGATTTATTCAAGATTTTTGGTGGGGCCAACTTCAGAAATATCAAATTCCATACAAACATTTAGTGCTTTCTAGAAGCACTAACGATACACTAATGAATGGCATTAATTTTTTGTTAGTGCTTGAAGTTGACGCAAGTTCACTGTGCCCTCCAAAGATATTGTACGTGTAGCACCTACACTAATGAAGTACTAACGTTAGAGGTTGGTGCACTAAGAACGACTAACAATTGCACTAGAAGATATCATTAGTGCTTTTGAATATGGCGGAAATTTGATGCAATTAAAAATTCCCAATAAATGTCTTATAGGAGTTTAGTGACATGTAATTGTCCATAACTACACTAATATTGAAGGACAAACGAAACTGTTAGTGTTTTCTAGAAGCACTAACGATTGCACTAGAATAGATCATTAGTACTCTTGAATTTGACGGAAATTTGATGCAATGAAAAATTTCCCATAAATTTATTATGTTTCGTTACATGTAATTGGCCATAACTAAACTAATATTGAAGTTCTAACTAAATTGTTAGTGTTTTCCAGAAGCTCTACCAATGCACTAACAAATGGCACTAAGTTTTTAGTTAGTGCTTGAAGTGGGGGCGCTAAGTTCACTCTGGCCTCAAAAGGTATTTTAATTGTAGCACATTTACTAATGAAGCACTAACCTTAGGTTTAGATGCGCTAAGAAGCACTAACAATGCACTAACGATCGCTCTAGAAGAGATCATTAGTGATTTTGATTTTGGCGGAAATTTGATTCAATGAAAAATCTGCCTAAATTTCTTGTGAGTCTCGTGATATGTAATTGGCCATTACTACACTAATAGTGAAGCACTAACGAAATTGTTAGTGCTTGATAGAAGCACTAACGAATTGGACTATTTTTTCCGTTAGTGCTTAAAATGTCGGTGCGAAATTCACGCTGACTTCCCCATAGTTTTTTTTACTTGTAACACCTACACTAATGAAGCACTAACGATAGGTGTTTGTGCTCTAAGAAGCAATTACGATGCACTAACAATTGCACTAACAGAGGTAATTAGTGCTTTTGAATGCGATGGGAATTTGATACAATAAATAATTCCCCATGTGTTTCTTATGGGAGTTTTGAGACTTATAATTGGCCATTTCTACACTAATGGTGAAACACTAACGAAACTACTTGTATCTTCTAGAAGTACTAACAATGCACTAACGTATAAAACTAATTTTTTCGCTAGTGCTTGTAGTGGGGGCTAAGTTCACGATAATTTCGAAAGTTTTCTTTCCTTGTAACATTAGTGCTTCCTAGTGCACCAACACCTAAGTTTCGTGCTTCATTAGTGTAGGTGCTACAAGTAAGAAACCTTTGCGGGCCAACGTAAACTTGGTTCCCACTTCAAGCAGTAACGAAAAATAAGTCCACTCGTTAATGTATCGTTAGCGCTTCTGCAAAACACTCATAGTTCCGTTAATGCTTAACAATTGATGTAGATATGGCCAATTATGAATAAATCTCAAAATGTGGTAACACTAACGTTAGTGCTTAGTGCATTCAAGTGCACTAATCACGCTCTAACGATTGCCGTTAACTCCATGTTTCTACATCTATTTGTATAAAATTTGATATTTTTGAAGTTGGCCCCCCACCAAAGATTTTGAATAAATCCCGAAATATGGTAGCACTAACGTTAGTGCTTAGTGCGTTTAAGTGCACTAACAATGCACTAACGATTGCCGTTAAACCCATATTTATACATCCATTGTATGGAATTTGATATTTCTGACGTTGACTCCTAACCAAGAATCTTGAATAAATACTAAAATATTGTAGAACTGACATTAGTCCTTAGTGCGTTTAAGTACACTAATGATGCACTAACGATTGCCGTTAACACTGTGTTTCTACCTCTATTTGTATAGAATTTGATATTTCTGAAGTTGGCCCCTCCAACAAAAATCTTGAATAAATCTCAAAATATGGTAGCACTAACGTTAGTGCTTAGTGCGTTTAAGTACACTAATGATGCACTAATGATTGCCGTTAACACTATGTTTCTACCTCTATTTGTATGGAATTTGATATTTCTGAAGTTGGCCCCCCCCACCAAAAATCTTGAATAAATCCCAAAATATGGTAGCACTAACGTTAGTGCTTAGTGCTTTTAAGTGCACTAACGATGCACTAACGATTACCGTCAACCCCATGTTTCTATCTCTATTTGTATAGAATTTGATATTTCTGAAGTTGGCCCCCCCACCGAAAATCTTGAATAATCCCAAAATATGGTAGCACTTACGGTAGTGCTTAGTGTGTTTAAGTGCACTAACGATGCGCTAAGCTTTGTGAAAATCTGTCTCCATAAAGATGGGTGGAAAACTAACTTCATATGAAGTTGGTCCTCCACCAAAATCTTCAATATCTCGTAAACGCTGATAGCACTAACGTTAGTTCTAAATGCACTAACGTGCACTAACGATGCATTAACGATGTGCAACGTTTGGTGTAATTTGGAAGAGGTGGGGGGCCAACTTCAGGCACGTATTTTTTTTCTTGCGGTACATTCCGGTAAAAGGGTACCACAAACGATTGACATAGTCTTATCTCGAAATTCCAAGGTGGGGGGTTCTGGAAACGGCAGCCCCCTGGTTAAAACTGTCATACTTTTGTACTGGAAGTAACACAAACAAAAATGTTTGCGATACATTCGGATACAAATGTTGTTAAAGGATTTGTATAGGTCTCGTTTCGAAATTCCGAGGGGGTATGAAAACGGCAGCCCCGTAGTTTGAAACTCTCGTATCTTTGTACCGGAAGTGGTACAGAAAAGAGTTTAGCGAAACGTTCCTGTTCAAAAGGATCTTGCATCGTTTGGCCTAATCCTCGTTTCGCCTAACCAATTATCTGACATTTCTATGGCAGATGAATGATAAGATTTGTGTCCGCCATTTTAGGCGAAATAAGTATCCTCGTTTGGCCTAATCCTCGTTTTGCCTAAAATGGCGGACTATAAAAAAATTCGCGGAAGTAAGACTGGAGGTAAATTTCGAAAGATTATTCCCTACTATATGAAGAACTGAGAAATATTTTATTTCCCCAAAACTAATTTGTAGTACGAGCATTTGCTGTAAGGAAAATGCTTCGACATTTGTGTTATGGTTATTTTCTTTTCCATTTTGAGAACATTAACATTCGAAATACCATTCATTTAAACTTAACGCCCTCACAGCATTTATAGTGGCTATATTTCAGATGAAAAAAAAAAAAAAAAAAAAAAACAAGTTACGCATACTTTAATCCCTATTATTAATTTCGTTTAAAGGTGTGTGTTTTAGTTTGCAGTTAGTTTCCAAATATCTGATATTGTCAAATGGTACTGCTAATAAGCATCTTAAAGGAAATATAGTTTGCATGAGTATTACGAAAATATGGATTTTATATTTCTGTTTCGTACTAATGTGGATGCAGAAGTTATATTATTGTAGGTTTTGCTGGTTTTTCAGAGGATTTCATTCCAATTTCAAGCTTTTTTAAAACTGTTAATTCATTATAAGAGATCCGATTGTGATTCTATATTATTTTAATTAATATGAAATTTGAAAACGTTTCGAGCTAGATCTGACAAGAGATATCTAAATTAGCTCATATAAATGGACAACTGTGATTGAAATGAGTGATTTGGACAAATCGCTCTACTGGCAAGTTGATCTTTGCATAATTCCACAATCCAAATATCTCAATGTGTTACTAGGGGGTGTGGTGGCTCAGTGGTAGAGCGTTCACCTCCGGTGCTTGGGGTCCCTGGTTCGATCCCGTGGACTTTGTGGTGGACAAACACCGTGGTTTTTCTCGTGGTTCTCCCGTTTCCTCTCACTTTCTTTATTCCGCCATTTCACTCATCTCTCATCATCACCGTCTCCTTTAGCCTAACCGGCATAACCGTGGGACGTAAAACTTAAAGATTTCAATGTGTTACTAACAAGGAAAAATAAAAATACATTTGAATTCTAAGTAACCATTAGCAAATAGTTATCGAAAATCTGTTAAGGAAATAAAATTGTATAAACAAAAAATATATATAAGTATTCCTAGACATTCCCTTCAAATATCGTGGACAGGCATTCGCACAATCATAGATAACGATTTGTTTACAATTTCCAGTTTTGGCCAATCAGAAGTAAGTATTTGTTTACATCTTTCAGGCGTGTCTATCATGTATTCAAGTAACTGTCCTTTTACTTTTCTATAAATAATCCTTATATTTACGTTTAAATCTTAATTACTGTTCTTAGGATCCATGAAAAAGATTTGTTGTATATTGTTATTGTATAAATTGTTATTTAAAATAATATTAAGTTTTAAAAGCAATAGTATCAATTACTGATGATACTATTATTTATTTTCTTATTTGGATGCATGTTTAAATGAATCCCAAGGTGAAGTCCGGGTAGGAAATTTTTGTCCACGAGCTTTTACGTCGAAAATGACCTGAAACAAGGAGATGCTTTTTCGCCATTATCATTCAACTTTGTTCTGGAATACACTATAGGGAAAATCAAAGATAGCAGCCAGGGCCTAGGGTTGAACGGTATTCACCAGGTTATGGCATATGCTGATGATGTAAATTTAAAAGGGGATGACAGAACAATAAAAAGAAATGCAGAAATCTTATTAAAAGCTTACTGGAACATGGATTTAGAAGTAAATGCAGAGAAAACTAAATACATGGAAATGCGTCGGGACCGTAATACGGCAAATTATGGATGCCTTAAAATATTAAATAATACTTTTGATAAAGTGGATAATTTCAAATATCTAGGATCAATATTAACAGAGGAAAATCATATTCACGGAGAAATTAAATGCCGATTAAAAGGAGGGAATTCGTGTTATTATTCAGTTCAAAATCTCTTGTCGTGAATTCTGTCAAGGAATTTGAAGTTTAAAATATATAAAACGGCAATCATACCTGCTGTTCTATATGATTGCAAAACATTGTCACTTACTCTGAGAGAAGACATAGACTGAAAGTATTTGAGAACAAGATCCTGAGAAGAATATTCGGACCCAAGAGGAACGGAAATGGGGAATGGCGGAAACTTCATAACGAGGAACTACATAATTTATATGGTTTACCAAACATTGTTAGGGTCATCAAGTTTAGGAGGCTTAGGTGGGAAGGTCATGTAGCTAGGATGGAAGAAAGTAGAAACGCTTTCAAAGTCTTGACTGGAAGACCAATCGGAAAACGTCCATTAGGAAGACCTAGGCGCAGATGGGAGGACAATATTAAGATGAATCTCGAAGAGATAGGAATACAAGGTAGAAACTGGATCCAATTAGCTAAGGATAGAAGTCAGTGGAGAGCTTTTGTGAACGCGGCATTGAACCTCCGGGTTCCATAAGCCATAGAGTTGGTTAGTTTCTTATTTGGTTGCTATGTCGTATTGCATCCATTTAGAATGTTAAATGACTGAAATGCTAAGTTGTGTTTTCCTTGTTTACTTTTAATGCAAACTTTATTTTTTAGTTATTCATTTTACATAAAATTTTGGGAAATAAAGTAACGTTCATTCTGAAAAAGTAATAGGTTTCTCATTTTCCTTTCAACATTTCTGAGAATTCTCTATTGAAAATAAGCGTAATATTTTATTTTTTCTTTTGGTTTAAATCTCATTTTTATGCTCCAAGGCTAAGAGAGGCGGTGATGATGACAATGAACAAAACTGGTGGGGTGAAGAAAGTGGAAGGAAACGCATGAAGCCCAAGATAACCTTACACAAAATTTGTAATGTGCACTTGAACATGGTATTTCATCCGATTCAAACATATCTGCTATTTGTGTAATTATTTAGTCATATGATGTTCGTTATAGGTTTTTTTTTTTTGTAGCAAGTGAATTTCCCATGATACTGGAATGTTTCCCAGTACAGTATTTGCTCAAATCTTAGAAATTCGAATGCAGGAAATGACTACAAAGCTCTTCCACTACTTTCAACATTTGTATTTTTTATTGCAAAATGTTCTGAAGTACATTAAGGTCAGATGTGCAAGAACACATCTGAAAGAAGCTCAAGATAAACAAGTATTCTTTATGTTCTAGCAGTTTTTTTATACGTCTCTGCTTCATTTATAGTTTTGTCGTCCCAATACATTACAACTTGAATTTTCTCAAAGCATTTAATCAACTAGTTTTTTATTTGCATTGGTGAAACTATAACTTTTGAATTCAAATTTCACTCTTTTGACATACTACCGGAACGTCCATAGCATAAGTCTCTGACTAAGATTGCTACGTCTCGGAGATGATGTAAAAATAGAACAAATTTTAATGATACTAGTAAGGATAATCCGGAGTTGAAGACACGCATGATACAATCAAATTGAACTGGTGTGCATAATAGTGAATCTAACATCCTTATTGTATAGTAGTGATCTTTTTGTCTCCCGGGTGGACTCACTCTCTCTCTCATATAGATACACACACACATACATTATATATACGGACATGGTAAATACATAAAGGAGTTTTGCTAATCCTTACTGCTTGAAAATGTTGACCGCGGGTTAATATAATATCAATATTAATTAAAAAATTTGCATTTCTTTCTAGGGAATTTTCTTCTGTAATTTCCCTCTACTTGAATTTCCGCGATTTTTTTTATTGTCCGCCATTTTAGGCGTAACGAGGATTAGGCCAAACGAGGATCCTTTTTTCGCCTAAAATGGCGGACTGAAATCTTATCATTTATCTGTCATAAAAGTGTCAGATAATTGGTTAGGCGAAACGAGGATTAGGCAAAACGTGGCAACACGGTTCAAAAGTAGGCAAAGAGTGGGCATAGGTTTCATTTCGAAATTCCAGGGTGCGGGGCTGCCGTTTCCACAGCCCCTCTTGAAAACTCATATAACTTCGTACCGGAAGTGGTACAAACGAAAATTTTTGCGGTACATTCCGGCACAAACGTAGCACAAACGCTTGGCATAGGTTTTGTTTCGAAATTCCAAGGTAAGGGGTTGCCCTTTTCCCAGGCCCCCCACTTTAAAACTCTTATAACTTCGTACCGGAAATGGTACAATCGAAAATTTTTGCGTTACATTCCGGCACAAACGTAGCACAAACGATTAGCATAGATTTTGTTTCGAAATTCCAAGTTTGGAGTCTGCCGTTTCTCCAGCCCCACACTTTAAAACCCTTATAACTTCGTACCGGAAGTGGTACAAACGAAAATTTTTGCGGTACATTCCGGCACAAACGTATCACAAACGATTGCCAAAGGTTTTGTTTCGAAATTCCAAGTTTGGAGGCTGCCGTTTCTCCAGCCCCCCCACTTTAAAACCCTTATAACTTCGTACCGGAAGTGGTACAAACGAAAATTTTTGCGGTACATTCCGGCACAAACGTAGCACAAACGATCGGCATAGGTTTCGTTTCGAAACTCCAATGTGGGGGGGCTGGCGAAATGCACCTGTAACTGAGAATCTTCCATGCTCCACCGTCTTCCGCTAACCTGTTTGCATAGTCTACTAAATGTTACAAAGACAGCCACGGCGATTGGAACGAAGTGGTCGGTGTCAAATATAAGAGTAAGAGGGGAGAAAATAGAACAGGTGTCTAGTTTTCGATAGCTGGGTAATATTATTAGTGATGATTTGAAATTTGAACATAAAATAAAAGCAAGGATAAGAATGGCGAAATAAAAGCCTTTAAGAAGAAGGAATCTTGAATAAAGAGTTGAGAAAACTCATAAAAATCGTGTGGATATTGCCAGAAAGATGGACATTACTTAAAAGTGATGAAAAACGACTGGAAGGTTTCCAAATGTAGATGTGGAGATGAATGGAAAGAATTACCTGAGTAGAGCGGAAAACGAACGAGAGGGCGTTAGAAATGGTTGAGGGAGAAAAGAACAATTTTAGATATTAAGAAGAGGAAAAGAAACTGGTTGAAACATTGGCTAAGATGGAACTGCATGAGGGACGTTCTAGAGGGTATTGTGGCAGGAAAGAGGGGGAGAGGGTGAAGGAGACTACAATTAATGGACGATATCAAAACAGAAAAATTGTACGTGAAGACGAAGAGGTTAGCGGAAGACCGTGAAGCATGGAAGATTCTCAGTGGCGGCAAATGATCTGCCAATAATGGAAGAATATCTACGATAATGAGTCTACCACATATTTTTCTTTTAATTTTGAAGCTCTAAGATCACTTTAAAAATATGTCATTGTATTATTTGGGCTTCAGCACAGTCATGTCATTACCACTCTTCTCTTTTAAAAATATAAAAAAAGTACATGAAGTGAATTACGTTTGCTCGTTTCTAGGAATATATACGTCAAAAAATGTATCCAGTTCGAAAGCTCCTCGTTCACTGGAAACTCTGTCGGACCACTGCAATGTCCAAAGTCATTAACTATTGGAATAGGAGAAAGCAGACTTAATATTCGTTCTAATAATCAGCGTTGCAGAATTCAGTCATTGTAAGCGTGAAGCATATGCAACATAGAGGAAATTAGTGATTGTTTTTGAGCAGATTAATGAATTTTACATTTGAGTGGCTCGGAAGAAGACAATGTTAAGAGCCATTTTCTAACTTTCGCGTAAACTGGAAAAAAAAAGTTCACTATTTTCATGCAATGCAGTGCAGTAGCGAAGCCAGGGTGTGTGTTGGGGGAAGGGACAAGTGCTGTTATAGGTACATATAGAAAAATTACAAACAAAAAATATATAAACATAAAAATATATAAAAAATTACAAACATCAAAGTACCAAAGTACATTTAGGGCTGTGCGATATCGAAATTTCGATATCGACATTCGATATTTTTCTGATATCGATATCGAATAGATATATCGATATCGACAATATCGAATATCTATATCGACAATATCGATATCGAATATCGACAATATCGAATATCGATATCGATAATATTGAATATCGATAAGACAACACTGAGTCTAATTGAGTTATTGATGACTATCGACAGGTGTCACACCACACAGGTGAAGAAAACTGAATGAATACACAGGGTTCTTACACACTGAACATCGCCATTTATAGTGTCAAAAACGGTGTAGGGCTGTGCGATATCGACATTTGATAATTTTCTGATATCATTATCGAATATCGACAATATCGATATCGACAACATCAAATATGAATATTCAATATATTGATTGGTCTTGAATATTCATGTTGATATAGACAATCTGGTCTCAAAACGTCTCAATGGCAGATATCCCAAAATACTTGTTATTCACTGAAAACAGACTTGTGTTCCTACTAATCCACCACTCTTTCCTCAGACAAAGTTAATAAAAATAGTCATTTAATTTCGATCCCAGCTATCATATTGGTCATCATTGCGGAAATAATGAGAGTGAAACAAGGTGGCATAGAATATGCGTGTTTTATTTGTGTGTAGGTGTTATTTCATGTATGTGCATTTGTGAATGAGCACGTGTGGCGGTATGCGTTTCAGAGAGAGAGAGAGTTCTTTCTATAACATAACACGTGCGTGCGTTGTATTTTAAGCTTACGCACAAATAATATTTGATCCAGATAGAGATGGTAGGGGCCGCAGTGGCTCAGTGGTAGAGCGTTCACCTCTGGTGCATGAGGTCCCGGGTTGAAACCCTGCTCCCACCAAGTGAACTTTGTGGTGGACAAACAGCGTTGCGTGGGTTTCCTTGGGGTTCTCCCGTTTCCACTCACTTTGTTCATTCCACCATTTTCATTCATTTCCCATTATCACCGTCTCTTTTAGCTTAACCGGCGTAATTGTGGGACGTAACTCAAAAATTTAATTTCATTTTAGAGATGGACGAATGACGTACCCGATCAACAAAAACAAAATCGGAGAATTCCCGTTTCTCTTTTGTGCTAATCATTTGATGCCTTACTGCAACAGGAAATCGATGCATATCTTTCAGTGCCATCTAGACAGTGGTGCTATTCAACCGGTTCGCACCGGTTCGCTAGAAACTGGTTGTTAATATATTTCGAGTTTGCTAAACCATTTGTTATACCCAGACATAACAGTAAATTTTACTCAGTTATACCAAAGAACGAGCAAGTTTCAGTTTGTTTAGCTTTGTTCTTAAAAATTCTTACGGCTACAGGGTTAGATATATGATCTCTCAGAACAAGGTATAAGCATTTTTTTCTTAATTTCAAATGTGCTGGTTAGATATCAAGAATGAAATCTGGGATCACATCAGTGCAGTGGTGAGGGTTATTTACATTTGAAACACATACATACCATTATCAACAATTTTTGATCCATTGCCAAGTTAAGGTGTTTCCAATACTTCTTGACAAACATCTATTTTGGATAATTCGTTTCCAAGATATTCGCAGTGCTATCTAATTTCGTCACAACACCTTATATTAGGTTGCTGTGTAGGTCTCTACTTGTCACTTGTGGCATCCAGTGAAAAATTTGCTATTGTCTTATATGATTTGCTTCCCAAGAGAGAGGGAGAGATACATCTTTCTATGTATCTATCTACTATCTCATGACAGTGACTTTCCAAAATTAGTTCTTCTGGCTCGTAAGTGTTTGTGTAGGTGCCAGCGTTCTATCGGAAAGAGTATTTAGTTGTGGATACAATATCGTAACTGATGCTCATACTTCACTTAGTGCAGAACATTCGAAATAACTGATTTTCTTTCCATGAATAAAAAAGCTCGTTCCTAAATAGCAGTGTCATGAACTTCAATGCATCATACATTTCTAGTTGAAAACTCTGTGCTAATAGGCATATTTCTAAATAAGACAGTTATTGTTCATTTTTCTCTGTGTGTGTCATGTATGTGTTTGTGTTCTTCTAAGTTTATCCGTTGCTATACAAATTTAACACTTATTCTTTTGTAGTGTTCTATTTTAATATTCAATTAAAAAAAACACACGATCAATCGAGATCTCTTTCATGTTATTATTAAATTGTATTAAAGAGCTTTACGCAAAGACGTGACATCTCCCACATGAACTGATTTCTTGTTATTGGTTTTGTGCAAACTCATATCTAAAAGTGTTGATGTTTTCATTAAATTTAGGCTAAAGCTTACGTCTTATACCATTATTAAGTTTTGCTTATGAAATCAATTTACAAATGTTCTAAGTCATTCCTAATAATAGTGCACCTAATAATACATATTCTAATACGTAAATCCAAAGAAATAGAGAAGTGTTGATACTACCTAACCAGAATGAGCCTTATGCAGAGTCGTTTTGACTCGCGATTAGTGCCATACTAAAGAGTTCTACTAACATAAGTCTCCTGCAGTAGTCAGACGTTTAGTATGATGCTAATCATATGTGAAAAAGACTCTGCATGAGGAATATGTAGGTCTGTGTAGTGAAATGAGAGTTTGTTTTAGTGGGCTGAATTATGTGGCTCAACTTACATCTAGTAACCACATACAAATAAACGGAAAATTACAACTTTGCACAGAAAACGAGTAAATTCTTGTTTCCTTGTCTGTTTAGTTTTAAGCAAATATTAGCACATGCATTTGATTTTTCACTCGCAATGGCAATACAACACAAACATTAACTGCAGTGAGCATATCAAGTTGACTCGGTTAAGGAATGCAGCCATGATAATGATGAGAAATATTTTGGAGGGCATAGGTCCCCGGCTCTGCACTGGTTTTGGCTTTATCTTCCAAAGGAACATCATTTCTGCCCAATACAATTTTTGCACAAGTTTGGTTTGATTCGATGAAGAAGTGCAGCCGATAATGTAAGTTAAATATACAATATTTAGGTGGATTAAATAGACGTAGAAACATCCCTACCCCACCGCCGATTTGGACTATATTCAAAAGGAACCAAATTTTTAACCCATACTAATCCTGTGTAAATTTGGTTTCATTCTGTTAAGAAATGAAGTAAACAAAGAAATTACATATTAACATGGAATGTTGGGGGTGCATAGTCCCCCAAGCTCTACATTAATTTAATTCATGAAATGGGTCGTTTTTCTGCATCATACGAGTATCGTGCAGTTTGGTTTCATTCGGTTAAGAAATGCAAATGCAGCTGCTATCGAGAGCCAAAAAGCGTTAGGGTCTATATATATATAAAGCAAAACCCGCCGCGGTTTTTTCGAGTCAGTGTCAAACACCAATATCGAATATCGACAATATCAATATTGAATATCGATATTGACAACATTGATATCAATATTAAATATCGTTATCGACGATAACGGAATCGATATCGAATATCGACGATATTGGATATCGATATCGAACATCGACGATATTGGATATCGAAATCGAGTATCGACGATATCGGATATCGAAGATATCGATATATCGACGTCGATATTTTTGCGATATCGATTATCGATATAAGCTGATATCGATATATCGACATATCGCACAGCCCTAAGTACATTGTCGGACCTCTTTGAGGGGCCCGGCCCCTCTGCCTCCCCCCCTTCCCTACGCCACTGATGCAGTGTAATGGCACATACTAAACAAGCTTCAGGTGCAGGTATAATTCCGAATTTAAACAATCTACATACTGTTCTGTGATGCAATCTCAGCCCATTCCATAACTTGATTTCGTCATAACTGACGCGTGATTTCGTCATTATCTTCGTTACTACTACTGCTAATATTAATTTTACTTGAAAATTTGAAGTTGTTGCGAAAAAAAACTCCTTATTTTAGTAGGCTACACTAAATTTATCACCATGCATATCTTAACATCATTTCCACACTGTGGCTTGCGCTTATCTCTGGCATGGAAAATCGCACAAGAAAAGATATTTATGGTAAAGAAAGAACCCATCTATATTCCAGATTTATTACGTACTAGAGGCGTATAATAGAATTCCACGAAGAGAGAGAATAAACAAAACTCTACATAGTTGAAGGCCATTCGTCATTCTCATCCGAACAAGAACATTACTGCATATGAGCCCAAACCGGATGTCTCGTAACGTTATCAGTACTCGAGGCAGGAAAACTCATCTTTGGTAAACTTCAGCTTCCCTTTTTAGCATCGAAGTTACAGGAAACATGGGTCTATAGTTTCTGGTGAAATCTGAACCAACCATTGTGAAGCATTGAATGCTCCACCGGGCTAACGGTATCAGGATACAACTTCTGAGGGTGTTAGGCTCATCATTAAGCACAAACAGACATTTATTAGCCAACATCTCTAATTAAAGACAAAAGCGGAAATTTAAATGTATAATTTCTAATGGTATAACGTATTGCTTTTTATAAATGCCAAATATATAAATAAATAAATACTATTTTTATCAATCTAAGATTATAAACTACTTGCATAACAAATGGTGATCAGTTTAGAGTCATGTGGATTATCTATTAGGCCTATATGTAAAAGCATTATAGTTCGATTGAAAAGCAAGTGCAATTATAACAAAAGAAGCAATATAATTATCTGCGAAGAAAGTTTATACGTATTGCTGAATATTATTCATTACTATGAACGTAAAACATTAACGGGCATACCTGACCAAAACAGAAAGGATATTGCTATCAACAGAAGAGCAGCAGCACATTGAAGTTCTGTCACAAACGAATCTGCAGCTGGAGAAACATGTTGTGTATGCGGGTCCCAGCTAAATGTAGTTAGAAAAGCAGGTGCAGTTAAAAGAAACTATTGTAGCGCAGTCGCGCAACTCCCAAGCCTTAGAGGGCGGAGACACCTTATCTTCACTGACTGAATAAATAAACTTATCTCATTCTTCTTTCTTTTAGGTGAGATAAGCTCAAACAACACTGCACTTGGTGAAAAATATAGCGCTTTTTTCTCCTCCACTTAACGAACACTACTTTTTCAGGGCTCTTTCCTCCACTTAACGAACACTTTTTTTTACGTACAAAGCAAAGAAAAATATTAACAGTGCAATATAGCCTACATGATCTGCGCATATGAAATCATAACTGAACAAAATCTCTCCTGCTGGTAAGATTTAAAGAAACCAAGCACTGAAATGATCTGAACGTTACTTTATGCCACACCCATTTGTTTGTTCATTTAGAAACAGTAAATAGAAAACAGACAGGCAACTTAAAAAAAAAAAAAAAAAAAAAGTTCTTACGGTTGAATATATATACTGTATATTCAACATTCAAACTTCAAACAATAATCTCCTACTCTATCTGTATGGTTTTATTTAATTCATTACTTAACAAAATATTCACAATAAGTTATTAGTGAAATAGTTACTATTGGCTAGGGATCCTATCATATATCGATGTCCGTGAACGCTACATAAAATCTGCGATATGACATGAGAGCTGATTTTGTATTTAACTCCCGTTCAGCAGCGAGTCTATATGAGACGTGGACCTACTTATTAACGTGGAATCCGAATCCCCGTGGAAGCCGGGAATCGAACCCGGGTCTTCCATGCCAAAGGCGCGTACGCTAACCGCTTAGCCACGAAGGAGCTCGATATGACATGAGAGTAACGCACTCATATAGCGTCGCTGATAGAAGGGACGCTAAACAGAAATTTTGAATTTTGCGATAATCTATCCACCGCATCTCTTTTTGCAATACTGCATACAAAATCGTTAACAACACCCAGGAAAGTACTTAAAAGTCGTCCAATTCTAAGCAATTACATTAATTGGTTGCAGCTTAACGTTCCCTTTTCAATACGAGACCTATGTCAGGGATTTACTGTTTAAAGTGGGGTCCAAATTCCCTTTCTCACCGGACTGAACACGGGAAAGAACGCATGTCAGCTACTCGGCCTCAAATCAAGAATGTGTTTAAAGAAATTCGACCTCCATTCTTGGTTTATTTATTGCTTTAATACTTCATTCTTTTTAATACAGTCCAACCTGGGTACGTGGGACCTGGATAACTGAAAAATATCTATTACTCGGAATCTTGTTATTCTACAATACTTTTTTAAGTGAAGTATAGGCTATTTCAACCTACTACAAGTAGGATTAAATTGGCGGTCCCTTGTGATCCCACTTATCCAAGTCTGACTGTGTAGTCTCGCTAATACATTTCTCTAAACATCAATATCTAAATAAACAAGACGGCGTAAACATAGCTTACATGTAGTTATATAGCACGTTTCTTTTACAATTTGAAGGTCTTGGGCTAAAATCCGGTGAGGGAAATCTACTTATTTTTCTCCCTTTTTTATTTTCAGTTCTATCAGGGGAATGATGCATAAGCCCTGGCTGCATTCATTTTCCATCGCTGTTTGTGTTACAGTTATTGACTGTTAAGCGATTCCAACGTTAAGTTCTCTCGTTCGTACCCGTTATCCAACCAAAACTTATCCTACAATTTTTGCATTTCATACCAACGTGTTACAGGTCCTGTTTTCCTTCAATGCTAGTATCTTCTTTAACGTAGTCTTGCTTCAAAACGTTTGGCAATCCAACTCTTTTTGTATTTTTTTTTTAAAGCCTATTCTTATCCACAGATGGAACTACATAAAACAAATTACTGCTGTTGGAAAGTTGTAGATTGCTAAGCGTCAAAAATGGAAAAGTTTGGTGTAATGTCACAACGTGAGCTATGTGCCTAAAACTGCTCAGTGAAAAACGGGCTATCTAGTATTCACTGTGGAAGTAGTTCAAATAATCGCCAGAAGAATGCACGTGTCTATATGTTCCACTAGTTCTGAAATAAAATCTGGGCGTTTTACTCAACATTTTCAGTTTGGCACTTAGCACGGATTTTATAGTCAGTCTATAGTTGATTTATTTCCTTCTTTTTTTAAGTGGAAGCAGCCTATTGGAATTTTCTACACGCTGTTGAGAATATAGCCTTTCAAAGTGAAGTCGGTGGTCAAGTTTTGTTGAATATGCCTGTACATGGTAGCAGGTACGTACTGCGTGCAATTTTGCAACATCTGCTACATTACATCTCTGCTGTATCTGATTTAAACGACGAATTTATTTAAGAGAATATATTAATAGCTACAAGTTCCATACAAACTTTTGTAATTCTTTACATTGCTCATATCTGTTACATATAAGGTGAAATAATGTGAATTATTAATACGAAATTAAATCCGACAAAGATACAGCCAGTGATTTCTTGTAAATTACACTTGCAAGTTCCATGTAATTCTTTACATCATACACTCATACACTAGTGTGCAAAACAAGGACGAAAGTGGGGGGCGCGGTAGCTCAGTGGTAGAGCGTTCACTTCTGGTGCGTGGGGTCCCTGGTTCGATCCTAGCTCGCGCCAAGTGGACCTTTTGGTGAACAAACACCGCGTGCGTGGGTTTCCACGGGGTTCTCCCGTTTCTTCCCACTTTCTTCATTCCACCATTTAACTCACTTTTCATCATCACCATCTCCTTTGGACTACATGGCATAACCGTGGGACTTTTCATTTTCATAAGGATGAAAGTACGTTTCGCGTTATGTGTCACCCCCAAATGACATAGGGAAGCTTGAACCATACAAAGAGAGTACTACAGTATGATTAAAAACAAAACAAAAAAAACAGGGGGATAAATTTTAAAAAAAAACGTAATTAGAAGAACAAAAATAACACTCTCTCCAACTCATGATGGCTCCTCTGACATTACAGAAGGAATTAAATGGTCCTTATAAGTATGTGTTGATCGCCACGGACATCAATGCATGCCCTGCAACGTGCTTTCGCGCTCCTCACGAAGTTGGTAATGAGTTGTTGTGGTATGGAGTTATGTTAGTCCACCAGAGTTGTTGACTGCTGAATGGTCCTTGGTGTATCCGGAAGCACTGCAAGACGTATCCTCATAACATCCTACACGTCCCCAATGATAATCAAATCAGGGGAAGTCCATTCCAGGGGCATAAATAAGGGCCCGCAGACCCCGCATTGCGGGGGCCTCAAGACATCAGGGGGCCCCAAATCGTGAAGTGGAACGTAGAGAAGGGGCCCGCTCCACGCTGTCTGCGGGGAGGCCCCCAAGCCTTTAGTTACGCCACTGGTCCATTCGCAGAGTATTTTCTCGCTCCGAAAGCTACGCCACTTGCACTGTTCGATGTGGTTACGCACTGCCAATCATAAATATGTTGGATCTAATTGCACCTTTGAAAAGACGCACGCGGACAAGGAATATAATGTCACAATGACGTTCACCGGTGCCTAAACCGTTGTAGCGCCGCAAGAATCCCGTCAGGGGTTCGGGCTCAAGCGGAACCACCGGTAGGATTTTTCCAATAACAATCTGATCTTGATAAGGTTACACCCGTCCTTGCGTGAAAGGCAGAAGGCTCGTCAAACAGTCGCTTCCTCAATATTACAAAATATTACGAGGTTCTTGAGACAGTATCAAAGTAATAAACTCAATTAATACGAATAAATAATAATTCTCTGATCACACCGATAGCAGTGGTCTGGACAGGGAGCGGTGTGATTTATGATATTAAGTCTGAGACGACGGTCTCAGTACGAGAAGGGTCGTTCAAGCCAAGAGTGGCACAATAATTCAATAACCCGACAGGGGTTATATTACAATATCACCGAGAGATACTTAGTACTTAACTGTCCGTCGGGATGTTCACTTAGACATCTTAATAGTTAATGAAATACTTAGAAGAATATCTATAATTATCGTCTGGCCACACAAGTGGCTAAAAGAATCACTTACAGATTAGTACATCAAACAGAGAGAGGGAGGCGCAATAACTCCTTAACCCGGCAGGGGTTACGTTGCAGTTTTACAGAAAGATATTTAGTATTAAACTGTCCGCCGTGATGTCTACTCAGATACATTATTAGTTAAAGAAATACATAATAATATCTATAATTTAGGTATGGTCACGCAAGTGACTAATAGAAACACTTCTAAATTTATAAATCAAAAGAGAGAGGGAGGTCAAACACATCCCGCTATAAATGATGACATCACGAGTGGCGGACTAAACAACAAAGTAAAAGTGCGCCTCGTTAGTATTGACAGGGTTCAAGCAAATGGGCAGTTACAGCAGTTAGATTAGTTGAACGACCAAACGATTAGAACCAAGGATTATTTTAATTCTATCAAGTGATTTACTAGGGCTTAAGAATATCCATTTATATACTAAATATTAAGCCGATTGAGGAAGCGACTCCCCTTGGTTAAATGAATTACTACATTACAAAGAACATATTGAAAAGCCGCAAGGATAGGAAGTCGGTTCGCTGAGATGAACAAACGAGTAAGGAACACATGATGTACGCTAAGAGGCACTTTCCTACCAAAGCCCTCTTACACTATGCACTGGCGACACACAACACTACTGCAAATCAAACTACACATTTTGATTACAGATGACGCAATTAACTCCTTCACTACATTAATCTCTTGGAGTTGGCAAACTAGTAGCGGTAGTCGATAGCCCGAGCGGATTGGCTGAAAAGATGTTACTCTTACCTGTGGATGGTTCAGAGAGGAGGTCGGCATCTGGCATCTCTGTCGGGACAGGATCTTGACTTACCAGGCTCATTGGTAGTCCCTTGAAAGGGGGACGGAGGTCCCCAGGAACAGACAGAACTAGGATCTAGAATATCAGTAGATTTACTCTCACGACGATCCACTGTAAGGTGTCTTACCACTTAATCGCAGTGCGTGATCTTAGCGGAGGCGTCTCTCGATAGATAAGAGAGATAGAGGATTTTATATGGTCTGTTATAGTAATAATAATATGGAAGCAGTATGATTATGTTGCGAGTTATTTATTATGAAAGAGTTCAGTTTATCTACAGACCACAATATTAAACATTAAATAGGATCACTATAATTTACTAAGCAAGATTCAGTTACAGGTTTCTACATATCCACAATTTGTACACACAGGTGTGACGGCGTCCAGGAAACAGTTCAACGAAATTAGGGCGAAGTAATCAATTTAGTCTACAACAGAAATTAAGTACGGAGTAAGAGTACGATGGCTCTCTGGGAGAGCTAGTAAAGAGACAGTACTTACTCACAAGACTTGGCGTGGAATCGGTCATCACGCCGAATACTAAACACAGCACTGATTGGTGTTGTATAAGTTCACTAGAAATGAATTTCACTATACTGCACTAGGAAAATAAAACTAGGTTACCAATAAATTAGTGACAGTCTCTCTCTGCGAAGAGTGCAGAGGACGGCCCTCCCCCACGAGGGGAGAGAGAGAGAAGCACGGACTATGTGCTCTTCGACTGCTTGGTGGTAATTGACCAACCGAAAGATCATCCTCGAAGTTTTATGTATCAATTTAGGATGACTCAATGTTACGACAGATTGTGCAACCGTTTAGAAAAATTTCTTTAGAATCTGGTTGGATGTAAATGATGTAATGGTTCGGAACACTTGGTGAATTCTGATTGGCTAGAGGTGATCTCATCCTACTTATGATAGGCGCGCGACATTTCTGATATCGTATAGAGTTTCCAGAACGCACACACCTTCACAAAAAGAAGAAAAAAAAAAATACAGATATGGGTTCCAACTAAAACCAGTTAAAATTACACAACATTATACAAGAAAAGGGTGACACAAGTCCCTTACTAATAATCGGTTCAAGGGTCAATCTAGCAGCTGCGAAAGTATGAAGTCAGCGCTAAATATAGAATAAGGAGTCATATCAGAACTAAGACTCTAAGAGGGTTTGTTAACATTAATATCAGACTGATGATTCACCGGGAGACAGAGAAGTTGTTCTAAAGGGGAAAAGAGAGAGAGAAAAAAAAAGAATAATCTTATCGTCTCGTAGTTGGTTGGGAAGGGTGTCTGGAGCAGAATGCGACAGACATCTATTTCTGAATTCCTCTCGGCTTCCAAGAGTTTTTAAGAAATAAAGTTGTTCCTCTAGATTAGTAAGTGAAGAAATTTGAGAATAGATCTGGTTGATACTCACATAGCAATTGATTTACACAAGTTCTCGTAGGTTATACAAGAGAGAACTTTGTCGTGGAGTACAGGGTGTTTGCAAAAACACCGCAAAAAGTTTGGTCGAAATTTTAGCCACGACATTCGACGCCCCTTGGGAAAGAAATTTTGTACTTTATGTTAGAGTGAAGTTAACAAAATTTCGTTACAGAGTCATATTTGGATTGGAATGGAAGAAAAATTTAAGTGAGTTGGAAACACTGTTAACTACTATTAAACTATCTGCAGGGTTGGCAACACTACCTCGAAATAATCAGTAATGTAAAAATAGTAAGAAATTGTTGAAAGGGGTTTGCAACACTGCTAAATACAAAATTACATAAGATTAGGATCATGATTACAACTTCGAGAAAAACACTTACGTAACTAATACATAGATAGATATGATGATAGAAATAACTTTTAAAACACTTATCTCAGCTAAAGTATATATATAAATTTATACTAAGTAAAAGATGTATAAAAGGTCAGAGTGAACTCAGAATATCACACTGACGATACACATATTATCAATATCAACTAAAAATTAAACTATATATAGATATATAGGTAGTTGGACCCATCAATTACAAACACATACACAATAAAATTTATCATTAGTAACTACCTCAATTGACAATTATATATATATTAAAATGGCTACAATAATATAGTATCAATATAACAAGTTTACAAGATTAATATCGGTTACGATTATTATATACACTCACTATCTACAACAATTATTTAGATATAAAATCTCGATTGTGAGTGAATCACAAATTTGAGAAATTACTACATGACTCTACAAATGGTTATATACGTATAACACAAAGAATTCCCTAGTTGGTACGATTTGTTCCTACATATTTACAAACTAAGTCTTGTCTATAAAGATATACAAAGATTAACAAGGCCAATACAACATGATTTCATATAACTACATTATACCTATTACAACACTATAGCGAGGGATAACACAAAAGAACTTAATTATATACAGTACACATGTAAAAATAGTTTTTTTTTTTTTACAGTTTTTATAGTTATTATTATGATACGAGTTCCTATATATACAAATGATATACATGTAGACAAAGAAAATGGATAACCCATACTAAATTAATATAATCAGATATTAAACCCAAGGAACATGCAATTATGCTATACAAATCAATTATAACTACATATGGACTATATATATAGATAATAAATATTTACACGCAATTTTTTTTTTTACTAATCAAAAATCATTCGATAGTTGTATGCTTAACCTACCTAGACATTCAAGAAACTGCACGTTTCCTGAACGAAGTTTCACTACGTATACATATAGAATTACTGAATTAACAAAAGATTTGAGTGACTTCTATATGATAAAAAGTACAAGAATCAATTACATAAAAATTTCTAGAGATAATAAACACTACATAGAATCTCAAGATTTAATTCATTATTTTTTTTTTGTTATTATTATTATTATATGTAAATTTTCCTTTTCTCTACGTTTTGTTTTTGGATACTTTAATTAAAATTTACACATTATTACAGACTCCAAAATTGTCAAAACAACCCATTAATTATACGATAAGAAAGGGAGCCAGTTTGTTTTTATGTTCTTCTAGTCTTTACCAAAACTGGGTTACTGGGACTCCCTGAGGTCGAAGGTTATCCACTACCGGAGGGTAGTTGAGAATTGACACTCAGATGTTTTCTCTTTTTTTTTTTACTACTACACTCCACGCTGAGGTCAGGGTGGTGTGAAGAACAAGAAATTATACTACAGCCCTGTCTGGTAAGGGTCTGGTTTTTCTTTAAACAGAGAACGGCCAAAAGAAGAATTTCTATGTTTTCCTGCAAGCTTTCGAATGAAATGAAGGCGGATTTCTTTTAGCGCGAAAGGGATAAGCTAAAATATATATATATACTTTATAACATTCATCCTTTTAAACAATTTGAATTCAGTACGGAACAGCGTATGAATGTTTCGAAATGAACCCTTTTTAAATAGCATTTATATGGAACACAACTCAATACAGGGTGTTCATAAACTAGATGGCAATTTTACAGCTACGTCTAAAAATACCTAAATTACAATATGACGTAAACGACCAATATACAAAATCAATTATTGTCTAAACTTTCAACACTTTTATTTAACAATATACCAATTAACGCGTGGTTCAATATTATTGTTTAGTGACTATTGTCACGCAGTTGAACGAACGCTTAACAAAATCAATCAATTAAATCATCTCAATTTATAGAATGAACTACCACAAATAATTAATCAACGCAGTTGAACAGACGCTTAATTAACGTAATCAAATAAATCGTCTCAATTTATAAAATGAACTGCTACAAATAGTTAATCGATAAGAGAGGTAGAGTTACAATATACAGTTTTAAATCAACATATATTTAGTTGTACTGTTCGCACAGAGATACTTCATTTTTACGTCATTTTATTAACAAAGGAACCAATATAACTGAAGTACTGACGTTTAGAAGTTAACAATGAATTTAAATATAACTTCAGGCAATTATCTTGTTGCCTTACTATGATAACAACTACCTTTTACAGCAAAATATTGATATCATTCAATTGGTAGGTCTTAATTTCAACCTGGATATTCACCAAAAATTCATATTAATTATAACATATAAGAGATATCAAAATACAATTATCACATGCATTATAACGCATAATATATCAAATGCCATTATCATATTTATTATAATGTATATTCACGTTAGAATATTATTACAATTACAGCTTAACAAGTCTATTCCTAGTAAATACAATAATCAATATATCCAAATGATAAAAATAGAATGTGCCACAAACTTATAGAAATACAATCGAACGGGAATAGACTATAATTACTTAAATACATTTAAGAATAATTAATACAATTCAACGAGAATTCCTTACAGGAGACATGATGTCGACTCTTAGATACAAATTAAGTTGGCACTCGGACGGCAGGAGGCAAGAGAGGTATAATAAGAATTACTTTTAGCCTATCATCTAATATTAACTCATATGACCCTGGGACTTACATTTACTTCGCATTTATTCATAACTTTAACTTTGAGGAATTTAACCGCGTATTTACATTTTAGAGACCTTTTGGGATATCTAGATGCACAAAAGAACGATTTATTATTTCAAATAGGAGACAAGAAAGAGTTTATATGCAATTACACAATTACAAAATGATCAACAATGCACTTATTTTCTAAACAGGGCGGCTGTATCTGACATTTAGGCCCGATAAGAATTTTATTCTAGAAAATAACTCGATTCCTGGACTTGCAAAAGCATTTCTTTTACTCATGATATTATAACATCACTAATTTACTCGGAAGCTAGAAAACATAACAATACTTGATAAATTGAACAAGCGAATTTAATTATCTCTTCGGACAACCTTAGATTTTTAAGGACTCGTGTCTGGACTCATTAGGGAGCAAGAGTGCTCAAAAAGGATTAGGTCTACACAAACGCACCTTTGATTAGATTAGGCACTCGCGAGCAAGAACATTTATGACCATTAAAATACAACATTAGCTTCCAAACATATCATTACCATCTCGAAAAGCACATAGTTAAAACTTTAACACCATAGGGTGTCTTTCGAACGAAACACTGGGCTTCCTTCCGAAAGAACCAAACATTCTCTGGTCGTTCGTTAGTAAACAGAACGATAATAAACAGCTTCGGGACCTAGGGGGTCCATGTCGACCTGGGATGTAATAGGAGGGTCCCGTACCTTTAAGGGGGTAAGCCTTCTCAAAGATCCGGCTTAACATCCTTACAATTACGCGGACGCACCATTATACAATAAGGTCGATATAACAGAGGATCCACATCAGAGATTGCGCGATTCTCAGCTAATACAAGCGATAGAAACAAGCGGCAATTTTCTGAAACGACCAATTTACGCTTTGGGGCTGATAATTATAGTTAATTATCACGTTTGATGGAATTGGTACAATAAGATCGATTCAACGGAGTATAATCATCAGAGATTGCGCGGTTCTCAGCTAATACAAGCGATAGAAACAGGCGGCAATTCTCTGGACGACCAATGTACGCTTTGGGGCTGATAATTATAGTTAATTATCACGTTTGATGGAATTGGTACTCCTTTTAGGAAAGGGAATTGACACATCCTAACCTAATCTATACTCCATGAATTATTACTGGAACAAGGGAGAGGTATGATCACCGTCTCAATATTTTCCGACAGGGTGTCTCCCAACGACACGTTCCAAAATTAGATAGCTCGCTAAATTTTACAAGATAATTACACAACTCGAGGCATTAGCACTCGACAAGGAATAGCAAAATTAATAACAATACTACAGAGCACGGTTTTACGTCCTGAACAAATGAAATTATTAACACAATGACTACGGTCGAATTTGTCGTGACCGGAAGGTAATAAATTTATAGATAATGCAACTTCTAACATAATGAATAAGAAAAGATTCATTGATTAATAATGTCTACTAATAAATTATTTAAACGTCTCCTTAATTAATAACAATAGCTAAGCACAAACGGAATTGTTAGGATTAATCTTTCTACTACATTAAGTTCACGTATATCTTCCGTAATAAAACAGCCTTACACTGGCAATTAAAATTTACAAGAGCTTTATTAAAATTACAAAACTTTGATGCCATGGACTTCAAAAGCAATAACGCATATCCTAATACTTTACGCTCTTATCATTCAATCAAAATACAAGGGACTTCGCGGTCTTAGAATACAGGGTACTATACTTCAGGGGGTGTCCCACATTAGTGTTGTCTTTATTCAAACACGACTTAAAATAATAAAATAACGAGTTAGGCTTAATATTACAACAACTTATTAAGAATGGTCTCTACTTAAAACAAATTACTAGACTGAATTTATTGCCCTTTTAAACTTTCAATCTTGGTATACTTAATCCTCTCATAATTCACAAAAAAGCACGTCCATTCATAAACAATAAAATTAAATTGGCCTCCAAGAAAATTTAAGATAATTTGAAAACTTCAAAATCACAATAATGAACTTTTACTGAGAAACGAAACATATTAAGGCTTTAGTTCATATAGTTCGTGTAAGGAATCTCTTTAGCAACTAACATAATATTTAATTTACCATTAACGCTGAGAAGCCAGCCGGGGAAAGATCAAGAATTTACCCACAATCAAAGAACTAACAACGCGTGAGTATAAGGACTCACAGAATGAAAATTTCAAAATAAATTTCAAAATTTCAATGATGTTTGTTTTGACTGACTTGTTCATTAATTACACAAGCAGAATTTGAATACTTGGAGTTCCTACACCAGCCTTACGACTGATGATTCTTGAAATGAATCTCGCGAAAATCCATTGCAAGAATCGAACTCAGAATACGTTGAGAAGCTTTGAATACAGAACGGGATAGCTTTCATCTCGATAGGTGGAGAAGAAGTATCCGTTCCGTATTTTGGCGCCATAAACCTTCTCAAGGTATTGTGTTGATATTTTTCCCTACAGTTTTTTTGAATACTAAGGCAGTACACAACCGAGGAATATTAACCAACACATTTCCTTTTTCTCACTTTTTCTTTTCACAAAATATATAGATATATATATTCTTTTTTTTTTTTTTGTTTTGCCCAGCTGGGGGAACTAACAGAGAACAGATGTTTTCTCTCTGTGTTGAAGAAAAAGGAACGAACTATTCTTTTGATATATGGACTGTTTCTTTTTCCTTCCCTCATTGACTTCTCTAGAACAAGCAAAATGATAGCTAAACTTTCAGGGTAGAAGGGGGCATTTGCCCAACGCAACACATTAACACAAAATGTTTACTTTTAGATTTAAATTTCAAGCAACTTAATAGGAAACCTGTCATTTCAATTAACACAATTTAAACATTAAATTATACGTTACTCATCTAGAATATAGATGTGATCCTAAGCAAACAATATAACACAATGAAACTAATAATATAAATAACTCCTGCTTTGTCATTTACAAACGCAACATAAGATGATATAAAACAATACCAATTAACACATTTTTAGATGACGAGCTAATAATCGAATCTCACTGCTGCTAAACCATTTATGTAGCGCCGCAAGAATCCCGTCAGGGGTTCGGGCTCAAGCGGAACCACCGGTAGGATTTTTCCAATAACAATCTGATCTTGATAAGGTTACACCCGTCCTTGCGTGAAAGGCAGAAGGCTCGTCAAACAGTCGCTTCCTCAATATTACAAAATATTACGAGGTTCTTGAGACAGTATCAAAGTAATAAACTCAATTAATACGAATAAATAATAATTCTCTGATCACACCGATAGCAGTGGTCTGGACAGGGAGCGGTGTGATTTATGATATTAAGTCTGAGACGACGGTCTCAGTACGAGAAGGGTCGTTCAAGCCAAGAGTGGCACAATAATTCAATAACCCGACAGGGGTTATATTACAATATCACCGAGATACTTAGTACTTAACTGTCCGTCGGGATGTTCACTTAGACATCTTAATAGTTAATGAAATACTTAGAAGAATATCTATAATTATCGTCTGGCCACACAAGTGGCTAAAAGAATCACTTACAGATTAGTACATCAAACAGAGAGAGGGAGGCGCAATAACTCCTTAACCCGGCAGGGGTTACGTTGCAGTTTTACAGAAAGATATTTAGTATTAAACTGTCCGCCGTGATGTCTACTCAGATACATTATTAGTTAAAGAAATACATAATAATATCTATAATTTAGGTATGGTCACGCAAGTGACTAATAGAAACACTTCTAAATTTATAAATCAAAAGAGAGAGGGAGGTCAAACACATCCCGCTATAAATGATGACATCACGAGTGGCGGACTAAACAACAAAGTAAAAGTGCGCCTCGTTAGTATTGACAGGGTTCAAGCAAATGGGCAGTTACAGCAGTTAGATTAGTTGAACGACCAAACGATTAGAACCAAGGATTATTTTAATTCTATCAAGTGATTTACTAGGGCTTAAGAATATCCATTTATATACTAAATATTAAGCCGATTGAGGAAGCGACTCCCCTTGGTTAAATGAATTACTACATTACAAAGAACATATTGAAAAGCCGCAAGGATAGGAAGTCGGTTCGCTGAGATGAACAAACGAGTAAGGAACACATGATGTACGCTAAGAGGCACTTTCCTACCAAAGCCCTCTTACACTATGCACTGGCGACACACAACACTACTGCAAATCAAACTACACATTTTGATTACAGATGACGCAATTAACTCCTTCACTACATTAATCTCTTGGAGTTGGCAAACTAGTAGCGGTAGTCGATAGCCCGAGCGGATTGGCTGAAAAGATGTTACTCTTACCTGTGGATGGTTCAGAGAGGAGGTCGGCATCTGGCATCTCTGTCGGGACAGGATCTTGACTTACCAGGCTCATTGGTAGTCCCTTGAAAGGGGGACGGAGGTCCCCAGGAACAGACAGAACTAGGATCTAGAATATCAGTAGATTTACTCTCACGACGATCCACTGTAAGGTGTCTTACCACTTAATCGCAGTGCGTGATCTTAGCGGAGGCGTCTCTCGATAGATAAGAGAGATAGAGGATTTTATATGGTCTGTTATAGTAATAATAATATGGAAGCAGTATGATTATGTTGCGAGTTATTTATTATGAAAGAGTTCAGTTTATCTACAGACCACAATATTAAACATTAAATAGGATCACTATAATTTACTAAGCAAGATTCAGTTACAGGTTTCTACATATCCACAATTTGTACACACAGGTGTGACGGCGTCCAGGAAACAGTTCAACGAAATTAGGGCGAAGTAATCAATTTAGTCTACAACAGAAATTAAGTACGGAGTAAGAGTACGATGGCTCTCTGGGAGAGCTAGTAAAGAGACAGTACTTACTCACAAGACTTGGCGTGGAATCGGTCATCACGCCGAATACTAAACACAGCACTGATTGGTGTTGTATAAGTTCACTAGAAATGAATTTCACTATACTGCACTAGGAAAATAAAACTAGGTTACCAATAAATTAGTGACAGTCTCTCTCTGCGAAGAGTGCAGAGGACGGCCCTCCCCCACGAGGGGAGAGAGAGAGAAGCACGGACTATGTGCTCTTCGACTGCTTGGTGGTAATTGACCAACCGAAAGATCATCCTCGAAGTTTTATGTATCAATTTAGGATGACTCAATGTTACGACAGATTGTGCAACCGTTTAGAAAAATTTCTTTAGAATCTGGTTGGATGTAAATGATGTAATGGTTCGGAACACTTGGTGAATTCTGATTGGCTAGAGGTGATCTCATCCTACTTATGATAGGCGCGCGACATTTCTGATATCGTATAGAGTTTCCAGAACGCACACACCTTCACAAAAAGAAGAAAAAAAATACAGATATGGGTTCCAACTAAAACCAGTTAAAATTACACAACATTATACAAGAAAAGGGTGACACAAGTCCCTTACTAATAATCGGTTCAAGGGTCAATCTAGCAGCTGCGAAAGTATGAAGTCAGCGCTAAATATAGAATAAGGAGTCATATCAGAACTAAGACTCTAAGAGGGTTTGTTAACATTAATATCAGACTGATGATTCACCGGGAGACAGAGAAGTTGTTCTAAAGGGGAAAAGAGAGAGAGAAAAAAAAGAATAATCTTATCGTCTCGTAGTTGGTTGGGAAGGGTGTCTGGAGCAGAATGCGACAGACATCTATTTCTGAATTCCTCTCGGCTTCCAAGAGTTTTTAAGAAATAAAGTTGTTCCTCTAGATTAGTAAGTGAAGAAATTTGAGAATAGATCTGGTTGATACTCACATAGCAATTGATTTACACAAGTTCTCGTAGGTTATACAAGAGAGAACTTTGTCGTGGAGTACAGGGTGTTTGCAAAAACACCGCAAAAAGTTTGGTCGAAATTTTAGCCACGACACCGTGCTCAAAAATTTGAAGGTTGGTGGTATGACTATGCGACACTATGCCTATCTACAAAAGATCATCAGACCACCAAAACGTTCCTGGGTTTACTGAATGTTTCCACCTCTCGCCTGATGAGTGTACGTCCAAAATCACTACCCAGTCTGAATGTTCTCATCGGAGGTGAGAACACGACCCCACTCCTCTTCGTCTAGACCTTATGCCCTTGGCACCACCGCAGATGGTGCAGTCGACATATGGGTGTCAAGGGGATACAACGTAATAGCTATTGGACAAAGAGATCACCGCCATGCATGGGACATGCACTGTTGAAACGAGAGATTGGGCGACTTGCAGTCCTCTTAAATGTGTTTGCAACTGCACCCGGTGTTTGACATCGGGCCGTTATTGCCTATTTTAAAATGTAGCGGTCGTCCTCTTCTGTAGTTGACTGTTTTCGACCACTTCTACTTCTTCGCACAGCACTGCCTGTGGTTCGAAATGCTTATCATGCACGTGAAACACTTGCTGGAAGTATCAAACTCCTGAGCCACATCTGTCACTCTGCGTCCTTCTTCCGGTTTCCCGGTCTCTCTTCTCCATGTGAAGTCATTTAAGTGTCTGCGAGCCATGTTGTTGTAACATATCATCATAATGCGCGTTAACACATCTCTGACTGACACACTCTGTCTTGATCATTTCATTCAAAGGCTTCGTGTTGGGGAAGTATATACATTCGGCGATGAGGTCACACTGTGCAATATCTTGCTCCCTGTATACGTATGGATCTCTGGCTATGTGGATGCTTTCTGTTTTGTGACAATTGATTAAGTATTAAAAATGTTATGAACAATTTTCAATAGGGAGTTAATTCCCGCCCATCCTGTACATTTAAGTACAAAATTTTTGCCGATTGTTTCCTTAATTTCATCTAGGAGTTATCAGAATCTATCCGCTCACCAAAGGTCAACGATGCATCTGACATAACATTTGTACCATACTTATTATTGATTATATTGTGTAATGATTGCGCATCTTCAGATATTGATGCGTTTCTTCCTGTTCGTATAATCACTTTGTCACTTTATAGTTTTTACACTATCCATCATGTAACTCTAAGACAGTGTTCGAGATCTAACATGTAAGACATAGAAGAATTGATATTGTCCAGTGATTGTGAACAACACTAGCTACAGCTGTGATTCCTGATCGACTTGTGTTAAGAAAAGCACATCAGAACAACAAAAATCTGCCGTCGAAAAGCATAACACAAAAATCTTGTCAAGCAGTGTGGAAGAGGATATTTGAGGATGTTTGAAGGTACGGCGGTCCTGTAATGAACATACATACATCTTATCAACCTCACCTTATGACGAAACGAATTCACTGGAATAAGTTTACTAGGGTAGGACATTCAATAATGGAGAAAGGTAAACACATACCGTACACTAATTTTAAAATTAACATACCATAATAATAATACTTACACTAAAAGGTATGGGTCATCCTCTAAACTTTCTCGCTTCAATTTCTTAAGCCAAAAATTGACATTATGCTGCAGCTATAACTGAAATATTTATTAGTCAAACTAGCTGAATATACCCATTCTTCGCATGGGGGCTGTATTTGGAGGTCAACGCCTGTGGGAGTATCACTATTCATTTCAGCGACTGCGAAAACTATGAATTCGACACTAATATCGGTCATTTTCTACTACTTTTACATGTCCAGGTAAACGCCTCCCTGGTTCGAATTTTGAAAAAAAAAAAACGCTTCGTCTTGGTTTGGGGCCTGGACCAAGGTTCCCGTGATCCAAATTTGCTAACTCTCGGTCCACTCGTCTGGTCCCCAGACCACACACACACACACACAAATTCTTTATTTAATTCATATTAGATAGGAACATAATTATAGGGTGTTTTGAATGGAAACCTCGATCGAAGAATGTACTGTATCTTATAAACTGAAAAATCGTACTTCATTTTCTAAATTCCTTGTACCATGCATACCACACTATTACACCGTCGTTATCTTACTGCTGAAAGCATTTCTTTAAACAAACTACATCAATATAAGGATATATGAGGGTGATTTAAATGTGCTGAAAATACATCCCTAACACTTAATGCAAAATGAAGGGTAAGGGTAAACTTCATCGATTACATCGGTACCTTATCAATTGGACTTTTTAATTATCTTGAGTAATATCTCATACTAAATTTTTAATTTTAAAATTCCAGCATTTGTTGTTTGTATAAACGCCATTTTAGTACACTTATCAGGGAGTAACGCAGGAATTTATTTCGGGGGATCCACATTCAATATGAGGGCAAATCGTATTAAAATTTTCAGATGGTTTACAGGGTTGGGAAAAGGAAATGTCAAAATCTCCAAATAAACTTCAATTACCTAGAAGACATATCAGGTTATGCCAACGCTCTCCATGAAGGAAATTGGTGGCTCGGGTATGTTTTACAGAACAATGAAGAACTTGGTGATCAAAAATAACTAATTCATCCATCTGGGAATTCTCCATCATTCTCATATCCAAGAAATGCTGATATTCTGTGGGTGTTAGTAGTGGACGTTCTGACAACAGTGAATCCTGTAACTCCCACTGGAAGAAGTTATGTTCTCCTTGGAAGTAAAGTATGCCGAAAAAATGTTTTTTTTTTTTTTTTCAAACTTCAAATGATACTACTACTCATTGAAAAGTTTTACTATGGACTTAACTATACTTTTTCTCCAAGTAAGTGTTCATTTTTATTTTCGCAGAAGTGTAAAACTTGGCATTCTTGTGTTATTACCCTATGTACAGGGCATTCTTGAAAAATCAAGTGTTAGTTTTGAATTATTTTAACAATGAACCCATTACCATCCCAAGTTCATATTTTGCCAGGTGCTTTACAACAATACTATCTATTCACGAAATTAATTTCAAAATGTTACATGTACTTTTCGAAAAATTTTGAAATAAAATTTTGATTTTGATAAAGCAAATTCTGTATTAGTCTATATGATGAAATGAAATCTAAGTTTTACGTCCCACGATTATGCCGGTTAGGTTAAAGGACACGGTGATGAGAGATGAGTGAAATGGTGGAATGAAGAAAGTGGGAGGAAACGGGAGAACCCCGAGAAACCCCACGAGCACGGTGTTCGTCCACACGGCGCCAGCTGGGATCGAACCATGGACCCCAAGCAGTAGCGTAGCCAGGATGTGCGTTTGGGGAGGGGCAAGTGCTGTTATAAATACATATAGAAACATTACAAACAAAGAAATATATAAACATAAAAATATATTTAAAAAATTACAAACGTCAAAGTACCGAAGTACATTGTCGGACCTCTTTGGGTGGGCCGACCCCTCTGCTCCCCTTCCCTACGCCACTGACCCCAAGCACCGGAGGTGAACGCTCTACCACTGAGCCACCGCGCCCCCCTAGTCTATAGAATATGATATTGTGCACCACACGAAAGGGCATCAAAAATTCTGTAAAATGACACCTCAACCACTTCTCTAGCTCAATTAGGAGAGCTACATTTCCGATTTGAAAATTCGCTGAACATGCTATTTTGGGGATTTTTCCAAACTTTACATAGCCCTATCTTTAACCCTGGTTGATATGTAAGTTGAAATTTGATATTTTTCTTATCTATCTAGAGGGCATCTATGTACCAAATTTCATTAAAATCGGAGATGGTGAGGTTAAGTCACTGTGTTGAATTGATATGGAATGACCCACGAAGACGGGATCAAATTAAACTCAAATCGTTAGTAGTTTCGCTTCTGTTGGGTCATTTAAAAGTCTTGCCGCGCCGTTTGGTTTCCGCGCCTAGGATTATCTACCCTTGAATCAGATGATGCAGTAAATTTTAACGTTATCTAACCTTCTCCGTTCCTTATTAGTTTGTTTAACTTTGAAGCGAATATTATATTTTCAACTCTCGGTCTGTGTTCATGCAGGTGGGTTTGATAATAATAATAATAATAATAATAATAATAATAATAATAATAATAATAATAATAATAATAATAATAATAAGAAGAAGAAGAAGAAGAAGAAGAAGAAGAATTAACACTTCATGTACACAATTTTCTTTATGGTAATGACCCGATTGCCTCACATGAATTTTATTCGAATGTTCGTTTTGCATTCGTAATGCACAAATCAGCATAAATATAAACTACTATAAAACAGCAAGCACACCTGAACCTTAAAAAGGAAAATGTGTGCGACATATGTCTGGGATGTTGGAATTGTTTTCACAATGACGCGTCATGGAACATAATGAGGGCAAAGACCGCTCTCTCATCTGATGAAGAGAAGTTTTAAAATACTATTAAGTTTCATTCTTCTTTTTATTGTTCAATTATTTAACTGATTAATGTAGATTTTAGCTTGCTGTACCAATGAGGGGTGTTCGATAAGGCTAAGGACTTATCGTATTTCGGGAGTGAAAATTTATCGAATTGTTACCGGTTACTCGAAACCTTCGAGTATTTGAAATTATCGAAAGTTAGCCAGAGATGGCGTGGGTCAATGAAAACTTCACCCAAGACTCACTGACCCATCACTCAACGTGACCCACCATCAACCACTCTGACCCATTGTGACCAACTCCGACCCACCAAAACCCTTCGTCATCAAATCTGACCCATTATCCACGCCCTCCTCTCCACTGACTAAAGAGTTTACACTTGTAATAAAATAAGGCTGTAAAGTTATCACTAATCGGAGTTTGAATTTCTACGGTCAATCGCTCAAGCACCACTTTGTTACAATAAGGGTGGATCTGACGTTTACGATATACAACGGTAAAGTGTTTGTCATGTCATTACGACGAATTTCAATTTCATTATCATATATAATTATTTCCTTGTTGACTTACAGATACTATTCAGTGGAAAATAGGATGAAATTTTTAAAAAATCCATATAATTAAGCATCCCGTACAAATTTAAAATTCCCATGTAATTAAGCCTACAAATTTTATGTCCATTTTCCTCACAACTTTATGGCTTGATTGCTTCATGCTCTGAACGCTCACATAATAAATACAAGTTTTAGCAATTATTATAATAGAAAACAGTAGATATAAAATGGGAAACACTGTAGTTTTTGTTTCATAATAATATTTTTTTTCTCAACTAATATCGATCATTTTCGATTATTTTTACAAATCAACCCACTACCCATTTCCAATATATAGAAAATGCTCCCCTTCCCCCAATAAAAGATAATTTAAAAATTGCTAGGACATGTTTTGTTTATTTACGTATAATAAAGAGTTAATACACTGGATTTCAGGTCTCTAAGTTGAACGGCTAGTGAGATGCTCAATTTTCCGCAAAAATTCAGATCTCAACCTCTTAGGATATGTATTATAATGAAAGCGATACACGTATGATAACATCCCAGTTGGGACTGGGATCTAACTATATGCCAAAAGCAATTTCATTAGACATTGCAATTTGGCCGTGATGATCATGCACAAAGTTACATTCAATTTTTTATGTATAATAATTCATATTGCAAATATCAATATCCAGTAGTATTTCATGTGTCTCTAATGAAAAAAGAAGAAAAAAGGAGGCCTTGAAAGTAAAACGTAGACAAATTCACCAGTGCTCACAAGATGCTGTCTACAATGCACAGAGCAGAACGGGTTGGTGGGTCAGTGTGTCTGACTGGGTCGGTGAGTCAGAATGGGTCACATCTTGTTCACCCACGACACACTGATTCTCACACAAATCTTTACTCACTGACCCACTCCATCTCTGATCGAAGTTTCGAGTTTTATCGAAAGTTTGAATATTATCGAAGTTTCGGGTATTTAAAAGTTCTAGTGTTATAAAAACTATCAGGTAATTTTGAACATTTGATTATTACAGAAATTTCGGGTATATTCCAAACTTCAAATATTAGCAACATTTCTGATATTCTCGAAACTTCGTTCTTTATACAAACTTTCAATATTACTGACATTTCGGTTATGGTCGAACCATTACGAAACTTCATGCGTCGAGTATTCAAGTTTTCAAATGTCACCAAATTTTGTCAACCATGATTTCTTTTTTGGAAGTGGTTTTAGGCCCGCTTCTTATGCGTGAGGCTAATGCCCCTCCCCCCAGGAAATGTACATGCCTGACTAACATTCGAATCAAGGACCCCTCGCGTCGGAGTGCAGCAAGCTAACCCTTTGGTAGCAAAGTCGGCACGAAATCTTAAGTGCCGGTAAGAATGCGGAAACTAATGTCAAGTATGAAGGAAAACAGTGTTTATTAATGCTTGATATTTTACAAGTAATTTGAAAGGATTAGAATTTATCAATGTCGTCCCATAAAAGAAGGAGTGGATTCTAGATGTTAACATACTTTTCAAAAAATTGGGTGGTTCAAATTCAAACCTTATAGCCATCGGCGCAAATCTGTCTTCAACATTGGGGGAGGGGGAAAGGACGGGTAAGAACGTTCCCATACTTTATATTGTATATGTATATATATATATATATATATATATATATATATATATATATATACACATTGGCGTCTCTGGCATGTAAAATTTGGGGGGGACATCAAAGATGTTATTCTGTTGTTAGTAAATAAATTAAATTAAAATAAAATATTGAATATTTCGTATTTCAAAATATTGGGGGGACGCGTCCCCCCGTCCCCCCCGCCAGAGACGCCCATGTATATATATATATATATATATATATATATATATATATATATATATATATATACAGTATGGTGCTAAATTCGTTGTACAAAAGCAGAGGAGTGATTCCTGAGAATAAAACAAAGAAAAAAGTTCCAATAAGCATAGGGCGAAAACCCCATCGTTTACGTGTTATAGGCTGCCGAAAACATAAAAACATGAATTGTAAAGGTCCATAGCTCCAAAACTATGGGACCTACCTTGGTCGGATCAAGACTTCACTTAGGAACTAGTAAGTGCCCTATTCAAAAATGCGTGTTTCGGAATCCTGAGGTGCTTCCACAACAAATTTTATAAAGTGAGTTTGACTACGGGCCTGTGATATAAAGTACTCTCCAACTACCTCCATAAAATTTGTTGCGTGAATACCTTAGGATTCTAAAACATGTATTTTTGGATAGAGCACATACTAATTCCTAAGTGAAGTCTTGACCCAACTACAGTAGGTCCCATATGAACCTATGTGCTATGAACCTTTAAAATTCATTTTTTAATGTTTTCGGTAGCCTATAACACGTAAACGATGAGGTTTTCGCCCTATGTTTGTTGGAACTTTTTTGTTTGTTTTACTCTCAGGAATCACTCCTCTGCATTTGTACAACGAATTTAGCGCCATACTATATATATATATATATATATATATATATATATATATATATATATATATATATATATATAAATATATATATATACAAGCGATGTTCAAAATATTTATGAAGTTGAAAACAATGCTGTGGAAATAAATTTGTTAGTTTTTCGCATTCCACGTGCAACAATAATTCTTCTTACCATTTCTAAGAATGTCATTGACTTCCCATTTTCTTATGCTCTTTGTTCAGAAATAATGCTGTATTTGTCAAATTTCATTCTATGTAAGAACTGCGTCCTTCTGTTCTTTCTTTCGTCCTTTCTACTTTTCTGTTTCTTTTTCATGATTTTACTATCTTTGATTTCGCCTATCATACTTTGTCAACCGTTGTCAGTTGTGATTCAAGTCGGCAGTCATCAGTAACACCTAAACTAAGAGGAGTTGATAAGCGAAATTGGTGTTCCACACCAACTTGCGCGGATACCAACATGACGGGACTTTAGTTGTTATAACAAAGGAAAAATTATATCGTTCAGTTATTTTTAAAAGAAGGAAATGTTTGAATTAAAGACAATCAAAACGGGGGAATAATTAGCCCGAGAACTTAGGTAGGCCAAGAGGACAAGAGCGACCATGTTGTAGTTTCCAAGGGGGGGGGGAGTATAAGCGACGTTTCAAAAATAGTCCCAAATTTTGCTGTAACTAATGTAAAAATTCTATTGGATTTTCGATATTCTGAAGTACAATTTCCTCTGGGGGAGGGGGGGGGGGCGAGCGCCCTACCTTGCCCCCCTGATAGGCGCCCTTCCAAGAGGATGCTTCCTTTTTCTTGTATGAATAGAATAAAGGGTTAGATTCACTCGTAAATTTTTTGTATCATATCATATATAGGATTTATCGGTCTGCAATTCTTGCCATTATAATTTCAATTTATGTATAAATTAAAATATATTCAATTCTCAAACTCAGGTGGGAAATTGCCCACTTCCTTCCCTGTGTTGGGCATAGCCCCTCGAAACAAAAACCCTAAATAAGCCATTGGTTGTCTTCAACATTGGGAGGTGGGCAGATCTGAGGCTTATTCTAGGGAAGGAAGATGAAACTCATTACGGTAGATGAATTTGAGGTGAAGCTGTTGTAGAGTATATTATACGTATATTAGGGGATGTAGACAGTGGCGTCGGAAGTATTTTTCAGCTGGGGGGGGCAAACTGCTGTCTTGAAAATAGACGCGGGAATGTAAAATAGGTAAGATAATACGAATATATATGTAATAATAATTTGATTTGATTTGTTAATAATAATAATAATAATAATAATAATAATAATAATAATAATAATAATAATAATAATAATAATAATAATAATAAATGAAGCTGTAAACAGTTTTGTGAGAGTGAAATTTCCATCTATTAGAGACATCTTAGCTTACATCTTTAGATTAATTAATCCCGTGTCAGTTTTGTGCTGGATTTTGGTCTGGTGCAGAAATTCTCAACCACTGAAATCAGAATTAAAAACATATAAAATTGTAAAATTTGTACTGGTCACAATGACTATTTGTAAGTACAATTTTTACCATTTTATATACTGGTACATATTTTTTAACTGTATTGGACGCGGTCGCACGCATACTATTAAAGAATCTTAAAGCTACTTAAATCACTTGCAAACGAGGAAATTAAAATTATATTTTTAAAAATTCAGTTCTAGTGTTGCAGTACACTGTAATATTAAAAATTGCTATTTAGAACTACAAACTTTGTAGCACTTTGTAGTAGAAAGTAACTTGTACTTTATAGGCTACATAATTAAGTAAAAAAATAAGAAAATATATTTTTTTCTACCTACTTGACTTCGTACCAGAAATGGAAAAATGGAATTTTCACTAAAGACTTCATAAAATTTATATAGAAAATTCAATTACAGTAATTATCCAGAGTTATTTATATTTTTACTACACTTACTTCAGTATATCCAGTTTGTTATTACATTCACCTCTCTTCCTAATCTCATATTCACTTCACTTCACACTAATAAAGTACTACACAATTAATAAGAAATAATTCAAGTTTATATTGAATTTTAAGTGCTATTTTGTAATTTAATTAATGGTTATAATTCGCATAGTATTCAATTACATAATTCTACATTTATTTCTTTTCAAAATTGACCAATAGTATATTTTCTTTCGCTGGTCTTTGATATGAATTCTCTTGCTATGGTGTTTAATTCTGGTCGCTACACATATGCAACAGCAGCAGATGAGCCAATCTGTCCTGCGTCATGGACGTCCTCAAATATGTCTTTAGACGACGCAAATAGCTGAATGATCTTTCGCAAATGCTCAAGAAGCTGGCATAGTGAGAACGAAAGTCCCTAGACGAACAACTTGTTCGAGAAGGCTGCGAACAGTTGGGGTTTCAGCACTAATAGTTTTTAATATTCTGATGGTCGTCAGCGACTCAGTCGTCATCAAAGTAGGTGGAAGCAGCCTGAGCTGACCTTATAATCTATCAAGGTTAAAATCCGACGAGTGAACTCCCAATTCCTGCTTCAAATATTCTCTTGAGAGAGGCCCACCAGCACATATAGCTCCTTCAGAAAGTATCTTCTAGAGTTTTATGAGTTGTTTGAGGCCTGGCTGATTGAAACGACGCTGCACTTCATTCAACAAATAGTCAATAATTTCTAAGTACAATTTCGGAAGATCTGATACAAGTTTTAGGGTAGCTGCTATACAAGGATTATCAGTCTTCTCCAACCTAATTGGCGTTCTCTTTTGATCTTGATGAAGTGGGCAATTTTAAGTGTAGTTTGTCTGTATTTTCCTTTGCTTCCTTATAGATGTTTTCAAATGCACTGTCCGTTCGTAGGTTTCTCAGAGTATCCTCTAGATGGAATCGCTGCTGCTCTTTTAGCTCCAGAAGCAGAACCTTCAGAATTTTGAAGCACTTTCGCCAGTTGTCCGCAAGGTACAAAAGTACGTATATTGACTATCAGAAAAAATATCATTCCGAATTTGTTCATTCTTCTCAAATACCCTTTTAGAATTACTTTTTGAACATTATTTGGACCACTTGTATTACTTATGATTCTTTTCCAACGTGATTTGAATTCGTTTGTAGTAGATTGAAATCTGATTAGAGATTTTCGCCTAACACACCAGCGAGTAGGACGAGCAGGCAGCAAATGTTTAGGATTAATTTCGTTGATAGTTTTACAGGGTTCAAAAACAATGCCGGCTGCATGATTATTGCAATGAATGTACACAGCTTTCGGATGTTGAGTCGAAGTTATCTTCTGCACACCATTCACTCGTCCTGACATGATAGCTGCACCATCATGACACTGTTCGCTTATATTTTCTGCATTCAGGTTAGGTTTCGTTAGAATATCTTTAATCGTGAATTCTGTTTCCGATTTTGTGCCATGTGGGGTGATCATTTCCAAAAATATTTTGTTGGGTTTGATGAATCAGAGTCAATACAGCGCACACAGAGACAACTGTTCTTTTAAATATCAGTCGTGGAGTCGGCTATGATTGCATAAAATGGAGACTCTTTAACTTCTGCTACCAAGTCTCTCTATATTGCATGTCCCATAATCTTTAAAATTTCATTCTTTCAATCAGCACTAAGCCAGTTACCCTGTCGATTAATCCATTGGCTGAGAACAGGCACATCCATTTTTCTTTCATCCAGGAGTGACATCAAATTACTCGTACTATGCAAATGTCCATTGATTGCTTGACCACTCCGAGCTAAATATCTAACACTACTAGTTATTATAAGCAGTGACTGTCTTACTTATTCTTGTTTACAAACTTGGTCTGAAAGTAGAGCTGAAACAGGTGTTCTGTTTCTGCACTTATATCTTAATCCTTTCATTACCACTGGGATATATGTGTCCTACGATACATTCTCAGAGGACCCCTGGTAATTTACCACATTTTATTCCTATAAATCGATGTTCCGCTGGTAAAGAAAAGCCTGCTAATAGTTCACAGAATTCTTATTAACATTATCAAATAGACAGTAGTGGAAGTGAACGTAAACAATGAAAGTGATAATGGAACAGATGAAAGTGAGGAACAATGTGCTAGTTGCATGTACTGTAATTTGGAAAAGGATGCCGAAATGTAAAATATTTGTAATCATAAATACGATCCAATTGTTTTTCTGACAATATACATTTCATAATTGAAAATACAAGATGATCATTCATGTCAATACCACTGGGACATATAGGTCCCACGTAAAAATATCAGAGGGATACATAATGCCCCACCCTTCCCACGTCCAAAAACGAAACGGAAAATGTTTTTTATATATATTTATACGTTTGAAAACAACTTAAAATAGCCATATATTAATGTTTCTCACTCCGAAAAAAAAATAGTGAAAGAATTAAACGAACGGAACGACAATAGAGTTCGCATTTTTCATATGTTCTGAATTATCAATCCTACCTTATACATTTTTCCTCCTCACTATAAAACTTACTGCACTCTGCATATTGTTTGTAACTACATTAATTTAACTTTCTGGAAAATGTATTTAGACCCTAAATGTCCTGTTACTCATTTAAACTGTTATATTTTTCTATTTGTTTAAAAATCTCTCTCGACGACTCGTTTCATATTGCAGACTTACGATTACTTAAACAACAATTTTAAAAGAATTTACAGTGTTTTGAGAATGTACGCCAATGGAAATAAAGAGAATTTTCAATTCTTTATCCTAACTCTTTCTGTCTAACATGGGGGCAGAAAAAGCGCTCGGTCCCTTGTTTCAAAGAGAAAGATGAATCTGGAATAGAGAATTTTTTTCACATTACTATAAAAAGCAAAATTTAGTTTATATAATCAGTGTTGTGTGATGTTTTTACACTCTGAAAGTGAGGGGGCAAAACGAGTATCTTGCCCCTTTTGAAAATTTCAGGAGGGGCAACTGCCCCCCTTGCCCCCCCCGGTTCCGGCGCCCCTGGATGTAGATGAAGTAGTAGTAGTACATATCAGTATTATAAATCACTGCCGTGAACAAATTCTGAAATCTGAGTACATGCATATTCATAATTGGTATATTTTTAATTAGGCATGCACAAAGATCCATGTTAAAATTGTTTTATAATAGAGTACGCGGGAGTGAAACGCCCATTTTTATATATATATATATATATATATATATATATATATATATATATATATATATATATATATATATATATATTATTTATTTGCGACTATGAATCGAAATGCACAGGAAAACAAATTACACGAAATGAAAGGTACATCCTTCGATATTTCTACCTGGAAGCTACATTATGTATTGTTTGATGCTGGGAGATACACTGATGTTTGTCAAGTAAGAGCAAAATGGGCATCGTACCCCATCCAGAAATGGAGTGGGTCAAGTTTTCTGAGTGGGTCAGTGGGTCAAGGGTCAACATCATGTGACCCACTCTGACCCACCGACTCAGTATGATCTACCGACCCACTCTGCTCACTGCATTGTAGACAGTATCTTCTGAAGACTGGTAAATTTGTCTTCGTTTTACTTTCAAGACCTTCATTTCCCTTCCTTTTCCATTTGTTTCTGTCTACTTACCTGAGGTGAGTATATCTAACCAAGTGAAAAAAAGAACTTCAGGCACTTTTGGATATAGATATTTTTAATTGTAATAATAGCAATAGGACTTATACTACTACTTGGCTTTCGAGACCTGTGAGTTTTTAGAGGAGCTAACTACTGGAAAAAATACATTTTTGAATCACTGTAATACATAAATTATTATATAAAAAATTGAATGTTACCTATCTGTGCCTGATCATTACGGTCAAATTGCAAAGTCAAATGAAATTACTTTTGGTATATAGTTAGGCCTTAATCCAAACTGGGATGTTATATTGCTTTCATTATAATGCATAATATCCTAAGGAGGTAGTGAGGATCCGAATTTTGGCGAAAAAAAGATTAGTATCTCGCACGCCGTTAAACTTAGGGAGCTGAAATTCAGTGTATTAACTCTCTATTGAAAATAAACAGAATGTGTCCTAGCATTTTTTTAAATTCTCCTTCATGGAAGGGGGGGGGGAGGCACTTTCTATAAATGGAAAATTGGTAGTGAGTTGGTTTGTAAAAATGCTCGAAAACGATCGATGTTATTTAAGAAAAAAATCAGAAAGAAAAAATACAGTGCTTGGCTTCATATATCCATTGCTTTCTACTATAATAATTGCTTAAGCTTATGTTTATTATATGGAGCGCTTACAGCACAGGGCAATCAACCCATAAAGTTGTGAGAAAATTAGGCATAAAATTTGTACTGTAAGCTTAATTACACGGAAATGTTAAGTTTGGATTGTACGCATAATTATATGGAAAATTTTACACTTTTTTTCCTTTACGTTGGTCTACTTACCTTGATTTGGAACTTTCAAATTTCATCCTTTTTTTCACTGAAAAGTATCGGTAATTCAACAAGGAAATAATTATACTATGATAATTTAATTGAAATTCATCGTAATTTGGCACATGGCAAACATCAGTGTGGAAATTGAAGGGGAAGAAGGAGGGAAATTCTCATTCACCTCTAAACACTTTTCAGGAACCTCGTTCCCTTTCGCTTTCTAGACGGGGCACAGTGGGAGATTTCATCGATCTAGGGGAACTTTATTCAGTGTGTGATGTACATTTGCCTGTGGGAGGTTTTGACATTCTATTTGATTGAAATATGCGATTTATTTGATAATGTTGTCTGTGTATTATTTACCAAAGAAGTAACACGTGTGAGAAAGGTAAACACAATTATACAAAATTGATAAAAGGACAACTATAGGATGATGAGATCAGCTTATATCTAAATACACGTTTAGTGATAACGAGTACATTACATTAGATAATCAGGACAATAAACAAGTCAGCGAGCACGCAAAATTGACGAGAAAAAACAAGTTCATTAGTCTTAGTCACTGCTCTGTTCGGAATGATCAGAGAAATCATTCACATAAGCCGCTTTTAGCAATCGTAGTACCTCGGACATTGTGTCTGAACGTTTGGTTTTAGCAGGAGCACGTTTACTAGCAATATATGGATCAGAGGTGATCACGAATCTATGAATTAAATCCGTGGTGGTATTCACTCTGGATAATTTTCTTGTGAAGAGTTTCCTATATTTCTTATTGTCTTTATTTCGAGCCTCCTGTGCTTTTTCGGAAAGCTGGCCTATCGGTAGAAATTGAACTTCGAGTAAGCCGACGGGCATATGATACCAAGAATACTTTTGCAAATACATTTTCAAAGCGGAACGAGCGCACTCACTAAATTTGTTTGTATCAGTCGGAAAAATACAATTTAAGCATTCTAAAATAATGTCATCGCTTAATTAAGTGGACATTTTACCCGAGTTATTTCGGATGATTTTTCAGCATTCTGAAAAAAACCTGCGGGCTGTATTGCCATGATTGGTGTTTCCTGCTTGTTGTTTCGGCATATCTACCAATAGCCCAAGCTCACTACGAAAATTTTGCTTGGACCGTTTCTTTTTTATTCCATTTTCATCCGATTTTCTTTGCCTCGTACATGCCATGCTTTAATATCTAGTCGTTAGGCAATGTGGAGAATACATTCCATCCACATAAAACGTATCCAAGAATAAACCGGAGAGAGTCCAAAAGTCAAAAAGTTCAAATCTACAGTTTTATGAGAAAGTATCAAGATTATTAATTACTCTCGGCTTTGCTCCACATAAATAATACATCTGCGTAGACGCACATGACAGGGCCGGCGCGAGGGGAGGTCGAGCCGTGCCATCGCCCAGGGCGGCAAAATTTGAAAAGGAAATGTATACTATCAAAATATAATGCTTCGTAATAGGCCCACATGGAGAAATAAAATTGTGTTCACCTGAGAATGTAATTGAACTTACTTCACTCACATTCGAGATAATATTCACTTAGGAAATTCGGAACATTCTCCATTTTCATTTATCAAACTACTAGCTACAGGTATCTCGTTCAATATTTCCCTTGCGGTGGCGTAGATAAGATTTTCAGCTAGGGTGGATAAGACTATCAAAGTTTCTTTTATATTTTTTCTATTCAGCAATTTTCTAACGCTCCACTTCAAGTATTCAAAAGGTACACTCCCACTTGAGGCAGGCCGTTCTGGACTACAGTTTCTAGAGATATTTAGGTTCTAGCAGCGAGTTGTTAACCAATTTACTGAGCAACTGACATTAATCGTTCGTTTTGAACAAATTACATACAGCAATGGAGAATGCCTTGTAAAAATTTGTGAACACTTTCTTGGTTTCGTACCGGTAACAGACATCACTAGTAGGACTCACAGAAGTAATAACTAAACAGCTAAAGGAAATGAACATTCCTATCGAAGAAGTGAGGGGCTAAGGATACGACAATGGTTCCAATATGAAAGGCAAACATTCAGGTATTCAGAAGAGAATTTTAGAAATAAATTCCCGAGCCTTCTATGCTCGTTGCGGCAGTCATTCACTAAATCTTGTCTCAACGACGCAGCCAGAGCATCTCAGTACACTGTTTCATTTCTTGAATAGTTAAAAAAGTTATGACTACTTAAGAACATATTAGCAGTCTCGCTTTAAAACCATTATGCACCATAAGGTGGGAGATCCGAATTGGTGCTCTGACTAAACTTAGATATCAAATAGAAGAGGTTTATGATGCCTTACTTCAAATAAGTAACGAGAATAGAACAGATAGAATGGTCATCTACGATGCTGTGTATAGCAAACCAGCTGCGTGGCTACTTTCCTTTGCTCATTCGGTACCTGGTATGTCTTTTTACTCCACATAAACATAGTAAGCAAAAGTTTCCAAAGCATTGATTCTCATGTGTTGGATGCGGGTTTCTTGAAAAAGTATTTGAGTACTTTGAGAGGAGAAGAAATGATGCAAAGTTTCAATCTTACTTAGTTGATGCGATGGAGTTGCTATCAGCATTAGATATGGATGATCCACGGATAGGTAATACAGTGCATGCTCGAAGTCGAAAGAAGAAGGGACAGTTTCAGCACGAGGCAGAGGATGAAGCTATTGAAGATATACAAATAAGATACAACATCGATTTTTATTACAAAGTTCTAGACGTGATTGTGTTAGCTTTAAGAGAAAGGTTTGAGTAACTTAAAGATCACAGCGAGTATTTCGATTTTTTTACGATATAAGTAATCTTAAAGATATGCTACCTGAACTTTTGTCTGAAAAGTGTACTAAACTTGCCAACATTTTAACACACGAATAATCTAAATATATTAACCCCAGTGATTTGAAAGACGAACTGAAAGAAAAGTTATCCGCTACAATTAAGCCTAAATGTTCACCAAAAGAGGCTTTAAAATTAAGGAACATGACTTTGCTCCAATTGTCAGTGTTGCACTTAGGATTTTGTTAATCTTACCGGTAACAGTGGCAAGTGGAGAAAGAAGTTTTTTCGAAACTTAAGCTTATTAAAAACTACACCTTCTTTCATGTCTGAAGCACGCTTGAGTAGTCTAGCGATGATATCAACAGTACACAAATTGGCTGCAACATTGGACTACGCGAATGTGATAAAGGAATTTGCTCATAACAAACAAGAAAAGTTTCTTTCAATTAAGGTGTGTTAAATTTATGTCCGTCTATTGTGTTCTAGTACATTATAAGATTTAAGCTAATCACTTAGTTTTGCCTTAATATCTGATTTACTATATTATCTTCATGCTGCATACTCTATTGGAAACACCCTTTGGTATAAAATAAACTTAAAAATTAAAATTCTTAGTCGTGACTAAATCATACTTCTTTTATTTTATTTTCTGTATGCGCTGCTGTATATGACCAATATACAGCGAAATCGAGCATACTGAATATTGTGTCATGTATGGAGTCGTTTAAATATTATGTAAGCATTCGAGAGAAATAGTTCATTTTTTATTTACTTTTCCATTTCGTACATGTTTTTAGATGGGGCATAATACTTTTTCGTGACACTTGAACGTCTTCTGTCCAAATAAAGTTTGCGTATTAAAGGGGCGGCATGTAAAAGTACCGCCCAGGGCGGCAAAACTGCTAGCGCCGGCCCTGGTGATAAAAGTGGTGATAAAGACTATGTATCATCAAATGATCACAATACTAACTTAGGAGAAAGTGAAGATGAACTAGATGTTGATACAGTCATACAAAGCTGGAAGCAGATCGTAATGCTTTGTATGGACGAAATAGATTCGATTAAAAGGTCTAAACCTGTACCAACTTCTCAAGGAAGATCCCTTAGTACAAACATCATTTCTCCTATTTGTGCTTTGGAATTTTGTTTTCAATTACATTCAATTACTAAGAAAACAAGTACAAAACGTCTTTGCAGTTTTTCTTATTATCGATGTTTGACAAAATTTTATGATGTGCATTTAAAATATCATTGCTTTTTAAAATAAACTTTAATACAGAAATTCAAAAAAAAAAAAAATGATTCAAAAGGGTCTTTCCTAGTAAGACAGTGAAATTGGCCCTTGATCCAAATTGGGTCGCTATTGACCCAAAAGATTATCCTTGACCTAAAACTACCTAAAAAAAATGACCCCCTCCCCTTACCGAATTATTGTATCATACATGCTCAAAATTGATTTTTTTTTAAATTTTGGTGGAGGTGGTCGAAAAAGTTTGAAAGTTTTACACATTTTAGATATTATCTAGATGTAAATGTGTATTTTTTTCAAAACCATCGACGCGTAGTTTCATTATTTTCTTGCATGTTGAACATTTCAAAAAAAATATATATATAGAAAAAAATTTGGGAAGGGGGGCACGTCGCTGATTTTTTTTTTTTTTTTTTTGTTAATAAAATTTGTTATACCCTTAGGTACAACATATATTTTTTTCGGGGCCTGAAAGTGATGACAACATTGTCAAAAAGAAATAAAACTGAAAACAAACGTGTTTTTCGCACAGTTTTCTCACCATTTTAGGGCCCTCAAGATGAGGGCCTCTTCAAACAATCCTCTGCCAAAGTTCACAATTTTCATTTATCTTACGTCCCTTCCGCTCCTGTCGTTCTTCGGCTGCTTCGATTGTGTCCATTTCGGAATAAAAACACCAAATATATCTCCGTAACAGTGCTTTCACTTCAAACGAATCTTGCACAACAAAGTTACACAGCTCGCGGTAGAGAGTTCTACCGATAGAGAGCGCCACTGTGTGTGGCCAGTGAAACAAGCATTGATAGATACTAGAAGCCGGCACGAGGTGTGTGTAACTTCGTTGTGCAAAAGTCGGTTGCAGTGGAAGCACTGTTACGGATATATATCTGGTGTTTCTATTTCGAAACGGACACAATCGAAGGTAGGGATGCGCACGAGTCGAGTCGAGTCGAGTCGAGATTTAAGCTTGTCTCGACTCGACTCGAGAAAATGTTGTCTCGACTCGGAAATATGTTTCTGTCTCGACTCGACTCGAATTCGAGTCGAGACACAATATACAAGTTAAAATATACGCACATATCAGCCAGACCATTATGACAATCTACCTAATTGTCAGTATGTCGACCTTTGGCACGGATAAAAACGGCGACACGTATTGGCATGCACGCAATGATCCTTGATAGGTCGCTGGAGAGAGTTGACACCTCATATGCACACACAGGTCACCTAATTCCCGTAAATTGCGGGGAGGGGGCGATGCGCCCTGACGTCACGTTCAATCACATCCCAGATGTGTTCGATTGGGTTCAGATCCGGCGAGTTGGAGGGGCAAAATATGACTTGGACTCGCTTCTGCGCTCCTCGAACCACCCCATCACTCTCCTGGCCTTGTGACATGGTGCATTATCTTGTCGAAAAATGCTATTACAGTTGGGAAACATGGTCGTCATGAAGGGGTGTGCGTAGTCTGCAAGCAGTGTGCGATACGCCTCGGCCGTCATGGTGCCTTGCTCGAGCTCCACTAGACACATGAATGCTTACGTGAATGTTCCCCAGATAATAATTAAGACGCCGCCAGCTTGTCTCCGTCCCGCAGTACAGGTGTGAAGGAGCTGTTCTCTTGGAATACGACGGATTCGCACCCTCCCATCGTCATGATGAAGAAGTTATCGGGATTCATCAGACAACGCTACGCTCTGGCACTACACCAAGGTCCATTGGCGATGGTCACGTATTCATTTCAATCGTAGTTGCCGATATCGTGGTGTTAACATTCGCACATGAATGGGTCGTCGGCTGCGAAGGCCCATTGTTAGGAGTGTTCGGTGCACTATGTGTTTAGACTAGTGTTGTGAAGGCCTAGGGAAAAAACGGAACTTTTGGGTTAAAAAAAAACAGTTTTTTACGGTTTTACCGAACTTGAAAAAAAAACAACGGAAAATTTGGGTAACATTGAAATTTTCGTATATCTTATTACATTATGCTTTCAAAATGAAATTATTTTGTATTTACTATTTAGAGTTAAGATAATTGAGTACTTATGTTTCTTGTATTAGAATAGGGAAATTTTGTGCACAACTCATACAAACACTTCAAAGTTAGCACTGTGATAGAACGGAGTTATGGCTACAAAAGAAACTAAAATATAATCCTAGTTACCTTAATTAGTATAGACGCATTAAAATTATCTTGAGCAATCTTATGAAGTTCCCTCTTGATGGCAGGGAAGTGTTAAAATAACGGGGCCAGAATCATTTTAGTTAATATGTTAAACCAAATATGTATTTTATAGAGATGTCTTCCTTGTTCTATGTAAAATTTCCGGAAATTTTGAATTAATTAGAAAAAAATCATTTGTCCGGAAATATTGGAATAAAACCAGGAAAATATAATTTAAAAACTGTTTCTTGGTCTGATGCTAGTCATCTTACTTGCTGTAACATGTCTGCAGCATATACAGTAGGAAGTCGAAAATCCGAACTAATTGGGACCACAGGTAGTTCGGATTTTCGAAAATGACCAAGAAAATGCCATTTAGGCTTACGTATACTGTACGGTATGTTCTTCTATCTATACAGTGGTTATTCAGTACATACAGTAATTACAATACCGTACAAAAGGCTACTTACATATAATGTTTCTGAAGAACTTACTCGTACACTAAATTACACTGATCTTGTAAGTCACACTTAAAACCTATAGGCCTAAGAGAAAAAAAAAATATGTATGACAAACAATTACGTATGAATGAACTTTTGTAAAACCACACTTCACACAACGTCGACGGACATACTATTGTTTGTTTATCGCTAGCGTTATATTAAGACAAAATGTAAAAAGCTTCTAGAGACCGCGTTCGGATTTTGGTGTTTGGATTATCGACGTCCTACTGTATATACAATGTATTTTGCTAACGGAAAAATACTTAAAACAACAAGATTTAATTCTATTTTTTAGTTTTCTGATTTCTGGGAAAATTCTCCCTCTTCATTATTTGTATGTTTTTCGAATAACTCAACAAGAGAGATGATCTTATTTACATATACACACATATACCGCACAAGTGAGTAAATTTGAGCAGCGAGAAATATATTAAAGGGTTGAGTATGTGAAACTTCCGTTCGTTATTATTACAGACTAGCAGAATACCCGTTCTTCGCACGGGAAGAATACATTTCATTTTGGACACAAAGGGCACTAAGACTGTCACCAATGAACTTATGGAGCCCCAAAACTATGAATTCGACATTAATATCCGTAATTTTCAATTATCTTTACATGTCACCATTCTCCCTTAGAGTACTAATGGGACTGAATTTGGATTTAAACGGCCGGAAGTGTCACTGTTCATCTCAGCGACCCCGAAAACTATCGATTCGACACTAATATCTGTCATTTTCCCCTATCCCTTTCCCTCAAGTTGCACCTTCAAAGTGAAATAATAAAAACCATCCCGAACCTCATCTATGTTGAAAATTTTTATCGAGATCGGTAAAATTTCCAAAAATTTTGAAGCCATTAATAAAAAATAATTTGTTCGGAAATATTAGCAAAAACCGGAAAATATAATTTAAAAACTATTTCTTCGTCTGATGCTAGTAATCTTACTTGCTGTAACATGTTTTCAGAATTATACAATGTATTTTGCTAACAGGCAAAATACTTAAAGCAAACAGGTTTTAATTTTACTTTTTTAGTTTACGGATTTCTTGTAAATTTCTCCCTCTTTATTATTTCTATGTTTTTCGAATAACTCAAAAAGATATATGATCTTATTTACACATACACACATATACCACACAAGTGAGTAAATTTGAGCAGCGAGAAATGTATTAAAGGGTTGAATATTTGAAACTTCCATTCGTTATCATTAAAGACTAGTCGTATAGCTTGCACGGGGAGAATACGTTTCATTTTGGACATAAAGGGCACTAAAACTGTCACCAATGAACTTATCGAGCCCCAAAACTATTAATTCGACATTAATGTCGGTAATTTTCAATTACCTTTATCTGTTCCCGTCCGCTCTTAGGAGTATTAATGGAACTGAATTTGTGGATTTAAACGGCATCTTCTGTTCACCTCAGGGACCCCGAAAAGTATGGATTCGACCGCCACTTTCGATCATGTATCTATATATCTATCTGTATTATATATACCTTTCTCTCTCTCTCTCTCTGGGGCAGCGGTGCCTCAGTGGTAGACCGTTCACCACTCGTGCTTGGAGTCCGGGTTCAAACCCTGCTGCCGCCAAGTGAACTTCGTGGTGGACAAACACCGTGTGCGTGGGCTTTCTCGGGGTTCTCCCGTTTCCTCCCACTTTCTTCATTCCACCGTTTCTTTCATCTCTCAACATCACCATCTCCTTTACCCTAACCGGCATAACCGTGGAACGTAAAACTCAAAATTTTCATCTCTCTCTCTCTAGATATATATATATATATATATATATATATATATATATATATATATATATATATATATATATATCTATAACGTGTTTTTTAATAATAAAGGTCATAGAACGTTGGACCTCACGTTAACAATGATTAAAAAGTTGGAAAATTCTATGCATACTTTTCAGGGTAATAATAATAATAATAATAATAATAATAATAATAATAATAATGAGCACAATTAGCTCCCAATGTTCAGACTTCAAACCCTACAGTTTTGAGTAGAACAGCATTTTCATAAAAGATAATTGAAATATAAGCACGAACGCAGGATTTTTTTCGGAAGAAAAATGAAATGAAATCTTTAAGTTTTACGTCCCACGGTTATGCTGGTTAGGATAAAGGAGACGGTGATAATGAGAAATGAATGAAATGGTGGAATGAAGAAAGTGGAAGGAAACGGGAGAATCCCGAGAAAACCCACGAGCGTGGTGTTTGTCCACCACGAAGTGCAAACGGCGCTAGCTGGGATCGAATCAGGAACCTTAAGCACCGAAGGTGAACGCTCTACCACTGAGACACCGCGCCCCCTATTCATTTCGGAAGGGTCAAAGGTATTCGAGGGGGGTTCAAGTTCAATTTGAGGATAAATTATATTAAAATTTGTAAACTTGTCCCTAGAATTAGACTAAATTTGGACAAAAATCAGGATTTCGGAGGAAGGGGTCCGGACCCCAAATTCCACCCCCTGCGTTCGTCCCTGTTGATATATCTACGTTTTATAGCCTATTCCAGACAGCAACGTAAATTACGAAAAGACAGCATGATATTTTAAAACATGATTCACAGGATAAGAAATGTACTCACATGATAATTGGCAATTTTTAAAAAGCAACTATATTTTCGTCATATCTGGAGATAACTACTCGACGTTCTTCTATACACTACACACTTACACGTACGTTTAAAATTCAATTAAAATTTTCATAATTCGAAAATATTTACAGTTTTCTTGTCTGCTACACCACGCAACAAATCACACGACCAACTAAATGAAAGATACTTCATTGCTGAAAATTCATGCCACGACGTTTTAGTGTCCTCGAAACCGAAGCCGCTTGCAAAATGTTCAGATTCACAGGATCTCTTGAGCCACTGTGGTCGGAACTTCAATGTTATCCACCTATAATTGAGCCCAAACTCGAGAGCGCGACGAGTTGAAGTTGCTTCTCAATGCGAAAAAAACTAAGATTTTAGACAGAAAGCTTGGTTTACTAAATTGCTTTTCTCAACGTGTCCGCAAGTAACAGTAGTGAGCGGGCTTCGATATCCAAAGAAGTTTCTGCCAAAGCATACAAAGAAACAATAGTACAATAGTTTCGATAACATCTGTGTGGTCCTTCGGTAGGCTACACATCCCGTAAAGCTAAATCCTAAATTGTAAAATTGGTAGGAGGAAAGGGTAGTTTGGACTGCACCCGTTGCCAAAACAAAAGACTCGTAGCCGCTTGTATAGATAATTGAATGCTGCATATTGAATGCACATTTCCATTTACTGAATGCTCGTTTGTGAAAGAGAGAGAGTCTTGAATTTTGCTCACCGTCCACTTTTGCCTTATTGCTTTATTTATCTCAGAAATTCAACCCTCAACTTTCCATCTCTAATGGCCATTGAATTAGCGACAGACAAATTTGTTGGGATACATCAGTCTTTTCAGAAAAAAATCTAGTCGGTTCAGAGCCTTTGTGGTTTATATTACCTTGCGAAAAAGGAATGAACAAAGGGTAGCGCGAGGACGTACCAGCGAGGGAAAGATCCCTGAATATTATTAACTGGCTTCAGGAAGGCACAAAGATTCGCAGCTCTTTCTCCTGAAAGAAAAAAGGAAAACGAAACAAACAAACAAAAACTGATTTTCAATAAACTACCTTTACTCTTTGGTATTTTTTTAAAATTTCTTGTCAACCCATTTTTAAGACAGAAAAGAAAATATTCCGCTACCATTAAAAGGTGCCAGTATGCCGTACCGTTGCTTACCAACAGAAAAATCGATATATATATATATATATATATATATATATATATATATATATATATATATATATATATATATATATATATATATATATTCTCCCTTCCGTTAAGTTGCGGGGCTGAATTTGGATTTAAACGGTCGGAAGTGTCACTGTTCATCTTAGCGACCCCGAAAACTATCGATTCGACACTAATATCGGTTATTTTCAATATTTTTTATATATCTCCTCCCTCCTCCAAGTTGTGGGGCTGAATTTTGATTTAAATGACATCGGAAGTGTCATTCTTCATTTCAGCGATCCCGAAAATTGTAGATTCGACACTAATATGTCATTTTCCCCTCTCCCCTTCACTCAAGTTGCACCTTCAAAGTAAAATGATAAAAACCATCCCGATCCTCATCTATGTTGAAAATTTTATCGAGGTCAGTCTGATGATTCAAGAGTTATTAACTTAGAAACAGTCACTTACATTTTGATTGTAATAGATCATCTGCCGCACTAGAAAACATGTATTTCTTTACATACAGGATTTTGTACATAAAGTTTATATAAGTGTCTATATTAAAATATTAAATAATAGTAATTATATGTTTTAGTACATACGTATTAGTGAAATTTGCCTACTGCTCTTTCTCTTAAGAAGTAATTTGGTTAAATTTAACAAAAATTTATCTGACCAAAGACCATACTGAGAACTCAGTTTTATTCAAGAGACCTATTTGTTGCAACAGAACACTTCATGTTGGTAGGCTTGTATATAACTGTAATTAATGCATGTAACTTTATGCAACTGTAACTTCTGTAATTAATGCACATCCACGAATAGAGGACTTAACAGAAATGAGTACAGACTATTAATTTTCAACTAGCTGAACCTGCGCTCTCTACACAGCGCATCATTCCCATATGAACATGAATCTCCTTGCCATTCCTCATATCTGTACATGTCCCTTTACAGATACAAGTGAAAAACGCCTTCATAAAAATTGGCAAGGGGTATCATAAAGGGGAAATTTTTTCGACTATTTTTTTCAATATCTCGCACCGTTTGCAAGATTTGAACCTATTTGTGGTTGGAATTTCTAATTCATATATGACCAGTGTTTTCTTTCTTTTTGCATGCACTATGTAATAAGTAAATAAATTACACACATAATTATGTCAGTTGTATACGGATTTCATTTAAAAAAACTCCAAACAATGAAGAATCATCTTAGACTGGAGAAATGGTTATCCTTCGTTTTCTTATCATTTGGCCATTATCATGAAACAAACATCTGAGAGATATACAACCCCTATATACAACTATGTGATGTTGGAATATATAACTCGTAGGGTATGAAGCTTTACTTTTTCAAAAATTTTAGTACTTCCAGTGTACCCCTAAAAATTTAATAAAGAACTAATGGCCATGTTCTTTTTAAATATTCATTAGAACTGGATAATTTACACAAAATTTGGAATCGACAAATGAAAACGACACGTTTCTAGCACTTGTGGGTTCAATATCTCATTGTCGAAAGGACTGGAGACAAACAAACTTTTCTGTGGGAACAAACATATACGCGTAAATCTAGTATTTTAATACAGATAATAATTGGAATAGTTTTATTTTCGAGTGCTATATTTTAATATTCGCAATATTGAAATTTTTGAATTTATATTTTTCACGCGTTTGAAAAAAAAGAATATCATTACTAGTAAAATTAACCTAATACAAACATTTTTCATTATTTCAATGTTTTCAATATTTCCGGAAAGAAATCGAAAAAAATGGATTTTTACCAACAGGTTCAAAATTTCCGGAGATTTTACAACACTAGTTCATACACACTTGTACTTGACCGCCCCATTAAACTCTGATCTTAGTTCCGACGCAGTTCGCTGCCTGTCCTGTTTTACCAGTCTGCTCAGCCTACAACGTCCGACATATGTAATGAGGTGGGGGTGCCCAACACCTCGACGTTTGGACGTCGTTTTCCCTTGGTTTCGCCACTTTTTAAGACACTCAGCACAGCACTCCTCAAACACGTGACAAGTCCTGCAGTTTCCGAAATTCTCGTGCCGAGTGTTTCTGAATGAATACTTTCTTCAAAATAATATTAAAAATTATAGAAAGATTTCCGAGACATTCGAGTCGAGTCGAGATTTTTACGAGCTGTCTCGATTCGACTCGTGTCGACTCGAAAATTCGAGTCGAGAAATACGTTTGTCTCGACTCGTCTCGAATTTTACAAAGTGTGTCTCGACTCGAATTCGAGTTGAGTCGAGTCGAGATTCGAGTCATGTCTCGACTCGTGCGCATCCCTAATCGAAGTAGCCGAAGAACGACAAAATCTTAAAGTTGTAATTCTTCTTTAGTTTGTATCACTTTACACAATGACAAATCCAAAAGGTGTGTTGTATCGGTGCAGTACCAGTTTTTCACGTTTTTCAAAATGTTCCAAAACCCAAAGAATAATCTTTAATTTCTGATATTTTAGTCGTCACAAATTACAATTTTATAATGTAGTCAATGTTTATAATTACTGGGCAGTTGGGCGTTTAAACTAATGACATCATAATAAAGTCAAAACCATAATTTTGAGTTGAATTGATTCTGAGTTTAACGTCCCGTTCAGCAGCGAGGCTATGTGAGACGTGGACCTACTGATTAACGTGGAATCCGAACCACATGAACTCCCACCGGGAATCAAGCCCAGGTTTCCCACGCCAAAGGCAAGTATGCTAACCGTTAGCCACGAAGGAGCTCCACCATAATTTTAGTGGGCGATAAGAAATATCTCGCCAGTGCTTTTACAATAAATACAATTTTATAAGTATTAAAGAATAGTGGTAAGAGATATTATAATAGCTCTTTTATTTATGAGATACGAGTATTTTGAAAAAAAAAAACAACAACTAAAGAATAGGTTGGCGGAACCACAAAAGACTCGTAAAAAAACTTTCTTATAAATGTATACGCACCTTACTCACCTTTTATAATTCTATGCTTACGTTCTCCATAAAAACAGAAATTCTCTTTTAGTGATACTTTACACAAGATCATGAAGTGGGTTCAAATTTAATTAAAGGCAAAATACAATACAATAATCCACAAATATTGACTCAAGTGAGTTTAAAGATTTCTAAACACTAGTGCGAAATCGGGCTCTGCCGTTGCGATCGATTTACAGGTCTTGAGACGAAAGTAAGAAGGGACTTACGCACACAGTAAGTAAAAACAATTAATATGCCTGTAACTTTCCCCCAAATGGGTGTATCTTAAAACTAACCTCACCATTATTTTTCTAATTAAATTCTAGCCCGAAATTATGTATCATATTACCCTATTCCCATTTTAAAAACTTGACCTTAATTGAAAATGGCATGTTTCAAGATGGCTGCCATCAAGGTCATATCTACCATACGACTTCCCCCCAGGACTTATATGTATCCACATGGTTTTTCTTACCTTTTCTTCATTAACGCTCCGTTTACAAAGGGTAGTAAGGGACTTCTGTAGTAATCTCTAATAACCACATCACAACTCTTAAAAGTTATTAAAAAAAAAATAGAAAACATGCACCATGGCAAAAATTTGTCATCACAAGTAATGGTGCATACATGCCTTCTATCAGCAAAATAAGTTTCATTGAAATTGGAGCCGGACATTTGAGTGATGTCCCTTGTGGGATGTGATTGAACGTGACGTCAGAACACATCGCCCCCCTTCCCGGAATTTACGGGAATTAGGTGACCTGAGTGAGCACATGTGGTGCCAGCTCTCTCCAGCGACCTATCAAGAATCATTGCATGTATGCCAAGACGTGTTGCCGTTTTTATCCATGCCAAAAGTCGACATACTGACAATTAGGTAGGTAGTCATGATGGTCTGGCTGATGTGTGCGTATATTTTAACTCGTACATTTTGTCTCGACTCGAATTTCGAGACGTCTCGACTCGAATTCGAGTCGAGTCGAGACAGAGACTGTCGAGTCGAGACACGAGTCGAGACAGAAACATATTTTCGAGTCGAGACACGAGTCGAGACAACATTTTCTCGAGACGAGTCGAGACAGGCTTAAATCTCGACTCGACTCGACTCGAATGCATCCCTAAATATATACCTCTATCTTCTCAACACGAACCGCTATCACATCGAATTCTTCTTGCGTATCTGAAGTATGTAGCGTATAATTATCGCATATTACAAAAGCCCTTTAATTATAAAATCTATTATACGAAAGCAAATTGACAACTGGAAGTGACATTTAAAAAAAATCAAGGCTAGTGTAGATACATTTTTATGTTTCAGCTTGTTAAAAGAGCATTCGGCGATTGTTTTAGTGACCGGTTGAAATGATAAAATTGTCGAGTTTTACACACAAATTAGGAACATTAATGGATATAAGAATTTCCTTTCTATTAATTCATCCAATTCTTTGTAAGTTGAAAGCTATTGAATTTGATCCAGCGTTATGAATCAGAAATGTAATATCTGTTGGAATAAAGTGTTGCTCGATCAATTGCAAAATACACATGGGATTGAGGCAGGTATTTTTTAAACTTTTTTTTTAAACAAAAGATTAAACGTGGAATTCAGGGAGAATTCGTTAATCAAACATTGGTCACGCGATTAGTTAGTGTGCTAGTTCTGTATTAAGGACAGCGTACTTTCTGGTATTCAGAGTCTGCTTGGAGTTCAGCTAATAAGTTGATTTGGATATGATTAATTAATATAACCCCTATACATTGAGTGAGAAGAATAAATGTGACAACTACGGAAATCTAGAAGTGCGCATGCGAAGTCTGTAAAAACGAAAATATATGAAATGCGAAATATTTTCCTTTTGGTTTGACATCACAACAACTTATAAGTAGTTACGAAATCAGATTATAATTAATTTATTCATTTCTGAGGATATATTTATGGCAGGGATAAGTAGATGTCAATTAACATTAGTAACAATAACTAACTAACTAACTAACTCTATGGCCTATGGAACCCGGAGGTTCAGTGCCGCGTTCACAAAAGCTCTCCACTGACTTCTATCCTTAGCTAATTGCATCCAGTTTCTACTTTGTATTCCTATCTCTGCGAGATCCATCTTAATATTGTCCTCCCATCTGCGCCTAGGTCTTCCTAATGGTCGTTTTCCTATGGGTCTACCAGTCAAGACTTTTAAAGCGTTTCTACTTTCTTCCATTCTAGCTACATGACCTGCCCACCTAAGCCTCCTAGACTTGACGACCCTAACAATGTTGGGTAAACCGTATAAACTATGTAGTTCCTCGTTATGAAGTTTCTGCCATTCCCCATTCTCGTTCCTCTTGGGTCCGAATATTCTTCTCAGGATCCTGTTCTCAAATACTTTCAGTCTATGTTCTTCCCTCAGAGTAAGCGACCATGTTTCACAACCATACAGAACAACAGGCATGATTATCGTTTTATATATTTTAAGCTTCAAATTCCTCGACAGAATTCGCGACGACAAGAGATTTTGAACCGAATAGTAACACGAATTCCCTGCTTTTAGTCGACATTTAATTTCTTCGTGAATATGATTTTCGTCTGTTAATATTGATCCTAAATATTTAAAAGTATCCACTTTATCAAAAGCATTATTTAATATTTTAACGCCTCCACAATTTGCCGTATTACGGTCCCGACGCACTTCCATATATTTAGTTTTCTCTGCATTTACTTCTAAACCCATGTCCCTGCAAGCGTTTAATAAGATCTCTGCATTTATTTATACTGTTCTCCTATCATCCCCTATTAAATTTACATCATCAGCATATGCCATAACCTGGTGAATCCCGTTCAACTCTAGGCCCTGGTTGCTATCTTTGATTTTCCTTATGGCGTATTCCAGCACAAAGTTAAATAATAATGGCGACAACGCATCTCCTTGTTTCAGGCCATTTTCGACGTGGAAGCTCGTGGACAAAAATTTTCCTACCCGGACTTTACTTTGGGATTCACTTAAACATATCTTAATTAATCTAATTAGCTTTCTCGGTATTCCAAGTTCTGTAAGAACGTTGTATAATGTTTCTCTCCTAACCGAGTCGTAAGCCTTTCTAAAATCAATAAATAGTTGATGTACCGGGGTATTGTATTCCCACTTCTTTTCGAGTATTTGGCGAATGGTAAATATTTGGTCGATAGTTGATCGATTTCGTCTAAATCCGCACTGATAATCTCCAATAATTTCATCTGCGTATGGGGTCAATCTTGCTAACAGAATATTTGAAAGTATTTTATAGGATGTTGACAGAAGAGAAATGCCTCGATAATTATTACAGTCAGTTTTGTCGCCTTTCTTGTGAATTGGAACAATGATTGATTCTTTCCACTCTTGTGGCAATTCTTCCTTGTTCCAGATAAGGAGAATGAGTTTGTGTATCTTGTTCCACAACTTTTCGCCTCCAGCTAAAATTAACTCAGCCGGAATTTCATCTACACCCGGAGATTTATGTTTCTTCAATTTCTTTATAGCGGCTTCCACTTCTATTCGATTGGGTTCTGGAATATACGGTTCTGCGGTGTGTATCTCCTTTTCTCCACGCACATTAGTTTTTGGCTGCGTGTTCAGCAAATCGTCAAAGAAATCTTTCCATCTATTTAAGAGGCTATCCGTATCGGTGAGAACTGTTCCGTCAGATTTCTTTAATATATAAGCACGAGGTTGATAGCCTTTCTTAAATTCGCTGATCCCCTTATACATGTCCCGAATATTTTTATTTTTACTATTATCTTCAAGTTCCTTAATTTTAGCTTTCAAAAAATCCCGTTTCTGGATGATGTAATTATAAGGGAAGATAATTTATCGATCAGTTGTATGTATCCCTCAGAAAAATGGAAATTTTCCACTCATCTCTCACTGTTTTCTTTAAGAAATAGTTCTGCTATTGTAGAGGACTCTCTGCTTCATAGTTAATTCACCGAATGAGGTGAAAGGAAAGAAAGACAAGTAATTAATTGCTTTTGTATTCTCATAATATAAGTTTACTGCGGCTAAACCAGGATACGCTCCGCTCTAAATTAATTAGCCACATGTGATTAACTTAGTCAAGGCCCTAAATCTTCTGCTCCTAGAATGTAGAAACCAATCTTAAAATAAGCACGAAAATTCTCGTCAGAGATTTTGTAGTTGTTTTTTAACGAATCTTCTTCATGGTGCTTGATATTTTTGTGATAATTTAAGACTGGATCCTACATTCTAGGAGCAGATGATTTAATCTTTTACTCTTTAAAAAATCTAGAAAATTTCTGCCTCAGTTCCATCATATTTCTTGTTTATTTAAACAGTGAAGTATTGTACAACATATTAGAACCTGAGATAATAATTAACAGGAAGGAAGGAAAAATAAATTTTGATGCAAAGCAAATAAAGAATTTAATGAATCAGGCAGCTAAATTTCCGTTTGGTGGACGAGATTATATGCAGGAAATACAAGAAACAAACTTGCTGTTCGTGAAAATTAACAAGCCGCAAATTGCCCAACTTTTCCATGATATACTCTAAAAGTTAGCGAAACAGGATGTATGAATAATGTGGTATCTTGTTTTTCTTATCATGTTTAAAAATAATCGTAAACATCTAATATCACCTACAAAAGAGTGTCTTTTAGGTGGTACTTAAACATGGATGTGTCGTAGACAGTCTTTTGTTTTAAGTGGCAATATAAGACTGTAAAATGAAGGAAATATGAAAACAGAAAACCAATATTGTGAAGCTTCTTAATTATCTGTACTGTAGCGCCTAAACAGTACATCTTACAAGAAATACGCAATTTATTGTTTGAAAGTTGGAAAGTAGCCTACAATTTATCTTTCGTAGTTTTGGCCATGAATCCGAGTTTTGATTGATTCAATTTGTTCTACTGACAGATCCGTTTTGCCCGATGGTAGAGGCAAGTACAGTCAAAGCTCTTTATTCGTGGGGGTACCATTCTGTAAATATGAGGATAAAGAAACTGTGCATATGGAATGGGAAAATATATGAGATTACACAAGATACGTTCCAAATTTACAAATCAATAATGATAAACATATCTTTAATTAAAGTTAAAATTAAGATAGTTATTTATCAGTCTTTGACATTGACTTAAAAGAATTTACTTTTTCTTGTTTCGCAGGTTTTAAAAGATCTTGGAATTCAGACTGGTATTCGGCAGTAGCTTAAATAAACTTAACTTTTCAAAAGAAGGTTTCTGTCCATAGATAGATCAATTATTTATTTATTTATTTCTATTTATTTATTTTTTACGAAAGAATCTGACACATCGTTAATCATTTGTGGTCCTTCAACCAACATTTTAAGGTCAATGCTATATTTTTCGAATTGCTTGTAGATTCTTGACTAAAATATCTTCTTCTTGTTCACCTCAACCATAGGTTGGTAGGCAACATGGAAGTTTTAAAACTTTTCTCTCGTTTGGGAGAGCTGTTTTATACTTTGATAAGAATTTTCTTCGTAACTGCATCTAGATATTCTATCCTTGGTCTTCCTCTTGCTGGTTTTACTTCTGCCTTTCCCTCTATTAGCACGGTGATCCAATCGGAGTGCCGAATAAGATGGCCAAGCATGCTGTTTCTTCTTTTTCCTATTATTTTCATGATCTGTCGTCCTTCATTAGCTTCCTTTTCTCCTTCATCCCTTTTCCTTTCGGTCCATGATATGCGCAGCATTCTGTGCCAACACTACATTTCAAACGCTTCCAGCTGGGAAATTTAAGCTTTTCTCAATGTCCATGTCTCTGATCCATAAAGCGCCATGCTCCATACAGTGTCTTAATAAATCGTTCACGAACGTCCAGCGACACATTTCTTCATGTTAGTAGTCCTCTTTTCCTATAGAATGCTTGTTTAGCCTGCGCTATTCTGGAACTGACGACTTTTTTCACTTCTTCTGACCCAGGATATTAGACTTCCTAAATAGGGGAGAGTCTTAACGTCTTCGATTTTCTCTCCATCTAGCCATATGTTTGCCTCTTCCTGTCATCTCTTGTGCACTTTACCACTTTGGTTTTATTATTTATCTTCATTTTGCATGTTTTCTCCAGTTGGTCGGGTTCAAGTTTGAAAGTGCTTCCTGCAAGTCCTCATCGTTCTCCGCTGTCAATGCTATGTCATCAGCAAACCTTATTGTGCTGAAAACCTGACAATTTATTTTTACGCCTTTCTCGTTTTTCTCAAAGAATTCTTTCATAGCCTCTTCTATATAGACGCTGAACAGAAGAGGTGAAAGTCCACATCCTTGCCTCCTCCTTTACTTATTCTTGCTTCCTCCTAATCTCGTTCTATAACAGCTGTCTGGTTCCTATAAAGTTGGTATATTATTCTTCTGTCTATGTAATGCACTTTTAGATTCTTCAATGCTCTGAACATGATATTCCAATCTACGTTGTCAACAGCTATCTCTATAATTACAAATGCTATCACAATTGGTTTGTTTATTCTGATGTGCTGTACCATGATCAACCGTAGACTCCTTGCTTCCCTTGTTCCCCTTTTCCTCCTGAATCCAAACTGGTCCTCCGATAACCGTTCTTCGATCTTTCCCTCTATTCGTTGTGCGATAATTTTGCACAGTATTTTTGATGCATGAGAAAGAAACTTAGCGTTTTGTGTTCTTCGCATTTCCGTGCGCCTTTCCTCTTCGGGATAGGGACCGATATGCTTTTCTCGAAGTCTCTTGGTATTTTTCCCGAGATGTACATTTCATAAATAAGATTAAATAGTTTCTTCTTTGTTGCTGCTCCGAGATTCTTAATCACTTCCGTTGGTATTTGATCTATTCCTGGGGCTTTACCATGTTGCATTTTCTCCAAAGCATTGTCATATTCGCACTGTAAAATTGATGATATAATTCACTTTCATCGACGTCTTCCTTCTCTATCTCTTCTTCGTTCACTCTGTCTCCTTTGTAGAGTTCTTCAATGTATTCCTTCCATCTTGTTGTTATCTCCTCCTCTTCTAGCGTTAGTGTTGTTCCGTCCTTGTCTATGATAATGTCTATGCCTTTTTCTCACCGAACTGTTTTCTAACCTTTCTATATGCCGTTTCTGTATTGCCTTTGACTATATTTTCCTCAATTTCTTTGCACAAGCTGTTTATCGAGTTTTCTCTGGCCTTCTTTACTTTTCTGTTGATGTGATTTCTGCACTTTCTATATTCCTCTTCTTTGTTTGTTATCTTGAACTGTAAGCATTTCTTACACTTCCATTTCATTTAAGTCTCCATTTAGGATTCAAACTCCTCTTGAATATCATTCGATTCCAATTGTTCGAAACCACTATGTTCTGCTACTTGCAATTTGAACGTTAATCTCACGTAGTGCTCTCTACGGGTCGGGTCGGGTCGGGTTGAAGACCGACCGACCCGAATTGACTGACCCGACCCGTGACCCCATTTCAGTGACCCGGCCCGAGCTGATCCGAGTGACTTGACCTGACAATCTAACCAGTTTGAGAGAACTAGAACCTTACAAAGCTGCCGTCAGAAAAAAAAATGCTGGCCAATTCGTATGCATAAACCATTGTTTTGGCTTTTTTATTTGTAGTATAATTATCCTCCTCTTCAATGTTCTACCATTAGTGACAGGCCAGTTTCCGTGAGCTAGGTAAGAAGCTCCCATTTTTGCGATTTCCCGCTAAGATCTTCCTCGCAACCCAACATAATGTACCACCCTCTTTATTACAATCTATCAATTGCAACCTTCTTACACACTCTCGCTCTCCTGATATCATCCCCTTTATTACATCTCTCAGAATGCAATCCCTTCGCAAGATGTCACTTGTGACCCATCCATTTTTCGCTTCCTTATATCGTCCAATATTGCTCTCGTCTCTTGCATTTTTCCAGCACTTCCTAATTCGTTTTCCTCTCTGCCCAGCTGACCTTCTCTATTTTCCTCCACATCCAAATTTCCAAGGTTAAAATTCAGACAATCAACTTCCGAAGTCAAAATAAAATTTGAAGTCTGAAGACAACATGATTTTCTAGTAAGGAATGTATTTATAACTTCTTTTTTGCTGTGTAATAAGTATAAAAAGAAATTTCATCGCGTTAACATTCCGATTTTTCTATTTAAAAACAACGTTGGTGTCTGATAGAATCATAAGGAACTAATTTCACTGAAATATCATATTCTGTAGAGAATTACCTTTTAATTTTTTCTTGATTAATTTATCTAGAAGATATTTGCAACGTTACATAAAATCAGCGAGTAATTTAGTGCCGAGAACGTCAAATCAATACCGCAGTAATAATAATAATAATAATAATAATAATAATAATAATAATAATAATAATAATAATAATAATAATAATAATAATAACAATAATAATAATAATAATAATAATAATAATAATAAACGGACTGCATTCAAGTTACAGAATCATAGGCGCAGATTGATAAATTAATATTTTTTCTTCAACTAGGCTATTATGCATCTAAACTGTTGTCTGAAATTCTTCACTTTACGGAAATAACATTTTTTTAAAAATGCTGAAAACCCAACAAAAGACGTAAGACTGTTATAGTAAGTATATATTTCACATTTTGATCTTTGATTTTAAAAAATCTTGATCAGTATTTCAGAATTAAAATAAATATTTATACATTACTCAAAATAAAAGACTGCTATATGCTACCACACAAGCAAGTTTTTTTTTTTTTAAATCAAAAGGAACACAGTTACTTTTCGTAATTAAAATGAATGATCTTACTTTAATATACTAAACGTATTTCAAATGTAGTAAAGGTATAGTAAATATGAATACCCAGAACTTTTCATATGGGTATGTGTGAAAGTAATTAAAGCTAATCTGATCTTTTATTATAACATTTTACGAGTTTTCAGTATTTTAAAAGAAAGAAAAAGTTATTTCGGTTGAAAAAATACAGATAACATTTTAGAATATATAACAATTGAAGGAAAAAAATAATCATATAGGGTGTGCACTGGCACACCAATATATACTCCTGTGATTTTGTTCTTTGGCTTTTGTCCTAGGCAGAATTTTCCTTGTATTTTGACCGCTTGGACTTAGTTCCCCCTCGTTACTACTGCCATTTTATACATGAGTTCCGATCTGCATACAAACACGCTAGGAGTCAAGCTTTTCGGTGCTCTTTCCTCCTCGCATAGAATTTCCTGTGTCCAAAGATTTGGCAGAACGGGAATTCCCGTTCTGCCTAAAGATAAGATAATTTAAAATATTTTCTACAACTAATATTGCACCCCCTATTTGGGGGTGTAATGAATTTATCTTCGGGGGTGTCCGAAAATTTTAGGGGGTGCTGGGGGTGTAGATAAATCACTGGGCGGATTAAGGCTTTTGGGGCCCTGGAGCCGACAATTTCAAGGGGATACTATGTTACGAATACTTCCAGGCCCGGAGCCTGTGGGCTCTCCCGCACGGCAAGGTCACGAGGACCATTAGCTGCGCCCCTGAGCCCGTTTCATACATGACGAATTAATTACGGGGACAATACTGACAAATCTCAAAGCCATACTAATACATACTATTTCTATGGCACCTAATAGTAGACAAAGTGCTCTCAACGGGTCGGGTTGAAGACCGACCCGACCCGTGACCCGAATTGACTGACCCGACCCATCCTATCCGACAATCCGACCCGAATGACCTGACCACACGACCCGACCCGACCCAGATCTCAGTCAGTGTACAATCTGTAGGGAAGCGTTACTCTGGTTCAATCAAAATGGACCACAGATTTTTTTTCAATATGCCATCAATATGGAGTGCAGGGGTGGCTCTATAATGTAATCAACAAGTCAGATACCTTCCCAATTAAAATAAAAATCTTCTTTTTTTCTTTAAAAATATGGATATTTATTCCTGTAAATGAATGAGGAGTAATCGAACTAAAAGTAGTTAATTTAATATGGAGTCTGCAACTCTGATTCATGTCTATGAGAAATTTGCAACATGTTACAGCTTGGCTCCTCCTAGTGATCGTCTAGTTCACAGAATATCAATTTAAACGCCTGTCCTACCGTGCAATGTAATCACTAGAAAAATTGGTTCAGATGGGTTTACAGGAGAGAAGGAAATAGGGCGGAGCTTAAGCTCTGGCTGTGTTGATGCCCGCTCCAACACGAGCGAAATGGGAGAAATTCCGCTTCACGCATACCTACTTATTACTTGCTTACTTACACACACACATACACACGCACACAGAACTCTGACTCATATTGTTTCAAGGATAAGCGGACTCAACAATAGAATTTCAAGTCATTGTTTGAGACGCTTATAAACAATTATATTGAGGGGAAAAAATAAAAATACTTTCTTAGTATGCTTCGTAACTTTCTGTGTGAATTTCGTAACTTCTGATGCATGTTTACATTATTATTATTTTCAAGCATTTAGGGAATGAATGAACGTTCTCGAACTACATTTTCAACTGATTTACTACTGAAATGTTACCTTGAAAGCAAGCATGTGAAGCCTCAGAAAAATATATGTGTTACACTTTTAATTCAAATAACAATACCTAGAAAGCAGACAACTGTCAAGTCATGTAGGGCAGTGTGGAAATTGAAGCACTTCGAGGTGGGTGGTAAGTTAGTGTGGGCCTAAAATATTCTTGTACTAAGAGTGTACTCTTGCAGCAGTGGCGTATACTGGTTTGATGGCTTGGGCTACCACTAACCTTTATAACATCTGTACATTATTATTATTATTATTATTATTATTATTATTATTATTGGACTTTAGTTTCCACGTTATTATACAATCTTCAAAATAAGAAAAAACCTTACACCGTCCTTTTATCAAGTAGATAAATATCATTTTCTCTTCACTAGCAACACATATTATCTTATTAGTATTACGGGAAAACGATCTACATTTTTACCTTTATTTGTTGCATGAAGTATCACTACATTTCGCATTGGATAGGTGGTAACCTTACTCACCAAAGCAAATGGAAGCTGTCCGAGTAATAATGAACGCTGAAATAGGCGATTAGGAAAGAAGGAGCCTCAGTCTGTAGGAGCTACGCAAACTACTGTAACACACAAAATGTTCGTTGCGTTAACGCAAGTCGCTACGGAACGAGGCTCATGATGTCCAAAACAATTACCAGAGACCCCCAAAATGCATTGTCATTACTCGTATAATTTATTTTATTCTTCACTCACGCCCAAGAAACCGATTTCTCTAGAGGCAACTGCTTTTACCTGGTGGCCCGTTCGTACGCTGTGGGAGGAGCTGAAGCGAAGGGGAATACTCTGATACGATTCTTCCTGTAGTAGATAGAGAGTGGTTTCTGGTTCGTTGTCATATTGACGACCTCTTAATTTTGCGAGACAGGATGCGTGCAAAGAATTCAGTGAATGTTTCTAAATACATACAATTCTCAGAAACTTTTATCATTGAAAGAAGATACTAAAGTATGAAATTATTAATATAATTTATTTCATATTATAACTGTATTTTGTAATATTCTAGGGCTGCTGCCGGTAGGCCCGGTAGTCCACAAAATACGCTACTGTGTTGCAGACTGTGTTAATTTTTCATCACATTCCAAAAGAAACTTGTACTCGCAGGAAAATACCCCTGTACAATATGGAAAAGGTTATAATTTCTCAGTTCACAGTATTTATCTCACAAAAGACTTGAAATATCAGTTTTGGTATCCTCTGTGAGAGCGTCTCCATAAAGTGTGCTCATAATTGTAATCTGTGTAATCACTAGAATTGTTACGTTAAATTTAAGTTACAAATGTGCATAACCGCAATTATTATGTATATTCATTCCAAGTAGTTAACCTTCTAGTTTAAAACAGGTGTATTATACAGAAAAGGTAGAACAGATATTTGTTAAAAACTGTCTCATATCCAGGGCCCGGATCTTGGTGACAAGTCAACTTTTTTCTGTTACGCATATGACAAGGCAACTTCAAATAAAAATGTTATCCATCAACTCTAGGTTTTAAAAATATATTTTTTTAGGGTCAACTTTTGGTCACTTTTTGCCGTTTTGAAGTTTCACGTCATTTTTTAATATTTTAAGGTAACTTTTAGGTCACTTATGGTCTTTTTATTATTTTTCTTCTACTAAGGAAATCTTAAAATGAACACTGTTTATGAATGTGAAAAACACGAAGTTAAATTATCTCATTTCCTGTTTCCTGACTATTGGGTGGAAAAACTGCATTCTTAACAAGCTAATGAAAACTAAGCTGGTCGACGAAAGGTGGCCAAACAGATAGTTTTGGGTTGTTGACCATAAAGGATGTGATCACGTGAATAACTAAAAATGAATTAGAAGGCGTACACAGATTTAAAACAGGGTTTTTATCTATTCTCACGTAGTCTACACTTGCGAACTTTTATTGTTTAAGAGTGCTTCCTAGTTTCAACTCGCGAGTGAATTGACGCTTTCAGTACATACAATGTCGTACAATGGACTGATCAATGGACATAAATGATCAATGGATTGCAACTAACTGAAACAAAACTTCTTGAATATGAGTGAGAAACGTTAATTAAAATCATATATATATATATATATATATATATATATATATATATATATATATATATATATATATATATATATATATTAGTCAATGTTTAACGAAATAATCGTTTAAAAAACGCAAGTTTTAAGGTCAATTTTTGTGAATTTTAGGGTCATTTTACAGGAATTTTAGTGTCATTTTATAGGTCACATTTAAGAAAATTTTAGGTCAACAAAATCCGGGCCCTGCTTATATCCATTGTTCACAGTAAAATAGCTTCCAACGAAACATAGAACTAAACCTGGGAGACTGAAACCCACCTCAATCTATTCACTGTTTAGGAGATGTTACTTTTCAGCGTTTCGGATAACTTACTGTACTAGTGGCGTATTTAGGATTTTGTTTCGCGGAGAGCTATGCACAATACGGAGAAGAAGGAGGGCAACTGCCCACCTGAGTATGGGAATTAATATTTTAATCAATTGTCTACTAATTCTGTACTAGAAGAAAACTCGTATGTCGGTGGAGGATCTTACCTCCCAGGCGAATCCGAAATAGCGTTCCTACAAACACACGTTGAATATTTGTAATCTCATTTCAACTTAACTGATTTCAATTCAGAAAAAATGGAAATATTCAGTTTTATCTGTGTAAGTTTTTACCTGAAAGAAAATGTTGAGACAAGTTGAAGTTGAAATATACAGATTGCAGTTTTAGTGGCAAAAATTGCAGACTGGTGAATCATATGCAATAAGATATACACAAGAGTTTAGCAGTAAATCCAACCTTTCATTCTATTCATATAGGAAAAAGGAAGCATTGTCTTGGCCTATCTAATATCCCGGGTTACTTATTCTCTCCATTTTAAGTTTCTTGAATTCAAACATTTACCTTTCTTTATAATTAAACGATGTAAATATTCCTTTGCTATAATAACTAATGTCCCGTTATGTTGATATCCGTGCAAGTTGGTGTGGAACATCAGTTTCGCTATTCAGCTTCTCTTAGTTTTGGTGTTACTGACGACGACCGACTCAAATCACAACCAACAACGGTCGAAACTATGATAGGAGAAACGAAAGAAAGTAACAACCAAGAAAAAGAAACAATAGAAGATAGAATGGACGAAAGATAGAAAAAAGAACAGTTCTTACATGGAATGAAATTTGAGAAATACAGTATTATTTGTGAACAAAGAGCATAAGAAAATGGAAAGTCAATGGAATTCATAGAAATGATTAGAAGGATTATTGTTGTAGCCCTACGTGAAATGCAAAAAACCATCAAATTTATTTCAGGAGGGGCTTGAGCCCGATAACCCTCCCCCTAAATACGCCACTGCGACTGTACTAAAACTTCTCGTAATAGATTCTATTTCGACACAGATTCCTTATTAGTAAGTTGAAAAACTAATGATTTTTATTTGTATATAAATTTAATTTTTGTAATTGCACATCAAGGTTGGGGTCATTACCAATTCCCCCCCCCCTAGAAAGCACAAAGGGAACGAGATTCCTGGGAAGCAGGGTGAAAAAAAAAACATGATTTTTTAAAAATCATTTTTGTTGATTTTTTTTATTTAAATCAAATCTTTCCCCTCGTATAATACAAGTCGCGAACTGAAGAAAAAGCATTAGGAATTAGTATTAAATGCTAATTATGCCATTTAAGTGAAAGTATTGGGGTTGAATTTTGAATTATCCCAAATCGTTAACCTATATAAATCCCAAACAATGTTTCTTAACCCTTTTAAATTATGGCTCTTCTTAAAGGTAAATTATACACTTTCAGTCAAGCAGTTACAGCATCATCCCTATTTATCCTAGGATAATGGTACATACATCACTCTCTTTAGAATATAACAGCTTTTGAAACGGTAACATTCACATTTCCCTATCATGTCCATGAAGCGGGAAATTTTGAGAGTAATCGGCATTTTTTTTATTTATTTATTTTTAAATTGATCCCCTCTGGATTCCCCTGTGTTAACGCACAGATCTCAAAATCAACTGAGAAATACTAAGGGGAGTACCGATCTTGAGTAGTAAGAGGGAGGAAACTATTGAACTAAGAACATTCCCACAATGCCCCAGATGACCCGGATGTAATATAAAAATTTCCTCAGACATCCCTATTTATCCTAGTATCATGATTTGTACATTATTCTCTTCAGAATAAAACAATTTTCAAACGGTACCCTTCAAATGTCTCCATCATGTATCTGGGGCGGATAAATCACGAAAAAATTAATTTTCTGGTAAAAATATCTTCTTTTTTTAAAATTTTTACGTCTATGGACCCCTGCCCCTGTTTTAAGGCACAGATCTGAAACAAATCTGAAAAATACTGAGGGGTCCACTGAGTAAATGTGCAAAATTTCAATCTTGTAGGTGCAAAAGTAAGCCCGCGAAAAATAATATTCCCCAAATACCTCAGATTCCTGTATAAAACAGGATCTCAGGTAACAGTTTCCTGAGACATCCCTATTTATCCTAGGAGCATAGTACGTACATCATTTTCTTCAGAATAGAACAGCCTTTCAAACGATACCATTGATATGGCTCCATCTGAGGCGGGAAAATCATGAAAGAGGCTATTTATTATTAAAAATATCCTTTTTAAAAACATTTTTGCCCCCTCTGGATCTCGCTATTTCCACGCAGAGACCTGAAAACATCTGAAAATTATTAAGGAGTGCACTGAACGAGTGTGCAAAATTTCAGTCTTCTGAATGCAAAATGTAACCCGCCAAAAAATAATAGTAATAAGCATAACAAAAAAAAAACTTTTTAAATTTATGACGTCATCACACACAACGCCTCAAAGTAGAAAGGCGTGAAAGCTTATGTAACGTGTTCTAAAATGCCTCCATCTTGAAGAAAATGAAGAAAAAGCCTTATTGGTACTTTTTTAATCGAATAATGAAGATTCTACCCTAACACCTAAAAATAGGTGATATAATTAAAAAGGTTAAGCATTAAGGAAAAAGTACAGCAACGTTTATCAAAATGACACTTTTTTCACAAAAGTTACTGATATTTGGCAGGGGCCTATTTTTAAAAACTCAGAACTAGCTTGCGGCATGAAATACATAAATTTCACCTACAGTTATAAAATTAACGAAAAAAAAATGGAGAGGGGATAGGACCCCTCTAAATACGCCCTAGTGATAAAAACACAGAGACTGAATGTGAAACAAAACCTCAAACTGTTACAGCTCGAACTGGTAGAAAAGTGAAACCTCTTACCAGATTAAATCTTTTGTATATTCTTAGAAATAAATAAAGTTTTGCTGTGGTTGAGTTACTAGTCCCCTCAACGTAACTCAAGGTGGGAGGATGTTGGATTTGTTATGGCAATATTAGTAGCGAGTTTTCTTCTTCTTCTTCTTCTTCTTCTTCTTCTTTTTTTTTTTTTTTTTTGTTCCTTCACTCGGTTTTTATCAGCTGTAGCGCAAGTACTAATGTTAGAATAAAAATAGTACTTTTTGCCTTCTATAATATAATATTAACGTTTTATTGTAACAGGTTCAGTAAATTCGGTCCCCGATAGACCTTTTGAAACCATGTATATTTTGAAGTTTCTCGTGGATATATGGTACTGTATTCAAACGCATCTTCGGGATGGAATACAGGATTCGATTCTCGATAGGAAAAGTATGATTCAGATTCTACATTAGATCTACTGATTAAGTTTCGGTGTTGAAAATGACTTACTAATTTTCTTTAGAAAGGATGCAAATTGAATGAAAATATTTTCGTGTTTCTATTTTAGAATGTATTTAGAAGACTATTATGAATGCAGTAGACTCACGAGTATCCGGCTCGCGACTATCCAGCATAGTTTTCTTTTATCATAATTAAATGAGGAAGACAACTCAAGACATTGGAAGCGGCGTCTGCTACGATCCTCCTACGTGTCGTGTGCAAAATATACGTTGTGGCAGGAAAAGAGCACCGTTCTGCTCCTTGTTCATTGCTTCGTCAGTGTGTAACGGACTTCAATACAGTACGTTTGCCCAGGGGCGCCGGAACCGGGGGGGCAAGGGGGGCAGTTGCCCCTCCTGAAATTTTCAAAGGGGGCAAGATACCCTTTTTGCCCCCTCACTTTCAGACTGTAGAAACATCACACAACACTGATTATATTAACTAAATTTTGCTTTTTATAGTAATGTGAAAAAAAATTATCTATTCCGGATTCATCTTTCTCTTTGAAACATGAGACCGGGCGCTTTTTCTGCCCCATGTTAGACAGAAAGAGTTAGGAAAAAGAATTGAAAATTCTCTTTATTTCTATTGGTGTACATTCTCAAAACACTGTAAATTCTTTTAAAATTTTTGTTTAAGTAATCATAAGTCTGCAATATGAAACGAGTCGTCGAGCGAGATTTTAAAGTTTGAAAAATATAACAATTTAGATGAGTAACAGGATATTTAGGAACTAAATACATTTTCCATAAAGTTAAATTAATGTTCTTACAAACAGTATGCAGAGTGCAGTAAGATTTATAGTGAGGAGGAAAAATGTATAAGGTAGGATTAATAATTCAGAGCATATGAAAAATGCGAACTCTATTGTCGTTCCGTTCGTTTAATCCTACAAATATTTTACATTACAAATATTTTACATTTCGGAATCCTTTTCCAAATTACAGTACATGCAACCACTGCTTTATCACTAGTACATTGTTCCTCACTTTCATTGTTCACGTTCACTTCCACTACTGTCTATTGGATAATATTAATAAGAATTCTGTGAACCATCAGCGGGCTTCTCTTTACCAGTGGAACATCGATTCATAGCAATAAAATGTGGTAAATTACAGGGGTTCTCTGAGAATGTATCGTGAGACACATATATCCCAGTGATAGTGAAAGGGTTCAGATATGAGTGCAGAAACAGAACCTCTATTTCAGCTCTCCTTTCAGACCAAGTTTGTAAACAAGAATAAGAAAGACAGTCACTGCTTATAATAACTAGTAGTGTTAGATATTTAGCTCGAAGTGGTCAAGCAATCAGTGGACATTTGCATAGTACGGGTAATTTGATGTCACTCCTGGATGAAAGAAAAATGGATGTGCCTGTTCTCAACCAATGGATTAATCGACAGGATAACTGGCTTAGTGCTGATTGAAAGAATTTTAAAGATTATGGGACATGCAATATAGAGAGACTTGGTAGCAGAAGTTAAAGAGTCTCCATTTTATGCAATCATAGCCGACTCCACGACTGATATTTCAAAGAAAGATTGTATCTGTGTGCGCTGTATTGACTCTGATTCATGAAACCCAACAAAATATTTATGGAAATGATCACCCCACATGTCACAACCCGGAGAGAGTGTTAGAAATGGTGGGTGAGAAAAGAACACTTTTAGATACTATTAGGAAGAGGAAAAGAAACTGGTTGGGACATTGCGTAAGAAGAGATTGTATCATGAGGGACGGTGGTGGGAAAGAGAGGGAGGGGGCGAAGGAGATTACAATTAATGGATGATATTAAAACAGAAAGATCATACGCGAAGACGAAAAGGTTAGCGGAGGACCGTGGAGCATGGAAGCTTCTCAGCTGCGGCAAGTGACCTGCCAATAAAGGCAGACTACCTATGATGATGACATGTCACAAAATCGGAAACAGAATTCACGATCCAAGATATTCTAACGAAACCTAACCTGAATGCAGAAAATGTACGCGAACAGTGTCATGATGGTGCAGCTATTATGTCAGGACGAGTGAGTGGTGTGCAGAAGATCAATTCGACTCAACATCCGAAAGCTGTATACATTCATTGCAGTAATCATGCATTAGATCTTTCATTGCAAGAAGTAGCACGAAAGTGCGAACCTGTGTGTGACGTGCGGGCCATAGTGAAAGACGTTTGAAACATCAACCTGGATTCTGCAGAACGATAGACAATATACGCACGCCGACATTGTTCTTGAACCCTGTAAAACTATCAACAAAAGTAATCCTAAACATTTATTGCCTGTTTGTCCTACTCGCTGGTGTGTTAGGCGAAAATCTCTAATCAGATTTCAATCTACTACAAACGAATTCAAATCACGTTCGAAAAGAATCATCAGTAATACAAGTGGTCCAAACGATTATCAAAAAGTAATTCTAAAAGGACATTTGAAAAGAATGAACAAATTCGGAATGATATTTTTTCTGATAGTATACATGCTTTTGTACCTTGCGGACAACTGGCGAAAGTGCTTCAAAATTCTGATGCTTCTGCTTCTGGAGCTAAAAGAGCAGCAACACTCTGAGAAACCTACGAACGGACAGTGCATTTGAAAACATCTATAAGGAAGCAAAGGAAAATGCAGACATACTACACTTAAAATAGCCCACTTCATCAAGATCAAAGAGAACACCAATTATAACCAATTATATTTCCTATAGGTTGGAGGAAACTGATAATCTATATATATAAAAGAGAACGCACAAATCCTTTGTTCCCTCATCACGCTAATACGGCTGAACCAATTTCTTTCATTTTTGGGGGGTTATTAGGATTTGGACCCTAGATGGTTTTTATCATATCACTTTAATTTTTAATTACCAGTGTCTTGAGATAATTGACCATTCAAGTGTTCATAACGTACAAATCCTTTGTTAGTTCATCATAGGTAAAAATAAACGTATTTATATGCAACCCGCATGACCGTGTCACTCGGCGGGTTAACATAAATGACAGGCGATATAATGTTAACATTTACTGCAATCTACTATATTTTTTTTTATCTAAGTAACAAAGTTTATTGCGTTCCGGGGTGACCGCAGCGAAGCGGGGCGGGTTAACATAAATGAGAGGCGATATAATGTTAACATTTACTGCAATCTACTATGGTTTTTATCATATCACTTGAAAGCGAAAAAGTAAAAATTATCTAAGTAACAAAGTTTATTGCGTTCCGGGGTGACCGCAGCGAAGCGGGGTGAACGCTGCTAGTCCTTCTATAGCAGCTACCCTAGAACCTGTATCAGATCTTCGAAAAATGTACTTCGAAATCATTGACTCTTTGTTGAATGAAGTGCAGTGTCGTTTCAATCAGCCAGGCCTCAAACAACTCATAAAACTCTAGAAGATACTTTCTGGAGGAGCTATATGTGCTGGCGGGCCTCTCTCAAGAGAATATTTGAAGCAGGAATTGGGAGTTCACTTGTCGGATTTTAACCTGGATAGATTGAGCTTAGCTCAGGCTGCTTCCACCCACTTTGATGACTACTGAGTCGCTGATGACCATCAGAATATTAAAAAATATTAGTGCTGAAACCCCAACTGTTCGCAGTCTTCTCGACCAAGTTGTTCGTCTAGGGACTTTCGTTCTCACTATGCCAGCTTCTTGAGCATTTGCGAAAGATCATTCAGCTATTTGGGTACAGGAGAGTCATTTAGGAGAGCCAGGGAGGGGCATTTGCCCCCCTTCCTGAGTGAGATTTATATAGATTTTATCAATAGAATAGTAGTAAGTCAGTGAAAAACGCGAAATTTTACATATATCAAGGGGTCTTGTCCCCCCAAGCCAAATCTGAAATGATGTTACTGTTTGCGTAGTCTAAAGACATATTTGAGGACGTCCATGACGCAGGAAAGATTGGCTCATCTGCTGTTGTTGCATATGTGTAGCGACCAGATTTAAACACCATTGCAAGAAAATTCATATCAAAGACAAGCGAAAGAAAATATACTATTGGTCAATTTTGAAAAGAAATAAATGTAGAATTACGTAAGTGAAAATATTATGCGTATTATAACCAATTATTTAAATTACAAAATAGCACCTAAAATTCAATATAAACTTGAATTATTTCTTATTAATTGTGTCGTACTTTATTAGTGTAAGGTGAAGTGAATATAATTAGATTAGGAAGGGAGGTGAATGTAATAACAAACTGGATATACTGAAGTAAGTGTAGTAAAAAATACAAAGTAATAATGTACAAGTTACTTTCTACTACAAGGTGCTACAAAGTTTGTAGTTCTAAATATCAATTTCTAATATTACAGTATACTGCAACACCAGAACTGGATTTTTAAAAATATAATTTTAATTTCCTCATTTCCAAATGATTTAAGTAGCTTTAAGATTCTTTACTAGTGTCCGTGTGACCATGTCCAATACAGTTAAAAATATGTACCAATATACAAAATAGTAAAATTTGTACTGACAAACAGTCATTGTGAGCAGTACAAATTTTACAATTTTATATGTTTTTAATTTTGATTTCAGTGGTTGAAAATTTCTGCACCAGACCAAAATCCAGCACAAAACTGACACGGGATTAATTAATCTAAAGATGTAAACTAAGATGCCTCTAATAGATGGAAATTTCACTCTCACGAAATTGTTTACAGCTTAATTATATTATTATTATTATTATTATTATTAACCAATCAAATCAAATTATTGTTTCATTACAAACATATATTCGTATTATCTTACCTATGTTACATCCCCGTGTCTATTTTCTAGACAGCAGTTTGCCCCCCCAGCTGAAAAATACTTCCGACGCCACTGCGTTTGCCACTGTTCCTAATTGTAAAGTACAGTATTGTATTCGTAAATTGTTCTTGATGTATGCTGTCTTCATAAAGAAATGACTTCATAGAACTTTGGCCTGTCGGTTTCTTTGTTATCCGGTCTGCCCCTCCCGCCCACTCGAAGTCTACTGTATACAAGAAATGAAGCTAGTTAGCTTTTCACAATTACTTAGCTTTTTGTGTTTGTTTCAAATCGCACCCTTAAGTATGTACGTTAATGAGTAAGTAAACGATTTTTTAAATATACAAAATCGACTGAGAAAATTCCACTGAAGAAATAGGCTGATGAGTGTTCGCAGCATGAATTGTTTTCATTTCTTGAATAGTTTCAATAGCTTGTACTGAGTAAGTATATAAAGTTAAATAATTCTGTATGTAAGATATATACTGGATCAGGGGTAAAAGTGGATCTGAAAAGGTGGGGGGACAGTAGGTAGCGGCATGACGCCACGCCGTTCTCCCTGCCTATCTTTGCCCATTGTATTTTTTTCTTTTTTTAGGAACTGGGGTACGCCGTGCATATTTTTTCGAGGTGGGGGACGGCGTCTGCCGCGTTCCACCTCACTTTTACCCCTGTACTGGATACATGCAGGGGCGGATCCAGGACCGACTTCTGGGGGGGGCGGTGGGTTGTCATAATGCTACTTTTAAGGGTTCCAAACTCTGGGATGGATTTTATTTATATATAAAAAATAAGAAAGTTTCCTTTTCTGGGGGGGGGCGATCGCCCCCCCCTAGGATCCGCCCCTGGATACATGATTATACAAGAACTATTTCTTTCCTGTAATATTTGTGCCTAATATCAGAATTTAAAGAACAGCTTCCAAGTAAAACTATACTGGAGGCCTGAAGCAGGAGATTAAGGGACGGGGATGGGAAATTAAGTTTCACCTCAATTGCCGATGTGGCTTCTTCACTCTTCTAGAATTCAGAGTCCCCATTGCTCTAGAGCAGTGATTTTCGAACTGATGCTGTAACAGCCTTCAGAAGGAATGCAAGCTCCGAAAGATTTTATGATTATTCAATGCATCATCCATCTGAGGTGAGATCGAATCTGGAATTATGTTTGTAAAGGGAACCTCAAACTTAATAATAATAATAGTGATAAAAACTATACTAAAAATATTTGTTACAATCTGTTTTTTACACGATCAATGGTTAACAGCAATTTTAGGAGATTCAATCCAACAACATCCACCGTAAATCGGAGCAAACTTTACTTCATCGTAACACTGTTCTTGCCTCCAAATACAAATTTTTGTACTACAGAGTGTTAGCAGATTTTGCAAAGTTGGAAGTCTTGAAGTAACGCAGCAGATGGCTTTATTTACACAAGAACAACATACAAACGCAGATAGCTGTTCACTATCGCCTGTTTGCTTTTTGATTGTGGTTGGACTCTTTTTGTTTGCGAAAGGAAGAAGGCACTCATTCTCAGAACTTGGGAAAATGGCGCCAACAATTTCTGTTAAAATGGATGTCATGTAATATCGTAACACGAGCCATATTCAGCTTTTGCATTTGTAAACTACGCAATAAGTCTTCAGTATATTACGAAAAAGCATATTTTCTATATATATATATATATATATATATATATATATATATATATATACACACACACACACACACACACATATATATATATATATATAATTTATTGGGCCTTATGCAGACTCGTTTTGATGCGTGATTAGTGCCATACTAAAGAGTTCGACTAACATATGTTTCCTGCAGTAGTCATGGCTTTAATATGAAGCTAATCGTAAGTTAAAACGACTCTGTATAAGGCGGATTATCTATCTATTAAAATGCTACAATTGCAATTAAAAGTCCCTGAGCTCCAACCTATAACTTTGGCTTTCAAATCTTTCATTTACGGTTATGTGTGATTTCACGTTTAACAAGAGACAAACATTTTGAGTATTTGTACTTTAAATAGTCTAAATTAGTTAACTATATCTTTTCATAAAGTTTATGAAATAAAATTATTATTCAAAGCCTTTGTATTTTAATAAGCCTTCTCTAAAATCAATGCATGTGAACTGTGCTTCCATCTTCTGAGTTCTTTTAAACTGTGTTTATATGTTTATGGTCAATCCTTTCGACAATGAGATCTCGGAAACTACAGGCTCTAGAAAGATGACGTTTTCATTGATCGATTGGAAATTTTGCGTAGATTGTCCAGTTCTAATTGAATATTAAAAAAAACATGACCATTATTTCTTTATTACATTTTTAAGGGTACACTGGAAGCGTTGAAATTTAAAAAAAACTAAAGCATCATATCCTATGCGTTATACATTCCAACACCACAATGTCGTATATTGGGGTTGTATATGTCTCAGGCGTTTGTTCCATGGCCAAATAATAGTGAAAAAGGAAGGATAACCATTTCTCGAGTCTTAAGATAAATCTTTATTTTTTGAGTGTTTTGTCCAATGAACACCATATATAACTGGCATTATAATTAATTGTATATGTAATGTATTTGCTTATTACATAATGCATGCAAGAAAGAAAACACTGGTCATACATGAATTAGAAACTCCAACCGGAAGTAGGCTCAAATCTTGCAAACGGTGCGAGATATTGAGAAAAAATAATCGAAAAAATCCTCCCTTTATTATACCCCTTGCCGATTTTTTTTTTTTTAAATCAAGACGTCTTTCACTTGTGTCTATAAAGGGACATGTACATATGTTGTGAGGAATGAGAAGGAGATTTATTCTCATATGCGAATGATGCGCTGTGTAGAGAGCGCAAGTTCAGCTAGTTACTTATGAAAGTGAATGATAATTCACGACTACACTTGTGTCCGAGCCTTCCACATACACATAGTAGCGTCATCTATTATGATAATTTGCTAGAAATGGCAGTTTCTTCGAAATAATAGTTTTCATTTTGTTTCCAATAGAAAACAAGCGTTTTCAACAGGCGATAGACTTCGTCCTATTCATCACTAATTTAAAGAGGTCAAGGAGACAGGGTTGCCAACAGACAGTTGCTGTTTAGTACTAGATCAAAGGTTGAAAAATCACTAAACGATCATATGAGTAGCCTCTTGGCTAAGCGGTTAGTGTACGCGCCTTTGGTGTGAGGAACACGGGTTTGATTCCCAGCGGGAGCTCATTTACTTCGGATTAAACGTAACTCAGTAGGTCCACGCCTCGCTGCTGAAAGGGCAGTTAAAATCAACTCGACGATATATGTGTGTGTGCTTATGTGAATTTCCTCGTGTCTGTATGGTTAGCACATACGCCTTGAGCGCGAGAGACCATTATTCGATTTCCGCTGGGAGCTCATGTAGTTGTTATCCCTCTTTAAACTGTAGATCCATGTCTCAAATAAGCACACACATAATGTATATGCCTTTGGTACACTCATGTTCTTACTTGGGAGCCGTCGAAGATTTCGAATACAGAGTCCCGTAGACCGAAAAGTGAGAAGCATGGGTACAGAGTAAAACTGCCATGAAAATTTAAGCCTTTTAGCCTATGTTAATCCTTACATATAATGTAACTAGTTTGGCCAAGTTACAATGGAGGAAAGCCAATATCTGCAATACTCTGATAAGAGAAAATATTCTCCAGGTATTACTATCCCCCTCTCCTGCAGAATGAAAGCCATGAGGGAAACGCAATATTATTTTATATAACTTCTACTTTATTTTGTGTAATATAACAAACAGTGGCGGTTAGAATCCAGTGTTTCTTTTTTTCAGAGATCCTTCCGAAGGTTCGCTTCCATGTCCCCCAAGAACTAAGATAAATAAAAATTGCAATTACTTGTTATTTTTCTACAAGGGACGCAATTAAAGTCCCAGTTCAGCACCTTCACACTTAGATTTTGCCCATGGAAAAAATTATCTGGAGGAAACCCCGTTAGTATTGTTTCTTGGTTTCTCAGCTGCTCTCACCTACATAAACAAAGTACAAAGTATAATTTCATATGCCATAGTTAATGAAAATTTTCTCCTGAAATCAGAAATTGTTACACGGATAAAATTAAAGGATTTAACATCTTTAGAATGCTTGCACGTTACACCTAACTATAGTTCTCAACAAATGTGTCACAGATGAAAATATCTGTTTGTGTTGCTCTATTTTCTGGTACTTATGATTTATTTATTTTATCTTCCTCAAATTCATTAGGAAGCAAGTTAAGACTGTGCCTGTGTGTGTAGTGTGACAAAACGTAAATGTACCGAATAGTTTTTTCTTCACTTCCTTAAAATAATAAATGAAAAAAATAAGAAACTACAATTTTATCCCATTTCATATTTGCTAACAAAAGGATGTAGCGGAACAAAGATAGGCGCTGTTTACCAAAGGTTATTAAACAGCAGAGTTTTCATTCATTCAGAGGGAAAGAAAAGAATAATTGGAAGTTTCTATATTCGTTCGAACTGCAATATACTTTTTCTTATTATTTTAAGAAACATTTCCGTGCCATTTGTCTGCATCAGAAAGGAAACGCCAAAAATCATTAGAATGTGCAGATTTACCAGAAGAACATACTAGATCACTATTTCAATAATAAATTCACTAAATTTAGTACGAAATTACTAAGTGTGGCATCCTTGCAAGGAGAGGGAAGATATAACCATACTAACCGCTTTATAGGCGTGTCTCTGCTGCTTAGAAGGAAGAGGTAAAAAAAAAATGGCACTAGATGGCAGAACTATAGCAAGTATAGCTTTTAAAAAATCCGTCTGCAAACACACACCGCCACGGATAGTGAAATCTTTCATAAAGCGCGTCTAGATGTCTTCCCAGACACTGGTATTTCTGGCATGTAAAATTTGGGGGGAGGGGCATCAAAGGAAGTTATTTAAATGGTATTACCTAGCCCAACATGTTTATTATCTTCTATTCCATTCGTTAGCTTTCTGCTTACTTCACGGACCCCTGAAGTATATCAAGAACTCTCTTATAATCGTTTCACAGCCTGAATATTATATTCCAAATAAATATAATAATTATTATTTTAATGTTATTCTGTCGTTAGTAAATAAATTACATTAAAATAAAATATTGAATATTTTACACTTCAAAATATTGGGGGGACGCGTCCCCCCTCTGGCATGTAAAATTTGGGGGGATATCGAAGAAAGTGATTTAAATGGTATATAATACCTAGCTTAACCTGTTTATTATTTTCGATTCCATTTGTTACCTTTCTGCTTACCTTTACGAACCCCCTAAGGTATATCAAGAACTGGATTATAATCGTTTCACAGCCTGAATATTATATTCCAAATAAATATAATAATTATTATTTGAATGTTATTCTGCCGTTAGTAAATAAATTAAATTAGAATAAAATATTGAATATTTTGTACTTCAAAATATTGGGGGGACGCGTACCCCTCGGCCCCTCCGCCAGAGACGCCCGTTGTTTAGTCGCTTTCATTCTGGAAATGTCGATGCCCAGGATGTTCCTAGGATTGGGCGACCAATCACGGTAAAAGTGGGTGAGATTTTGGCAAAAGGCGAACAAGACTGGCATGTAAGCAGTCATGATGCCATCAATGACCTAACATCCATCACCGAACAATCTTAAACCATTTGGAGACAGTTGGATACAAAAAGAAACTCGACGTTTGGGTGCCGCATGATCTGACTCAACTAGATCCAATTTCTACCTGAAAATCTCTACGAAAACATAACGGACTCGTACCAAGAACTTGTAATGCATCAGATGTATGGCTCGAATCTGGCATAATCCTACTACTATTTGTCTTGATTTGATTTTAATTTTACAGTCCCTTTCAGCAGCGAGGCTATATGAGACGTGGACCTACAGCTTAATGTGGAATCCGAACCACATGAGCTCCCACTGGGAATAGAACCAGGGTCTCTCACACCAAAGCTGTGTACGCTAACCGTTTAGCTACCATTTGTTTCGGTCCCTGTAAAACTCCCTGAATGGTGTTTAGTTGATTTCAAAATAAGCCTGTGATTTTTTTTTTTTTTTTTTTTAAATTCAGAAATCTCAGAAGTTCTTCAGCGACGGGATTATTGTTGCCGGGAAAATTGCAGAAAGTCATCGTATACGTAGTTTTATAATGCTATTTTCAAATCATAATAAATGTATTCTCAATGTCGATCTCCGAAGGCTCAATAATTTTTAGGCAACCTGCTATGTTAATAAAGTACGTGCTTATTTTTCCATATATCTAGCCGAAACCCTACATGCGTTTGCCACTTTTGCCTTGTGTTACGTTTAAAGACAAGCTCCGGTGCCCATTCCTCTAAAGTGTTTAGACACAATTCCCAAAATTTACTGTTCTCTTCCACCCCCGAAAAGGGAGTAGAGATGATGAGAATTAGTTGAGACAAAACCAAAAGAATTTAGTTCGCAGTGGCGGCTTTAGTTGGTAGACCAGGTAGGCACGGGCCTACCCAAAAATTTTGAAAAAGATACAATAAAGAGTAAATATATTTTTCCATTATTTATTGATGGTAGATAATTATTTAACAAATAGCATCAACCACTACTGTAAAAGTAATTTCTTACTGTCATTACATCAATCAAATGTGTATATGTATCCGTAAGTGAGGGAGCGGGCCTACCCAAAACTAAAATCCTAAAGCCGCCTCTGTTGGTTTGTCGACTAAACTTTATTCAATTTACCGTTCTTAAATAGATCACTATAGTATAAAGTTCGATTGTATCACTTTTAATGAACTCTAATAGAATTCCAGACTTTTAATACTCTTAACTAAGTCTTTAAGACTAAGTCTGTACGCTCCTACAAGCGTTTCATTTACACAGGTGCAGACCTAACCATCGCCATTGCAAACTTACTAGTTCCTCCATTGTAAGTTTGTTTCAGACTTGTCAATAATACTTATTAGAAGGCTAGCCTGAAAATTCATTTAAACTGACACACTTGTTAAGTATAACTTGAATGTATACTTAATGAAGCCATACACAGAGAGAATCTCTAATGTTAAGCGTATCAAAAGAAATTAAGGCCAAATTTAGACTTACCGTTGAAGTGCTCGTTTAATGAAAAAAAATATATATATGTTCTTCCCTTAAAAATATCTAATTCGCGCAACATTCACCCTAAAACCCACCCGTAAGCACCCCTGAACCTATTGCTTATTAATATTAGCCATACAGTTTAAGCACTGTTTTTTTCTTTTTTTTTAATATTCAAATATAAGAAATTCACACCAGGAATATTGAAGTGTCTGTAAAATAAATAAAAAATTAAAATACAAAACTGCTTATAACTAATTCATAAAATGTATTTTAAATTTATATTTTACAAAATAATACACGTTTTATGTACGTATACACTAAAAATCATATGGAGATTTTTCATGTTACAAAAGTAATCTTTAATGTTTGTTTAAAGAATAATACAAATATTGCACTAACATTTCACAATTATTGTTTCTTACAGTCGTGCAGAAGATATAGTGTATACAAAATTATATGGAACATAATTCATTTTCGAGATTTTTGCTAACCTGGATAGCAAAGAAGAAAAAGTAAGCCAGGAAAAAAAACCCGGAAAATTTGAGAAAAACAAAAACCACTATTTAAAAAAAAAAAAATCTTACCATTTCTTTGTTACCCAGTTGTAACAAAACTAAATTTGAGTAGTTACATAACACCCCGTTCTTGTTACATACAGTTGTGTATCTATACTGCTGCCAGAGGTGGAATACACTCTTTGCTCCTATCACCCATCGAAGATACGCAAAAGCAGACATACTCAAAGAAATTATATATTTTTTTCTTTGAGAAAAATATTTTCTTGAAGCTTAATTATTTCCTATTTACATTATAACCCTATGGCCTATAGAACTCGAGGGTTTAACGCAGCATTTACAAAAGTTCATTGACTT